>NW_022145597.1:32537580-32915080 GCF_000002235.5 Strongylocentrotus purpuratus | reverse complement strand
ATCTGTAAAACCTGAACAAATGGGCTACCAAAAATTAAATCAGCAATATCAGTTATTTAAGGAGGGCAGATAATAGAGAGGATTGGAGGGCCGTGACTGTCAATGTCTCTAACAAACCAGACACTTGATGATGATAATGATGATGATGATGATTAAAATGTTCATTCGTATCATAGCTAGCAAAAAATTGGTGCGTCAAATTCATGCCTCGTGAGTGAACCTTCAATAATAATAATAATAATAATAATAATAATAATTTATTCTTATTGAGCGCTACTACAGACAAACTGATCAGAGCGCTATTACAACAGAAAAGAGACAATGGTTGCACCTAGTACACTACTTTTTTCCAAGCTAACAAACAACTATTAAATACAATTATACTCAGAAAACACTAAACTATTATTCATATCCATCCATACAATTTACCTCCAACGTTCGTGCATCGTGGTATACCTCCTCCGTGAATCACGAATCCCC
This sequence comes from Strongylocentrotus purpuratus, assembly GCF_000002235.5. Classification (NCBI taxonomy): domain Eukaryota; kingdom Metazoa; phylum Echinodermata; class Echinoidea; order Camarodonta; family Strongylocentrotidae; genus Strongylocentrotus; species Strongylocentrotus purpuratus. The sequence continues at coordinate 32,914,600 of NW_022145597.1, read as the reverse complement.
GTCGGAAGGAAGGAACTCGCTGAATCTATATTCCGTCTAATCACTTCTTTCCTAATCAACGACAATTAACTCCTTATTTGGCACAGTAATCAACATGACTGGTGGTCAATGATGACGAGCAACTGTTGATCAGCTGATGCTTAGTGCAGTATCAAAGTCAAATTCAACTTAGTATTCGATCTGCTTTAAGAGACTGCAGTCCAGTGCCCAAACATACAAGTAACAAGATATTGTAGATACAACTCCAACAGTTAAGTATAATTAGGGGCTGTAAATGGTAGTCTGCATTGGAACATAGAGGCAAAACATGTTGAAATCCGACGTTTATAATAACACTTTGGACTCCTACAAGCATGCCAATCCTTTTTAATAGCTTCTCAGATTACGAATAAGATTGTTTATGGCTCGTTTTGTGGCATGCTCAGTTTGGTAGTTTGCTTTGTAAAGACCAGCAATACGAAGTTTTAGACCCAGTTCTGCTTCATTACAATCCTCGGGTGAATAATAAACGCTGTCGATCTGGTACCCATCAAAATGTGTAAATACTTGAACTTTGGCCGAGCCTCCTTTGTCAGTGTATTTAATTTCGTTTTGTTTTGCACAAAACATGACCTGGTCTTGAACCGTTTTTCTAATGGAGTTAGTGAGTCAGTAACTGTTATAGGAAAGACAATACGACATCATTTGCAAAATTTATGACTTCTATACATTTGTCACTCTTTGGGATGAACATGATATGGCCAGATAGTGCAAATGTTTACGATTGTTTTGATAAAGTTAATTTCCACTATGATCATTGGTAAATTTATAAAGACCTATGTTAAATTATTTTGTTATTTTGTATCCAATGTTATAAATGTACAATTTTTCTTTGAGAGAAACGAATAAAAACCTATGAAAACAAAAAAATGATTCCATTGAATGAATCTTAATTTTCATCGATTTACAGTTTTTCTGTTACCGTTAAATAAATCTTGTACGTTGACATGATTACATTTGTCGCTATGTCAGGGGCGGATCCAGGATTTTTTCGAATGTTCGGAATTGCGAGCGCGATCCTTTTCGGTGTGGGGTACGGGGCCCGCTTAAATTTAAAGCCCCACTGTCCTACTTGTAGCTACTTGCTCCCTCTATATAGAAAACTTCCCTAATCGGTGCCTGTTAGTCCCCCATGATCCTCTATTTCTTATATTATTTGAGAGCTGAGTTGATGAGATAGCCACCTGTCAACAACCTCACTGTGTGGTCTAATCCCTCCTAGCCACACTAGTGTTGATAAGCTTTAAATCAACTTATTTTTTCTTGGATGAAATAATGACCTCCCCCAAATCTCTACTCCAGAACAATTATATTCTTTATGAACTTGTATCACAAATCTGACATGGGTATTAAAACTTATGTATATTTTTTTTATAGCGCCCGAAAAGGGGAATTGACAACAACATCAGCAGCAAAAACATTGTTCTATGATATCTTCGATTGCTTTGAATTGCTATGAAAGATCTTTTATCACTTCCTATTCTTATATTAATATATCTAGGATATGACCAGAAATTCGAATATGATAATAAAACTAGTGGTCCCTGCGGGAAACCTAATGAGGAACTACGTGCCTCAGTAACCTATCATATGTGCAATTCTATCTAGAAAGTAGATCAATCACCCGGAAAAACACTGAGGTAAGAGAGAGAGAGAGAGAGAGAGAGATCTACCACGGAAGAGCAGCCTTCATGCTAAACAGTCATATCAACTGTCATTATCCGGCCAAACATCCTATTATTCCTATCTGGACATTTACCTCGGTGATAAAAAGAAAATGAAGGAAACTGGAGCATTCCAATCACAAAATGCAAACGTTTGACGTAAATTATTGAGCCGCTGATAATTTGATGCACCATGCTCATAAAGCTCGCGTCTCATTGCTTAAAATTAAAGAGAAGGTTCATTGATTTAAAAAACTAACTTTAATGTCATCATTGCAAAGGTGACACTTTGATTGGCCAAGGTTATCAAAAGCCAGTGCTTGGAAACATTCGAAGGCATGATTATTAACAATTACAAAATGCTTAGATACAGCCCCGACATAGCACCTGAAAAGCTCCCCGGTCGCTGCTGAGATATGACGTCACATGTTGAACATGATGTGCACAAGCAGACGATGTCCCATGACGTCTCACACAATTTCAGTGCCTGTTTTGTTATCTTTTCTTCAGTTATTTCTCTTACTACAATACCTTGAGGCAAAATGTTTAATCTATTGCCTCACTCTTAACCCCGTGCATGGTATTATTTTGATGAAAAAATGCAAGGATTAAAAAAAAAGGAATCCGTCGCTTGTAAACAAAATAAGATGCCATTGTATTTTCAGCTGCATACACCGCGGCAGGTTCGGCGTTTCAAGAGGGAACAATAATGACGTCCAGCTATCATTCCGGAGGTTTTTTAATTTGAAAGTGTGGTTTCTTTGATCGTTCATTAACCCATATCCTGTGTATTTACAAACAAAAGAATTTAGTTATCAGAATGGGGGTCATATCCCTTTTTGAATAGTGTAAAATTCCATCACATTTATATACAATAAACTCATTGTAATTTGAGAAATATAAGCATTGCAATTATGTTCATTCTTTATGGGATGTCGTCTGCTTGGGCAGGGTTGGTTCATATTGTGACGGCATGAAAAAAAAAAAATTCCGGCGAATCTCTCGCATATCCCAGATGATATGGAGGTTGTTTTATTTGTATTTTTATAAACCACCCGATATGTAGTTGACCTAAAACTTGCATAATAGTCATCTAATAGCTTACCAGTTTCTAGTAATACGCTATTTGCCGTATTTGTGATTTTCTATGAACCCGCACTTTAAAACATAGTTTTGGTTCACAGGATGTATACATACCACGATCGTGGATATACTGCACCTGTTCATATTAATAGTATAATAGTTAATGATTATTGCTTGATCTGGTCAGGGCCCCGTCTTACAAAGAGTTACGATCGATCCAAATCAATCGTAAGTCCTCCAATCAATCGCAAGTTTGCAGTCTCCTATCTCTTATGTACATAGTTACGATTGATATCAATCGCAAATAAGTTACGATTGATATCAACTCTTTGTAAGACGGGGCCCTGATCTGCAAATTACGGAAAGTTCTCTTTAATAATTCTCTATGGTTGGAAGAAGCCATGAAGGCGATATAGGCATACATGATTGTAGGTGCATACATGTGTGGGTGTGCGCGCGCGCGCGTGTGTGTGTGTGTTTGTGGGCGTGGGTGTGTGAAGGGGAGGGGTACACACGAGAAAAGTAACTGTAAACACCATCATAGAGAAGACGTAATGAGAGACATGGGTAGATTGATCGAGAAAGAGTCGGAGACAGAGATAGAGAGAGAGAGAGAGAGAGAGAGAGAAACAAACTTATCAAAAGACAGCAAAATGGAAAATATGATCACATAAGTATAATTGCTTTCCGATTACATTTTACAAGCAAGATAGATTGAAATAAACAAAATCAATCAAAATGTATTAACAGTCGTAATAAAACCTATGTACTTTCACATATTTCCTTCTCTCTCTCTCTCTCTCTCTCTTCTCTCTCTCTCTCTCTCTTTCTCTCTCTCTCTCTCTCTCACACACACACACACACACGCACACGCACACACACACACGCACACACACACACTTCCTTCCTCCTCTCCCTAATTCTCTTTCTGTCTCTCTTATCATGCTTAAATTACTCTGACTGCCCGCTAATCTTGTTTCATCCATTTTCTCTGCTTTAACTAGATCCATTAGATCTGTCAACGCTTATAACGTAACAATTAGCTGAAATGATGCAATAACACGTAAAAGGTGTTTGCTTGCCCTATTTGCCAACACATCAAATTAGAACCACCGCCGCCATGGCGATTCTTCATGCCATACATTATCGTATTACTATGGTTACCAAGCCCAATTCTTAGACATGAAATGGGTTATGTCATTTTAATATCAAATAGAATTCTAAGGACTTAATTGGGTTTATAGAACCCTTATCAATGTTTGACACAAGTTCTTTTAATGCGTGACAGAGTGTTCGATTACAACCTTTATACAGCCTCTCATCATTGCATCCGCCGGCATTAGCGTATCGAGGGGGGGGGGGGGGGGGGGAATTTTAGGTGTTTACCCCCCCCCTCCCTCCTTCTCAATCTGATAACTCGAGCTATTCGGTTTAAAATGTAAAAGAACATTGTTGTATATATTATGTTACTGCAATTCAGCCTTTGGGCTGCAATGGGATTATTTTGAATAAATATACCTTTATATGATAGACATAAAACGTTGCAAGTTTGAAGGAAAAATTGCATAATCGTTTAGGAAGACTGAGCAAACAATTGTGAGTACCGCCATGACAGTATACATTGTTAGCTAGAAAGGTATTGGAGAAAAAAAATCCAAGTAAGTTTGAACCATACTTGAGACGGGAGGCAGCAGTAAAGAGGGACAAATAAGCTAAGGTTCCAGTCTCTACACCCAAGTTCACCCAAGTAAGTATGTTCAATGTAAATCATTAATCATGTCAATGAAATTCATGTAAACAAACAACACGTCTGACTCTCCCTCTCAACGGTATGCAATTAATGACTCCATTAATATGACATTGACTTCAGGTAGACTTGCCTTACAATATAATAGCAAACAGTCGGCAGGGGCGTCTCAAGATGTGGGATTCGGCCGGGGTGTGCCCTTTCAAAGTTTCATCATAAAAGACTCTGTCAAAAACATTTTTCCTTTCTTGTAGGAAAAAAAGAACGATATATAGACAGAGATATAGAGAGAAAGAAAGAAATATAGATAGAAATAGGAGAGAGAGAGAGAGAGAAAGGAGAGAGAGAGAGAGAGAGAGAGATAGAGAGAGAGGGATAGAAAGTGAGCGAGAGAGAGAGAAGAGAGGAGAAAAAGATAGATAGATATAAGATAGAGAGAGAGAGAGAGATGGAGAGAGAGAGAAGAGAAGGATATATATATATATATATATATATATAAAGAATGAGAGAGAGATAGAGGGAGAGAGAGAGAGAAATAGATTGATAGAGAGATAGAGAGAGAGAGAGATAGAGAGAGAGAGAGAAAGAGAGAGAGATAGAGAGAGAGAGAGAGAAGAGAAGAGAAAGAGAGATAGATAGAGTAAGATGTAGATCGAACGAGAGAGATATATATAGAATGAGAGAGAGAAAGAGAGAAGAGAGAGAGAGAGAGAGAGATAGAGGGGAGAGAGAGAGAGAGAGAGAGAGAGAATTTGCAGGCAACAAACTGTGTTTACTTGTTTCTGTTTTGAAATTGGCCTGATTGTTAGCAAACAAAGCTACTCAAATACTATCACGGTTGAGTTTCCCTTTGGTTTGTATTATCATTTAATGCATTCACAATAAAATATGTTCCGGATGACTTACAGTCAATTTTACAATAGATAAAGGAAGAGCATCAATCACAAACTCATGATATGAACTAAAGCATTGACTGAAGCGGTATGGTTGGGGTAAGGATCGTCCAGAAATAAATTAACACGTCATTAAAATATGATATTGAACAGCAGATGCAATCTTCATATCTAAAAAATCAAACCGAAAGAGGTTTAACTCGTTTGCTGATTCAATTTCACTTTAATAATCATCATCATTAAAGGAAGTGTGATATTTTCAGTGAACGATATAAATAATTAACATTCTCACGTTAGGATTCCCAAAATATGAGTCATTTAATTGCACAATTTGAATATTTGGAATTTTGGTAGAAATGACGTTAACAATTTAGGATCATTTTGTTAGAGACGAATCCAATCATGGGAGTCTCCATATACTGTACACATGCGTGTACGTCGCTTGTAACAAAAAAAATCAGACTATCCCATTACAAGCTTCGGCCTTCAAATTGAGATGTCAATAGAATCCCAATATTAGGTTTGTCAAAGGATCTCCACTCATATTCTGTTGAAATCTCTCCGGTCGGGTAATCTTGACTAATGTGTCAACACAATACAACAGCTCAAAAAACGGCAGAATCGACTGCTAGTGTAATAATGCTTCCGAATAAATGGCGTGAATGATGAAGTGTTTATATTTTTCATTCGCCCGCTTGGGAGCTCTATGCTAATGGACAATGTGGTTTTGGAGAGATTTAAACCGCCCTTAGTAATGATTATTAACCATGCTACGCTCCAATGGAATATCAATATGTTGTGTAGTAGATTATCAGGTATGATAGGTGTAAAATAGTTGTTTCGTGCATATTTGGGGGCTGACATCATTATGGTTCACACCACCACCACGGAACCAGTAACCGACTAACAGAAAAAACGAGGATGACATCAAACTACGCTACTTTTGGTTTCGTGATGGTGTAGGCAGGAAACCATCGGGTGTTTTCAGGCTTCTAAGATTTCAGGTAAGTACCTTGACAAGATTATCGGCCTATATTGATTACAGTAGTTTGTACAGAGGATGACTTTTTATTACCGACATAATTGAAGGAAACGTTTGTAACTCGAGTATCATTAAATATAATCCGGTCATACAAGGCGTCCGGATTAATTACGTGCGCGTTTTAGACGAAGTAAGTCAACACATTTATTTCCTTTTTGGGGGAAATGTTGATGAAACACGAACTGATATGTATACTAGTCAATAAACCGGTTTACTAACATATTCAAATGTTACTCGTACTATTTAAACAAGGATTAGTTTTTAAGACCTGTATACTTGCCCGGACTTGCCCGACATAACTCAAATTAATGTATGCAGATTGGATTCCAAGTAGTGGAGTTCATTTACTGTAACACATTAATGTAATAACATTTCACTAGGTCCCCAGGAAAGAAACCTTAAAAAATGAATGTATTAGTAAACCCGTCAATTACATGTCAGATAAAAGAAAAGAAAACAACGTAGGGCTAAATATTACCGAAAAGGTGTATCAGAGAGAGAAATACAGAGAGAGAGAGAGAGAGAGAGAGAGAGAGAGCTGCATGGGAGATGAACGAGAGCTGAAAGACGGAAAGAGGGAAGTTGGAGAGATGGAGAATTAGATGGATTGAGAGACGAAAAAAAAAAGAGAAATTGATATATATATATCCCCATATCAAGCTATAATTGCAAGTCAAACTGTTCCTTTATTCTCTCTATATATATATCTATTTTTGTACACTGTTTTCAGAGATGTAGACTTCTCAATTCACCCTGTACTTAATCATGACTTTCATGCTGAAATGGCTTCTTGTTTACCGAAACGAAATCGACAAAATATTCATGCTGTTTTAATCACTGGCGTTATTCACACTATCCCCTATGAAGAGTATTATATGATTTTGACATGCCTAATTCATCTTTACCTAACAATAGCTTTGTAAAGCATACTTGAAATTTCACGCAGTACTAACAACTGTAAAAGGGAAGTAGGATTTAAATGGTTTGTGGCTTTTAAAATACTCGGGCTTGTGTGGACTGGGTATATTTGCCAATTATTGTGTCCACCAAACAAACCTAAGTCATTTGTGATTTGACATGCTTGAGAGAGGTGTATAGGGAGTGAATGGAGAGAGAACTTGAATGAGTAAAAAAACATAAGTAAATAAAGGGGAAAAAAAAGGAGGGAGAGAGAGAGAGAGGGGGAGAGAGAGAGACAGACAGAGAGAGGTAGGGAGATGGAGAGAGGGAGAGAGGGAGAGAGGGAGAGAGGAAGAGAGGGAAAGACAGAGAAAGCCAGAGCGATATGGAGAAGAGACGAGAGAGTAAGAGAGCGAGAGAGAGAGAGAAAGAGAGAGAGAGAGAGAGAGAGATATTACAAGTGATAGTGAGTAAAAGGGAGATATATATATTGGAAGAGAAGAAGAAGAAGAAGAGAGAAAGAGAGAAAGAGAGAAAGAAAGAAAGAGAGAGAGAGAGAGAGAGAGAGAGAATTATTTGACTTAAATCTATACTCACTTTCTTGAGAACAATGAAATACGTTTTCCTTTCCTGGTTGTATTCTTCTCAACTCTCAAGTATATCCAATATTAACTGGGCATAACTTTCGATGATATGCCGCACAGGAAATGCTTATTCTGTTTTCAAAGGAGACAGTCGTTCTTTAATCTTAGTGAACTTTTTTCTGTAGGTGTGAAGGCCCCTTGTATGCTCTATAATTATGCTCGCGAGCTCTAGGTTACTAATTTATTTGTCAATGAAAGATCTACGTCCACGAACAAACATCAAGATCTTTAGCCTTTCAATAATTTATTTACAGAGTATCTGTAAAGTTGTCATTGTATAATCAATATTGCTGATTGGTTAATATACCTTTCTTCAAATTTTAATCAAATATACAGCTTCTTTCTCAACCTGTGTGATGGTATCCACTAATTAACCCTCTTAGTTTGCAGATTATCCGATTCCATTAGACGGTGTCCTTATAATACTAATTAGGGCAAGAAGAATATTAGATGTATGAACAATGTCAGCGCTGATTGTATATGGGCACCATGGAGGCTCTAGTAGGCAGAGTCCTCAATTATAAAAGATACAAGGAAATATACATGTACACTCTCCTAGGAAATAAAACAGAGAGTACGGGTGTGAATGATTTCTTTGTTAGATGAAGGAGTATAGCATTTACACAGCTGATCTTCAAGCTGGGTAGCCTATCTATTACAATTTTAATAATATTACAAAGTTGATCATAGTTTGTTTTGATCATGATTTGGAGCAAACACATGGTTTCCTTGATATTATCAAATTTTTCCTTTCGATGAAGAAAATGAATCAAATTTGATGATTAAATAATCCATTACTCACTAGCGGGCTTTTCTTAAAGTTATTGACATACCTTAATTGCAAAGCACCCTCCTTCCAAAAGAGTATGCCATCTCATATTTTCTACCCTAAAAGACCCTTTAGGTACAGTCTTGACCAATTCCATGCTGTTATAATACTAGTAATGCATTTCCCTTTTTAAAGAGAATGGGAAAATATGCTAGGTAATCACTTTGCATCTATGTAGAGTCTAAATAGAATCTTTTTGGTGCAATTGAAATAACAAATATGAGTTGGTGGCCGCTTAGTTTAATACATATCCATTCCAAATAATAGTATAAAGTAGCAAACTATCTCTAACTCTAAACGTATTTACCATCACTTCTCCATTGATGTATGTGTTATAGAATCCGTTAGTGAAGTACTAATGGCGCAAGTGACGTCTACGACAAGCTTGATGGTTGTCAACATTTGTTTATGTACCCATGGCAACTAAAAGCCTTTTTTGGCGGTATCGTGTTCTAACTTAAAGGGACTTGGTAACTTTGTTCAGATGAGAGAAACTGGTGCTAAGGTAGTTACTTCAATGCTAGATGTACAATTAAAGATAATTATCTGAAAGTTTGAGTGAAAACAGGCCATTATCATTAACAACAATTGGGAAAAACGGATCTGATCGATTTCTGAAATCTCCCAACTATATTATTTTAATTTAATTTAAGTTTAGGTGAATGTAAATCACCACAAAGCAACGAATAGGCTCTATATACCATTCCAAATATTTAGGTTTTAGGTTCTAAAAGGGCACCAGAAATTTCATAAATATGAATCAGAGCAATAACCATGCGCTTAGAAGGCATTTGCGGTCTTTAACAAGAAATCCTTTTAATGTTCCATCTACTAAATCGTAGAAGTACCATACCTGGGTGACCGTTTGTGTTTCAAGTGGTTAGGGTAACAGATACAAAGCCACCAAATTTGCAAGATTCATTGACATTCTTTTCTTTTCTTTATACGAGAAGTTACATTTTCTATGTGATTAAAATATTATATAACTTTTAAAATAATTATTGAATTGATTAAATTCCTTGCATTATCCTTGATACAGGTTTGGACAACGTAGGCCAATCTTACATTGACAATGAACGCAACTACCAGGATGGCAGCGGCAGTCACGGCAGGATCGAGTGTGTCTTACACGACACCTACTATAGTCAACCATTCCTGTACCTTCGTGCTTCTCGACGATGAATGTGACCTGACCATTCTCCTCTCTACTATCATGTTCTTCACCACCCTGTTTAACATCGTATTCGGGGTCATCGCCAACTTTCTCGTGATCGGCGTGATTCTCGCGTCTCGCGAGATGTGGACAATCCCGAGCATCTACATTACGAATCTTGCAATCTCGGATGTGATGGCGCTGTTGTTTGTAGCAGGGTCGAATTGTTATGAGTATTACATCGGAGCATTCCAAGTAGAGGAGTACCAAAGCACACAGACTTTCGTATTCTACATGGAGTTGGTAAGATTTAAATGAAAACGAAGATGATCTCGCCCTTTATATTATAGCTGATAATCAACAGCAACATCTTCTTCATCATCATCATCATCATCATCATTATAACAATTATCAACATCATCAGCATCATCATCATCATCGTCATCATCATCATCATTACCACCACCATCATAATCATCATCATTATCATCAACATCATCATCAACATCATCATCAACATCATCATCAACATCATCATCTTCATAATATCATCATCATTAAAATCATCAACATCATCAACATCATCATCATCATTATCGTCAACACAATTATCATCCTTACCATTATCATCATCATCATCTGCCATCAGCATCATCAACAATCACAAAATCATCACCAACGCGTCACTGTAAACACCACCACCAGCACCTACACCACCACCACCAACAACAACAACAATAACAATAACAAAAACAAATCTTCAATCGTGCCAGGTTAAGACGATGACAGCTATGGATATGATTTAATGAAAATAAGGTTTTAATGAAAATTATGCGGATTATGAATAACATTGTTTGCGATAGGCCTATATGGAGAAGATTATGCTTTTGGATTAATGACGGCTACATTGCGTACCCATAGTCTAATCTTAAACATAATTTTATATTTACGATCATTTTGTAGGAGTTCGTTAGACGATTTATTTTCATCGCTGCTATCTTTTACTCATGTCATTTATTTTCTTTTTAAAGGTGACTGTTATGGCAACAGTTGCAATGATGATCGCCCTCACCGTTGACAGGTTCTTCGCTATCGTCTACCCCTTGCGATCCCAGAAGTATCGTACTAAGAATCGTGCTATCAAAATCTGTGTTGCCGTCTGGATTTGTAAGATATATATTCTCCCACCCCTATGACATACCTTTTACAAAATCTTGTATAATTTTATTAATGAGCAAGAATAAAATAAATCTCTCAGAATAATATAAGTTATTTCTTGGGGTGAAGTTTCATATAACTAGCTGTGAAACTATTAAACAGAGCCATCTGTACACAGAGTTGGGCCAACTTGCTTTCATAGCGTACAATCTTTTGTATTGTGCTGGCCGCGAATAAGCAGTAGTCATCATTTGTCAGCTCGAAATGGGTTGTATTGGGCAAACTCTCCTAATCAAAGGTATGATGGTTAAACGATGGTAGCGCTCCCTATGGACTCTTCGGAGATTTAAACAGTTACCTTTATTTATCTATTTCATTTATTTTGTTGCTTGCATGAAGAATTTCGGCTGATGGGCTTATAAAATAAAAGAAAATATTATTACTTTCAGACAATTTTGGGAGGATGAGGTCATTTAATACTTAGTTATAAAGTTCTGTCGGAAAAACCATGCTGTTCTATCGGCATAATTTACTTTCAAGACCCTTTAAGCCTCGTCTGCAGGTGTAGAAAATGATAATGTGTCACAAACATTATGTTACTTGTCCCGACAAAAAAATGCAGTAGGCCTATTGACACGTTTGTAACATTTCCTATTTATATGAAATGCTCCCAACAGTTTATTTATATATGACACTACGATACTGTCACTGTGTTGATCCGTCATTAAAAGACGATATTAAGACTTGATAAAAATATGCCCTTACATGGATATTTTTAAAAACTTCTTTCATGTTTGCAGTTTCGTTCTGTTTTGGAGGCACTTATTTCGGTGCTCCCATCGAAAGTAAAAATCTGGAAGCTTGGAAGGAACCTAATGCCAAATATCTGATCTCATTGGGAGCTGTCTTCACGTACATCATCCCTCTTCTCATCATCTTCGGTTGTTACACGGCGATTATGCGCACCATCTGGAAGAATCGTATTTCTGACGAGCGAGCATCGGACCAAACGCGAAAGAGACGGAATAAACAGAAACACGCAGTGTTACGCGCATCCATGCTCGTGGTCGTTCTATTTGCTGTCATCCAAGGATTCTACATCGCAACTTTCTTGTGGATTGCATTTGGCGGATCTCTCTTAGTGGACCCATCCCTCGTCATCATCGTATTCAACGTTGCTCAAGGATTGTATCAACTAAACAGTCTTATCAATCCGTTTTTGTACGCCCTCTCGCATGAAAAGTTCTATCACTCAATCTGGCGTGTGATTTCATGTTCCTCTACTTGCTGCCGATGGAAGACATCCCTGAACATTCACCTTCCTCGAGCGGCCAAACCAAACGGAGTAGAGCGACCGTCTGAAGCGTCTGAGGTGAATGGCGGAGGAGAATGGAAGTCTCAAGGAGTCTATAACCTTGCCTATGAAGTCAATACGCCAGAAGTCTCGACTAGATTGTAACTAAAAGCAGTGGCGTAGCCTGGGATTAGCCATGGTGGATGGGGGTGGGGGGGGGGGGGGGTTATTACAGAAGGAGCGTCTCCGGTCATTGATGGGAAGAAAGGAGAATTAACAAAGCCACAGGTTGGGAGAAGGATATGTGCGAGGGAGGAGGGTCACCCCCTTTTCCTCTTTTCCGTATTCTTGCTTATTATCCTCCTTTTTTTAAACGTCATTCGGGGAGGGGGGCTCTCCATCTACCTTTAGCTCCACTACTGATTCAGCTGATACGGACTAATGGATTAATTCGGCTAGACTTTCATTTTAATGTAGGAAAATAATATACGAAAATAATATAGACCCATTCCTAAGCAATGACTGTTTTTATATTATCCGTATTTTTGTCAAAACCCCAAACAACCTATGGAAGTGAAATTTTTATTTTTGGACGACCGAGGGGCCTGTCTACACTTAAAACTAAGTAAGTGTGTATTTAATTAATCATGTGCATAATTGTATGTGTATGTATACGCTCTCTGTTTCACTTTATGCAATTTCGCAACAAGATCTACACTTAAAGGTTATGCGAACTTTTGGTAATATTTCAACAGGATTGGGTTATGGAATTAATTGGGCTCTTAAACGCTAAGGATTTCGAGAAATTAATATATCAAAGTTATCGGTGCTCCCGATAAATTTCAAATAGCGCCTACGGCCATACAATGGTAGCTGCGACCATAAACATCTCGGAACATGCAGCTCTGATATTTTCCAAACGGCAATAGAAAATCGGTCGATTTTACTCAAGAAACATTGTTTTGTAGCTAAAGTAATATCAATCTTTAGCTATACACCATAGTTTAATATTATTCACAAATTCATCACTTTAGACTCGATTTCAACAGCGACAACGATCACTGAATATTGTAGGCTCTCATATGCTTCCAATATGTTCATTTGAACCAAATTCATGACCCCATACCAAAAATTTGTATTACCTTTAAGATGTAACGGCTTTTCTGTATTATGTGTGAGCTTTAAAAATATGTAGGATCAATATGCTTATTATGTATTCACATATCGATGGGGCGCTATGTACCACATTTGTGATTCCATCACAAAATCACTCAAAATTATTGATTTTGTCAAAACAGTCAACTCACAATGTGATCTTGTCACGAAATCCATCTCGCAGAGTGATTTTGTCCCCAGAATTACTCTCGAATGATTCTGTTCACGGAATTATTCTCGTATCCGAATTAAACACTGGCAAAAGGGTGTATCTCAGCCTCATAGAGCGAGGAATAAAATTGAGAAAAATGATCTTGTTGTTTAATGATTCGCTTTTGTATAGTCTCCTTAAGAACGATTGATGATGGAGTTGGTTTTATGATTAAAATTATACCTGAAATATCATTTTTGAGTATTTTCACATTTTCATTTCCAGGAAACCTTGTTGTTTAAGGATTTGCTTTTTTATTGGGCAAAAAGAATTTCCGTTTCGGTTTAATAAAATTTGGAGTGGACTATTAGGCTATTATTATTATTAAGAACAATTGATGATAGAGTTGATTTTAGGATTAAAATTATACCTGAAATATCATTTTTGAGTATTTTCACATTTTCATTTCCAGGATCAGACCTGGTTTGACAAAAATAATCCTTTTTGCCAACAAAATATACCAAGCCATATATTAATCAATTAATCATGTTGGACTTCCTATTGTGTATCACTCATGGAATGCACTGCCGATTTACCGTCTATTTCATCAACCTCAACCTACTCATGCCATATTTTGGGATAGTGTCCCTGGCAAAGTGTCCCAGCTCACCCTAACGGGAAAAAATATTACCCAAAACATTAATTTTTTATCTTTCATAAAAATAGAATTGGAACATATTGGGTCATATGGTAGTTAGAATATGTTAAGCAGTATACTGATAATACCTTAGACAGTGATCACCAAAAACAGGGGAGGGGAGACGTCAAAAAAGAAGTGTTCAACAAAATCGTGGTAAAATTATAGATGTATTTGAGAACAGATATTTAAAGACTTTTTGTAGGATTTTAACTAAATTGATTCATAAAAGGTTAATCATTTTTTGAGTTAGATAAGGTGTCACACACTGTTAGACATGTGTAATATAATTGAATTTCTTGAATTCATCTAAGATTAGAGAAACCAATCTGTGGGTAAAATATTCTCTGGTGCCAAATCTGTTTCATTGATATTGACGAAAAGTTACAGGTTCAAACTATGTAACATTAAAAACTAAGCCTTACCTTTTTGTTGCTTTGCTTTGGAGTAGCTTGCTATTAATGTGATTAATGAACTATTGAATATGTTTGGTCTATTTAGTTTAAATAAAATTTTACGTGTTGTTTATGGTGCTTGCAAACAATACAGGATGACCTCAAGCCTATTTATTTTACATATTGGTTTATATATAGGTCAACGTTTTTGGAAACTAATATTGGTAAATGCTAATTAGAAAGGGGGAAGCCGTCCCTTTCCATCGTATTTTGTTGCAATAGAGGCTTTTAAAGTACACTTGAAAGTAACGCCTCCCCTTGTAGCAATCAAAAATATCACCGCATATACTCAATCGTGAAAGTGTATAGTTGTCACGAGTTGAGCCTTAGTCACACGAGTATTGTTTCAAAGGTTAAATCAATTATCTCCTCATATCTTTCTCTTCTCACGACATCAATTAAACCGGAAACACAACTATCTGGCATTTTTTACAATCAGGAGGCATGACGAGTATTATAAGGAACTTTTACAAATTGCAATTTCACCGCCGCAAACCTAGACATAGATGATAAATGACGATGAGCAAGAAAAGAAGAACCTGGAATTCAAAAAAAGAAAAAAATAATCTAAGTGATTTTGATAATCCTACATTTTCGAAAAATAATAAATTCCATGGTTTCTAGTTTGATTTTTAATATATGAGAGGAGGAAGTGTATCGATCAGTCAACTCGTAAATCGTTCTGGTTCGCTGAAAGAGATCCCCAATGTGACAGGGTTATGAAACTACATCGTTAGAAACTTTACATCCCTCCTCTTTTCTCTTTCGATCAATCCCACACAAAAATTGCATATTATGACCAAGCACTATATCTATTTATATAATCCTTGATATCATACTTTATACAATACTCGGATTATGAATATCAGTCAGTGCTTATCTATTCAAAAGTATTTGACGTATACATCGACAGGACACATACAATTTTTTCCATAACGCCGTGGGAAAACAACGACTCGGAAGATAAGCCAACTCGTAAGTTCATTTTATTGTAAACAAAACTGAATATTTTATGATGTTGTCTTGTAATTAAAATTCAATAATATTTGAAGTGTATAGTTACATATTTTTTGACATTACAAGTCTTGTAATCCCACCAAGATTACACAGCTAATGCATTAGCAAATGCTTTACCTGAAATGGACATTAAAAAAAATATAGATAGGCCTACTACATGTATATTCATTATTTGAATAATCATACAAGTAAAGGTTTCTCGGACAAGATGTCAAGGAGGAGGCAGGGGGGGGGGGGAGGGGGTTGTCATCGCGAATACGAATGGCAACCTTCAAGTTTCTAAATTATGTGTAAATGTACAAATAAAGCCTTTAGGATAAATATTGCCCGAAATAGAAGAAAAAATAGAAACAGGAAAAAAATGCATTCAAGGATCGAGCGTTTTTTTTTAATTAGTAAAACAAAGCTGTGATAAGCTGGAAGTAATATTGTTTTAATCAAATTTTACCATCATTCTACAGATTTTGCCGCTGACCTGAGAAAACTTAGTGAGCTCATCCTCTAAACTTGATCCAATCAAAGGCCACGATGGATAGTTATTATCTACATATTGCTTTAATGACAGTGGTTATACTGCATACCATGAAAGAAGCCACGACCACACCTGACAATTGCTCTAGGAATGGTGACATGCTGGACTGCTATGGAAGGAATCTCAATCGCATACCCACAATCTCACCGTCTGTCACAACTGTGAACTTGGAAAACAATCGTCTTGATAGTGTTATGGGTGACAGTTTCGAAGGGGCCACTTCTTTGACGATCCTGTCTCTCGATAACAACTTGATCCAGAATCTCCAGGTCGTCTGGGGGAAGGACCTCATCAAACTTCATAGATTGTCCATGAATTACAATCTTCTGACAGCAATGCACAACGCAACCTTTGTTGGACTCGGTCACTTAAAAAGTATCCTTCTGAGTCACAACAAAATCACAATCCTGTTTCCAGGATGGTGTGACGGTGCTGACAATGTCTCTCTGGTGGACCTATCCGAAAACAAAATATCTTCCATCGGTCGAAACGGTTGGTGCTTATTCACACGCTTAGAATCCTTAGACCTTTCCAATAATGAAATCACTCGCTTACAAAGCAACTGGGCTGAGGGTATGGTTCAACTCAGGTATCTTTACCTGCAAAATAACAATCTGAAAGCTTTAGAGAATGGCTCCTTCAGTTTCCTTATATCCCTCTATGACTTGCAACTCCGCAACAATTCTATCATGACGGTTGAGGTTGGTTGGGGACGGGATCTTGGCAAGCTGACGACACTTCAGCTCTCCAAAAACAAACTCAAGAAACTGCCGCCAAGTTTATTCTACGGCATGGTCCGCCTGACCCGGATTGATATGCAAGCAGCAAATATTAGGAGAGTTCATCGAGATTCATTCAAGTTTTTGGAAGGTCTTGAAGAAATAACATTACAAAATAACTCTATAGCAATAATCCACGAAGGTGTTTTCTCCGATCTTAGATCAGTGGAAAACCTCACACTCCAGTCCAATAAGATCTCTCGCATAGAGCCTAGATCGTTTTGTGGAATGGTATCCCTGGTTGAACTCTACCTTAACAACAACAGAATTTTGACTCTATTGAGGTACACATTCGCTGGACTTCGCATGCTGACACATCTATATCTGCAAAACAATAACATCGTCTCTCTGGCGGAATACTGGAATGCCGATCTCAATAATGTCCTCTTCATTGACATGAGACGGAACAACATCTCTAACATAGAGAACGAACGGTCAAACTATAGCTATTGGGGTGGGCCTACAGATCTTGATACTCCACAGACGTGTGGAAATGAATTATCAAGGGATGCCTCGCATCCAAAGACTGTGCCTTCACTGAAGATCCTGTTATTGTCCAGGAACCCGGTAGGACCTCTATTACATCGAGCCATTTTTAAAGGTTTGGTAGGGTTACGCTACCTGATACTCGCATATTGCAATCTTGAATCTATTGAAGGGTCATATTTTACAGACCTCATATCCCTAAAATACCTCGATATCTCCCACAACAACATTGTTTGGCTAGATTCGGAAGCCTTTAGATCCATTCCGTCGGTGGTAGCAATTGATGCAAAATTCAACGCAATCGAGTCTGTGGGCCCAAATACATTCGACGGCACGCACTTGTCATTCGTTGATCTTCACGAAAACGCTCTGCAAACAATTTCTCGTGACGTGCGGCCAAAACGATTCCGTGAATTCGAACTGCGTCTTTCCCAAAATCCATTGATATGTGACTGCAGGATAACGTGGTTACATAATCTGATTAAAAAAGAACGTAGTCGAAGTGTCAGCCTTTCTTCCTTATCGACGGTAGACTTCATCCTTCCCATGTCCTTTGGTGACATCAGAAGAGTAAAATGTGTAAACATGAATGGTCGTCTACTGAGTTCCATTCCGAAAAGGTACATCCCTTGTGATCCATCGTTCCCCTATAATATGACCACACCAATGGTGCCTCCTGCAAATGAGATCCCAAATATGACATCCCCAAGGCACTTAAGGTCGACCGAAATCTCGACGAAGGGCAACTTGTCTACAATCGCACCAACTATGTTCACGTTAGGTGATGTAAACAGGAAAACAGGAGTGTCATCAACGAGTGGTCAAAACAATGCCATGCAGGATAAAGGAACTTCCCAATTCTTCTCTACAAGCAACACTGTATATATCATTATTGGGCTGTTGTTGGCCGTAGTTATCCTTTTCGCAGGAAAGCAATTATCACAGTGTGGACAGAATTGCAGGAAGATATCCATTCGAGCGAGATCAGTTATTTACCAGGATATTAACAGCAGTCTGGTTATGAGACCTTCTCCCACTGGATCCCCTTCTGCAGACTCTGAAGACGCCAACCATATACAAACCAATAAGAACCATCCTCTGTCCGGACATCGCGTACGTTTAACATCGCGTGACTTTAGACCTGTCCCTCCTCCACCGCCACCCCGAAGACGTGAAGACTTGGGGAAAGCAGTCACCCGAACACCCCCTCTAGAAGACCATACTGTACAACGACTGAGGAACAATCCTGTGGTTCGTAGCAAACGCGTTTCAAAGCACACCTATTTCTGCGAAGGCCTTGGACGTGTCCAGCACAGGGATGGTTCATCGACAGCTTTGACACAAAACCTTGGAGATGGAAACAACTTTAGTGATATTTTGTTCAAACCACGAGTCCCGCGTCACATGGACGTTCGGGCCAATGTCGCAACGGCTTCGGGTTGTCCACTTAAAACAAAAGTCCAAAGAAACGAATTTCATCGTGTAGTCACAGAGGCGTTGATTCGCGAGGAAGCCTCTGATTCGATATTCGTCACAAGAGAAACAAAAGCTTCAAATCCGAACCTGACGGAGACCATTGATGGTGCTGACCAAGAGGGCGTCCTAACGAACCGACACTTTTTCCTCGATACAAATTGGAGCGCATGTGGGACGTCGAATAGCACTTTATCGCTTGGGGATGACTTTGAGAGAGATCGTGAAAGCCATGAAAACGGTGACGACGATGATGACACATCTGATGTAATTATATATGACATAAAGCAGGACGAGTTTACTACTCGAAATACTGATCCTGGTACGATAATGAAGATTGTATATTCTTACTCGAGTGAAGACGACTTTGATTGCGGTATTTCAGACCCCGAAACGGACAATGATGACAGCATCAACTATGATATTGGAGTAATTGAGCTTGACAGTGAGAAGTTATCAATTACTGGATGTTCAATTGGTTTGGGGGATGACGATAGTTCGGCGTCAGAGTCACCTAACACGAACGAATTCATATTCCAAGAAACTCTTGTGTAGGACTAGGTTACAAGTAGGAGTGTATCTACATAAATTTGTCCTCTTCACGGATAGGGTTGTTGGCTAAACATTAGAGCCAACATGAACAATCGTTATCATTGTATATCAGCAAGAATAATGCTTCTCCGAGCTCTCATGTGTTTTTAAAATATTTGTTATAATGTTTCTTTTAGGGCTCACCACCCTCCCCCCCCCCCCCCCCACTGAGCGAAATCATATTTCCGGGGGCAAAAAAGAAAGAAAAAAATTTGTAGAGCGAAATAATATCGGTCGGGGCGATTTTCAAATTTCAGGCTTCTTCACCCCCCTATTGTTAAATCCTGGATCCGCCACTAACCTTGATAACTTGGCTAATATGACGTCACAATTCGGTACTATAGGTGGAGGCGCGATGGCTCAGTGGTAGAGCAGGGGTCTCATTCACGAAAGAACATAAAAAAACAAACTTAATTTGTACATTATTATGACTTTGGTTTGATACAAAATTATTTGCACTATGTTGATTTAAAAAAAAAAATTAACTGCAAAGTGTGCAATAAATTATAGCTTTAGGGATTATGACCGATAGGCCAGTGATCTATCTGTTTATTTGGGATATTTCAGATTTTTCAAGTCTTAATATAACAACGGCGTTCAGTTTTGCTACGTTTGGATTCATTTATCAGCAGATACGTTCCCCCAATTTATCTTCATCAGTCCAATAACCTTTCGGAATAATTTATCAACACGTGCTTTCAAATTTAAAGGAGTATCTTTCAGTCACAAGATCCATAATTAGTTGTTTACTTTCACAACGACCGCTTAATTGGTGGTTTTGATTTCCGCAGTACTTGAAAGTAAGTGATCCGAGAGATAAACACAAATTGGGAATTGCTTATCTTTTTTCTTCTTCTTTATATTTTGAAACACTCTTGTATACACTCGTGTGTGTACACATTTCGTTTATACATAGATACGAAAACAACACAGAATGAATTCACATAGAAATTGTCGTTATTATGATTATTATTATTATCATTTTTATTACTTGATAAGAACTGAATGCCAAAACGTCTGATAGGTTGTTTATATCAATAATAAGCCATATAAATAAACCCATTTCGTAACTTTTGATGTATATTGTCTCATTTTACATCATTATAATAAGAGGAAATGATAAGATATCCTATCGCATGTAAAACACTAGAACGACCAGGAAGCGCAGTAACCAATTTTTATATTTTAATGGAATATTTGCAAGATTATGGAAATCTACCAAACGTATTTTTGAAGTAACCACTTTGCGAAATGTTTGTACTTCAAAAGTTGACAATATATCCCACTACTCTGTTGATATTCGTTTTTGTGTTTATGCTGCATCACAATACCTAGTAGGCCTATATATGTTAGGCTTTGCATTGAAGTTAATGTTGTTAATTCGATATAGAATTTGCTTGAAATAACTATTGAACTTTGTTAATTATAAGAAGATTTTGCACCTAATGTTTTGGCTTGCGTTTTTCAAAGTATTCGTAAGATTTTGTAAATATCACTAAAGGATTTCTTTTAACTATTGACGTTAGAAACTATTTTGTTTTAAAGATCTTCAAAATTTCAAGAGTAAATGGAGAATTTTATTATTTTGTAAATCAAATAAACATTACCTGTACATCCAAGAAACATTAGTAATATTAGTCATTGAATCTTAGACACAGTTTCTAAATGGTCCTTCTTTGATTCTGTGAGGCTTGTTTCTTTCGTGCCCATGGTGATCGCATTGGAGTTAACCTCTTTGAAGGCACGCCCCCTTTGGCAGCATCTGCCACGCCTCTCTTTGATCCTATCACGTATGTCCTTCAAGTATGGTCGAAAGTTTGGTTGCATTAAGCCGTAGATGATCGGGTTTAAACACAGACCAACACACTCCAGGAGAGAGGCGACGTGAGATGCCGTGAATACCTTGCGGAAATTCTGCGGCGCGCAAAGGCTTAGCCAGAGATATACTGCGTAAAAGACTCCATAGTTGAGCGCGAAGACAAGGGCGATGATGAGGATGGATTTGAGCACCGCGAGGTTACGTTTGAGCATGCGCGACTCCAGGCCGTTTGAGGAGGAGGAGGAGGAGGAGGAGCCGCCGCGTAGGGAGGAGGCCTTACTGAAGAGACTGCATAGAATGGTAACATAGCAACAAGCAATGACCATCAGTGGCAGGACGTAGGAGAAAATACAGGAGATGATGATGGCGAGAACGAAATCATGGAAGGTGAAAGCTTCGTAGATGGATTCGGCCAATTCGCCAGCGTATATTGGAGTACAGACTGCAAAAGATACTGTGGGGGATGAAAGTTGATAAAACTGAGTTAGAGTATGTTTGAGATTGGAGTAGTCAGGGCGATTGAGAAAGGAGTTTGGGAACATGTGATTACTGTTTGTATTTCAGAAGAATAAAAAGAGGTAAAGACAGGAAAAAATTAAAGGTACAGTACAGAGTGAGTGAGTGAGACGAGAGGAAAAAATGGAAGAAGAGGGAGAGGGAGAGAGAGAGAGAGAGAGACGTGAAAGGAGGCGGGTTAGACAGTGACATTGTTAGGATAGAGTGAGAGAGAGAGAGAGAGAGAATAATGCTAATAACTAAGGATGGTGATAAAGAGAGAGGGAGAGGTGGGAAGAGAGAAGAAAACAGAGTTAGTACTAGATAGGTATAAATACAGGGAGAGAGAGAGAGAGAGAAGCAAACACAGAGAAAAGATGGCATACACGAGGACATGTAGATACATGTAATATAATACTTCGATAAAATAAAGATAAAAAGCGTTACGAACTACACATTTGCGTAACGTGGGCACATCCATTGAGAGGCCCTCCCAACTGTTGGGTGGGAGGGGAGGGGCATCGTCTTATGTGGTGGATGAAATTCGAATCAATAGAGCAACTGATAAAAAAGTGATGGTGTTGAAGACAGCCTTATCATCTGCTTTTCACTTTCCTTTCCACTTTTCTTCTCCTTCTCATTTTTCTTTCTCTTATTTCTTGAAGTTCCTTTTCCTCTCCTTTTCTTTCTGCTTCTTCACTTCATACGGATTAAAAACACGATGTTAGCTAGAAATACGGAGCAAGTTGTAATTGTAACAACCACAAAATAACAATTAATTTTTTTTTTTATTAATAATTAAAAAAAAAAAAAAAAATAAACAGTGGACACTTTCCTTCGCGTCTGTGATGTCTATGAATATTGCACACTTACCGAACCACGCTACGACTCCGACGATGAAAGCAAACTTGACGGTCCGGAATCGTTTAAACCTAAATGGATGAACGATAGCTAGATATCGATCAAAGGCTAAGGCACAAAGCATCGCACATGTTGCATTGGTTAGCACCTGTAAAAGAATTTGGGGAGAAAGGATCTCACCATCTTCAAAAGGAACAATATATATATATGCTTTTTTAGCAGTTAGGTAAAAAAGAAGATCCTCAAACAATCATCTTAGGCATATGGACTGTACGTCACTTGATCCACGTCATTTGTCTATGCTCACCGAATTCCTAAGTTCAAACATAATCTAAAACCCTAATGCATCAACCCTAACCTTTGTTGAACGTAAGCACGGATCAATTGTCGGGTCACCAGCACATGAGAGGAATTGAAAGTAAATTGTCACCCATTTACAGAAACTGGAAGACATCTTTGTCAAAACATGTTGATATACATTTTTATATTTTAATTTGGGTGCCAGTACTTTATTCAAAGCCTGGTATTCACCTTAAAGAGAGAAATTCCTTGTAAACAAACGAATATGTCGTGAGGGTATTTTGATTTAAACAAAATGTTTAGATCTGATTCAAGGTGTATGGATGCAGTAGCGTGGTACAGACTAGAGCAGATATTAACATGTTACAATATGGCATATTTCACAGAGTGATGCATTACAAAAATGGCAATACATAATTTTACACGTTCTGGTACTATATCGTAAGATCGTCTCTAAATATACGGAAAAGGAATTGACGTCTTACACTAAGAAGAGAAAAGTATGTTTCAAAGTATAGTAGAATCAAATATTAAACTTGGGTAACAGACTATAAAATCAGAAGAAAGCGCCTTAAACGAGCTATTCATTGTGTTCAGTTGCTGTAATTGCCGTATCAATACCTGATGATTGTTTCAGTGTGTTCTAAAATCGGTCCAGTTTATGTTGCTTCATTGTGTGTACGTGTGCATACTTTCACAATGTTTTATACCTTGCTTATATGGAAACATCAAGGTCATTAACCCAATGCACCCTGCTAAACGGTTTTCTACTCTGACCGAATTCCTAACTTCAGTTCTAGACCAAAGACTTTACCGAACCCAAATCCTAAACCTAACCTATATCTTTGATGCAATCAAGTTTGGAGGAGTTCCACATGATCTAATGGCGGAGCACCTGTGTATTTACCAGATGGAAGTAGACGCTCACTGAACGTGGTATCACGGACTTTGCCATCCCTGAGACACCACGAGCGTATTCAGCGACGTCGGTTATTGATGCCATGATGAGGAAGATGATGTCCGTGATGCAGATATTGGCCGCATAGCAGTTGGGAACCGTTCTCATTGTCTACCAATACGAATAAAAAGAACAGCGATCTTTAGCATCGACGTTATCGATACCGATTATGACTCCTCCTCCTCATCATTAATATCATCATCAGTGTCGTCGCCATCACCTTCATCATCAGTATCATAATCATCATAATTATTATCATAATCATCATCATTATCTTCATCATCATCTTCATCACCTTCATCACCTTCATCATCTTTATCATCTTCATCATCATCATCATCATCATTAACCATAACAGCAACAGCAACATCGCTAATCGTGGCCATTCTATGAAATAACTGTTCAAATGAATATTCATTCGGCATCTGTCCGTCTCGAAAGACAAAAGGAATAAAGCTTAACCAAATGATTGTCTGTAGGTATAGTTGTCCGGCCGAGCTTTGCTGTCTAAGATCAGTGTTGACCAGACACAATCCTGATCCACTCGACATCAATAATTCTCAATCATACAGCCATAGAAGTAATGCTGATAGTATATCCTACCTTATAAGCCACTATGATGTAAAGAACAAGGAGATTGGTCACGAACCCGATCACGATGATGATGACGAGTAAGGGTAAGGCGACAATATAGAAGTCGTGAACGTAGTCGCAGTCGGCTGGACGATAACCACACGACGACATATAGGTCATATTTCGCTGACTACCCATGCCCATGGGCGGTGGGTACGGTAAACGCATCATTTTATTCTAATATATTTCTAAACCTCGAAACCTCGATAGGTTGAAAGTGATACTAGTGTACACATTGATTTACACTCGAAAAGCGTTTTGTAACCATTGGAAAAGTCGCAACAATTATCACACAAGTGTACATTTTATTCTCAACCGAGTAACCCCTCCTCTATAATTATGTCTCCGTAGGATACGAATACATGTATTGAAGTGATAACCATTCCTTCCTTTTTAAGATGAAAAACAAATTGAGTTCAAACTCGTTGATATAGTGGTGTTGATGTTACTAATGTTGCTGGTGAGGATGCTATGTGGTATGGTCGACTGTAAATCTTAGCAATTTCTCCACAAATAAATAAATGAAAGCGCTTGAAAGCTAGAAGCTACAAGAAGACGATTCTTCTTGTTGAGTGCCTCTAGATCTGTGGCTGTAGCAAAGGTTTTGCATGATATTCTCATCGGCGGGTATTTCAAACTAAAAGTGGTCTCGGGTTACCTGCACAATACCCGCTTAAGTGTGAAGTTATGTCACACACGTCAACTTAAGATGACTGTATAATGGATCACAGTTGACCAGCAAAAATTCTAAGTTATCGAGCTATAGGCCGTTGCTATAGTATTATTTCATTATTGGGATGCTGATGATATGCCCATGATTTTTCGATGTTTAATGTTCCATACCACTCATAATGAAATATTTCGTATACTAGTAGTGCATGTCGCCTCTTGATGTATCTGCTTTCAAAATAGGTAGGAAATTGAATTACAGCTCTTTCACGTAGCCCCGGTAGCCATTATCACCAAACGGTGCATTTCAGGGAAATGCTGCCAGGTAGCTAGGCCTACCCATTTTACACTTCCATGAGTTGCAACAACTAACGATAGACGGTTTTTCTAAGGCTAAGACTAAGTCGAGATTCAAACCCATGACCTTTTGATCCAGGGTCAAGATAAATAAACCACTAAACCGAGGTGCCCCATTTGCGTGGAATCACGTGATTAATCACATTATTCGCATCCATCTGAACTTTACCAGTTTGCAACCATCGAAATCAAACATAATATTCAAAAGATGTGCATGAAAGAAAACGAAGGAACACTTGGATGTGTATATTGCCCTTTGAAGACTAGGGAGAGGAATTTTTTAACAAAGGAGGTGTATTCAATAAAATCGAATCAACTATTTGCATTGAATTTGAAGAGAAAATAGTTCTTAATATCCTGAGGCGTAAAATGGGATGTTTGTTTGGATGATGATTACTTTCGCCTATCGTGATATTCAGTGGGCCTGGTTTAAAAAAAAGAGGGCGTGCTTACACCCTTCACACCCCATCCCTATGCCTGCCCATATGCTGTATCTTACATGTGATCAACATACTCAATCATTATACCATTCCTAAACTTAAGAGAGAGAAGATATTTTTTCAAAATTCACATTCGGAGAATGGCAAGTAGCCAGGTTTCATTTTTCCCCTTTCATATACCTCTGTAGTTCATTAACATTTCTCAATTTCAGCGCTGTAGACGTTTCAAAGTGACGATATTGTGTCTGATATTCTGGACAAAGAAATTTCTTTTTTGCGGTGTAAAGCCACGATCATGCTCTGGCCATAATTTCTCCTCGGTCATTTTTTTTTTTACTCTTACCGAATTCGCAAACTTCAATAATGGAAGAAATAAGAGATAACGAAAACAGATGTATTTATAGGAGATGGTCTTTTTTGAGGTTCCTTAAATTGCATGGTTTAGTGAGAAATTGTTCAAGGAAAACAAATATTTCAGTCTTTATAGACAGGTGGTCGCTAAAGTCGTTTGACAATGTTTTTATTCTTTCTTAAATAAAATATTTCTTTGTTTTTACAGAGAATAGAGATGTTGCTATACGGTACTCCATGGTGGCCACACATCCCTCGTCGATGATGTTGACCCAAATTTTGAAAACGATCATGACACCGCCAATGAGGTCGAAGTCGTTGAGGACGAGATGAAGACATCTTTGACATCCCCACCCGGCGTTCAGAATATTCTCGGCGTTGGTTATGATATCATCGATGGAAATCCAGAAGGTGGAGAAATCAACAACGGTAGCGTTGACCCAGGACTCAAGGTTATCATTGCACTTTTTTTTTCTTTCCCTCTCAATATCTTCCTGTCCATCACAAATATATGTTGGCCAAATGAAATAATACATACTGTAGATCCAAACAAATGTATGGTACAAATTGTTTTTCAAACTACAAACGGCAAAATACAATACAGGATCAGAAATGGAAAATAACAACGTTTAAATATTAGGGGGCAAACAAGAAAAGACATATTTCACTAGGCTTCATGTAGATATAGGTTGGCCACGTTGATACCAGGTTATTATGTGCCATTTAGTTCATGTAAAAAAGAGATTTTTTGTATTTTCTTTATAAATAGATAAATAAAAATCGGTTCCTCAACTTATTCTCACTCTTCGTATTCTCTTTCCATCTTTCGTTATTTCTTCTTTGCTCTCCTCACTCTCTCTCTCTCTCTCTCTCTCTCCCTCTCTCTCTTCCTCTCTCTCTCTCTCTCTATCTCTCAATATCTCTCTTACTCAAACCCACCTCCTTTTCAGATGTATTACGATCGCTTTCGGAGTCTTGAGTAGGTTGATTTTCGTCAATTTTAATCAACTTTTATAATTTTCGCTCGAATTTACAATTCAAACAAATGTGATATTGTTACTCAGTGTAAATTAACGATTGTAATGATGCCAAATTCAGTCAAATTTAAAGTCAATGAACCTTCTTTTTAAACCCCCCGCTAAAGTGCATGTTGGGAGCCCCAAATTCGCCGAAAAAGTGTAATGATATGAAAGAGGATGTCATTTAACACTAAAATCTGCAAGGATTTTCAAGACAAATGTGTTTGAAGACAAATATAGATCAAAGATTGGGGTTTTGTGTTGTTCGCAGAAAACCTAAATTGAGTATTCTTTCCTCAATAAAAAAATAAAAATTAAAACAAAGAATAAGTAATACTAATGATTAAATGTAGCCCTACTTATTAAGTTTATGAAATGCAAACAGTTGTAAAATATTGCTGAATTCACACCATATTAAATACGTCAATGAAAATTACATCAAACTACTACTGTTATATTTTCAACATACCCAATCATCAACTACTGCCGTATTTTCAACAGATCGAGTGAAATCATTTTTAGTCGAGTGCAGTGCTTTCAGTACAATGAGCTGATATAAATTCAATACAATAACTTTCAGCAGTTGCATAAACATTTAGACACATTGAAAACAAATGATAATGTCCTTTGCTTTGTAATTGGACACATAATGTTATTTTAGTAAGACAAGTCAAACCTGTAATCATGTAATCGTATGACAACAAAACTATAGCGCTATACTGAAATCATGTATAATTTTTTAGACATTGGTATATACCCCTACTTTGTGATAACGAATATCAGGGGTGATTTCAATATTTGTTTCACTTTATACACCATAAAAGATATTGATTAAACATCATGCTTTGCAGGTGGATACTATTCATGTATAAATAGATAAATAGATAAAAAGATAAATAAATAAATAAGTAAATAAATAATTGAATAAAAAGATTAAATAAAACAATTAATCAATCTAATGATAACTCGTTATGGTTCAAGTGTTGATACCAAGTACTTCGAATCTCAAAGATACAATATTTAGTGCTGTTACAGGATGAAACCTGACGTAACGTGCAGTTACTGGCTCAGGAAACAGTATGGTCACATATGTGGCAGAATCAAAAGGTCCTGCATATGTCTGAAAAAGAACGAAGCAATGGACAATGTTTAGTTCTAATAATGATTATAATAATGATACTAATACTAATAATAAATAATTGTTTTATTAACAAAGAAAAGCCTCATAAGTATCACTGTTGCTATTCCCTAGGGCCCTGTAATTTATATAACCCCAGGCCAGAAACTTCCAGGTACCCATTTACACCTGGGTGGTGAATGGCAAATGTTGATTAATGTCTTGCCTCGAATCCCTCGGTATAACTCTTCCGTGAGAAGTGCAATATGGCACAGAGATTTCATCACCAATTCCCTATCACCACATTTCCTATAATTTTGAATACTAGGAAATGATATGCTTTTGGATGTGTACATTTATGTAGATATGGGAAAATGATTGAAGGCAGAAACAACAAAGAAATTTGAACAAAACATAAGTATATAAGTAATACAAAGAACATAAATAAAAAAGGAAGATGATATATTTGCAACAAATGACATAAGCAATTTCTGGAACGCGAAAATGAAACTCACTTTTCGAACCCCACACTGCTCTTCCAGAGCAAAGGTCCAATTTGTATTGTCTCTTGAGTAGGAGATTCGGAATGACGTAACCCTTTTGTTGGTTCCGGTCCGTCCCTGTGTGATAACACCAGTTACCAAAGTATCCTCGCCGAGATCGACCTTTGTGTGATTTTAATTATGAAAAGAAGACAAAAATATTGATATATCCAATGGCAGATTATCTTGCATTTGATAACAATGTTAAGGACAAGCAATATATAAAAACATATGACCATTTGAACACATGTTGTTTCAATATGAGCAAATCGAAAGGGCTGGTCAGATTTGAATGATATGATGTATATATACCAGTTATGTGTTTGTCTTCCTCTCTCTCTATCCCTATCACGCCCTTTCTCTCTCCTTCTCTCTCTCTCTCTCCTCATGTCACCCTCTCTCATTCTTTTCGTTCTCTCTCTCTCTTTCTCTCTCTCTCTCTCTCTCTCCCATGTCACCCTGAACGAGAGAGAAATGGTGGGAGAGGGAGAGAGACTTGGGAGAGACAGAGAGCTAGACAGAGAGAGAATGGAGAGAGGGAGAGAGGGCGACAGAGAGATAGAAGGTGAGAGAAATGGCGTGATAGGGAGAGAGAGAGAGAGAGAGAGGAAGACGAACACATAAATATAACTGGTATATATACATCATAGTTACAATATAACTATTTCATTGAAAAAGTCTTTTCATTCAAGTTTGTGGAAATGCTTTTTTGTTTTAATTGAGGGAAAAATGCAATTCCCCAGTACTATAGCAGACATCACCTCCAAATCAATAGTTTTTATGCTTTAAAACTCATTGAAATTGTTTATTTTTTCTTCATAATAAGTTTCAATTTAATTCAATTACGTTATTTAATAAAAACAAGACTATATCATTGTTATAACTTCCGGAGCCTATGACCTACAAGCATTGCTTTCTCTTTAGACTCCATCATATTTCTTCCTTTATACAATTTAGTCTTATGTATTATTTTGTTTGTTTGTATAAATGCATCCAAAAATGAGTACACAAATATAACATGCCACATGTAATGATGTATTATACAACATGCGAAATATGAAAATAAAACTGAAACTGAACTGAACTGAACTGAACCGTCAAGGCTCGTCGACAATATGGGATTCACGCCGTGAACGCCGCGGTCGGTGGGGAAAAAACAAGACTGATATGAATTGGAGCGCTTTAAAAGCTGCAAAATTACATGTAAAAAGGTGCATCACCATGGCCAAGTGTGAATACTTTACCTGTGCTCTTGAGGAGAGTACTCTAAAGACTGCCTTCCAAGTACTGAATAGGTTACTGAACACCAATGAAAAGGCTCTTCCTGTAGCAGACAGATTCGCCAACTTCTTCACTGACAAAGACTTGAAGATTCGGAATGAACTTGATGGAAATGATCCTGATCCAATGTTCACATCTTGCTGTATTCGGGGATAGGTCTTCACTTCCAAGAGTTTGCTGAAGTATCTGAGAGTGAAGTGGAGAATATCATCTAACGCTCATCCTGCTCCCTTGACCCTGTACCAACATGGCTGTTGAAGAAACATCTGAGAGTTGTACTTCCTGAACTTGTTTACCTTACGAACCAGGTTCTGTCTAGTGGTGTCTTTCCTACAGATCTCAAAGAAGCGCTAGTGCACCAGTCATCAAGAAAGCGTCACTAGATAAAAATGATCTGCGAAGCTATCGCCCTATGTCAATATACCATTTCGGTCTAAGATTATCGAGCGAATAATGCTTAGATAATTTACTGAGCACATCCAGGGTAATGGACTTGCTGAGCCTGTGCAATTGGCATACAAAGAACACCATAGCACTGAAACAACACTACTTAAGATTCAAACGGATTTACTTCAAGCCATTGCCAGTCAGAAACGAGTAATGATGGTGCTGCTTGACTTGTCTGCTGCGTTTGACACAGTGGACCATATGATTCTGCTGAATCGTGTTGAAGACCATTTTGGTATTACAGGTCTCGCTCTCAAGCTTATCCATTCTTACCTTGAGGACCGGAATAGCCATGTTCTAATCTCTGGTCAGCTTTCGAAAGCTTGTAGATTGCCACATGGAATTCCACAAGGTTCTGTCATCGGACCCTTGTTTTTGTTTTTCACCCTTTACATTCGTCCCATTGGTGATATTCTTCGGGCTCATGGAGTATTCTTTCACATGTATACAGACGACATTCAGATCTATGTGATGTTTGACCCAACTGATCCAGTTGCAATTGATGCTGCGCTTGGCAGACTCAGTAGTTGTATTACTGAAATTCAGCGTTGGATGAATGCGAACAAGCTCAAACTCAACGTTGGCAAGACTGAACTCTTGTCTCTGCTTCACCACATCATCGATCATCTCATCTGATGATCGATGTCAGACTGATGATTGGTGAGAAATCCTTCCAACCATGTAAGTCCATCTGCAATCTGGGAGTAACACTTGAACCATCTGTGAACTTAAGCCTTCATGTCAACCTTCTCAGCAGAAGTATCAAGTACCACCTACGTTACCTGTGGAGGGTGAGGCGGTTTATCAATAAGTCAACATTCCACGCTGCGGCGAGGGCTCTTGTCCTTTCCAGACTAGACTACTGCAACAGTCTCTTCGGTGTTCTCAGCAAGAGGGACCTTGATTGCCTTCAGAGACTCCAAAACTCAGCGGCAGGGCTTGTCTTTTCTGTTCGTCTTCGGACTCACATACAACCTCTTCGACTTGAACTCCATTGGCTGCCTTTCCGACAGAGAATATCTTTTAAGATCCTACTACTGGTCTACAAGTCTCTCAACCACCGATGTCCCCCGTACATAGTTGACTGCTTGGTTCGTCGTCCTCGAGTCCGAAAACCCCGCTCATCATCATCCATCTGGCTCACTCAGTGTCTCTCTAAGAAACGTGCTGGTGAATTTTCTTTCCCATCGGTTGCTGCAAAAATGTGGAACCAGCTACCTACTGCTGTGCAGACGGCCTCATCTGTTGACCAGTTCAAGAAACTACTCAAGTCACATCTATTCTGCTAGAAGTTACTTTATCACCAACCTACATATACTTTATACTTGTCTGATCTCAGAGAAATGTCTTACTTTTGTTTTTAAGTGGCCCTAACATTGTAGAGCGTGTGTGCAGCGCTTTGTAACTACAAGGAAAAGGCGCTATATCAAATATCTTTTGGACTGGATTGGAGAAAATAAGTATAACGTGGTAAAATAAGTCCTCAACTATAACGTAATTTCAATTGCAGTATAGTTACAGAAGTGAGGAAAATATGTACGCTTTTTTACACTGCTTAACTTAAAATTATTGATGAAGGGTGCATCTCATTTTGCGAGAGGAGGTAGTGTATTCCATAGTGAGTGTGCCAGGGTACTAAAAGCACGTTCCTCGTAGTATCTGGTAATGACTCTGGGAGTTTGATTCCTAACTGTGAGAGTAAAGCCCTATCCCTATCAAAAAATAAACAATATTAATGACCTTCGGGTGAGTTGAAGGCGTGGTCAAAGTGTTTAAGCAAAAATGGCGGAGCTTTATTTAGACACATGAAATATATCATATCACAGTAGGTTATTCTTTATTTTATGCATACTTCTAATTAGTTACCCAATAGATAGCCAGGTAGACCCTTTTTCAGGTTCTTTTTCTGGTAATCTTCAAAGGGCTATGCAGCTGAACACGAAGAGAAGGTTGATTCGTATATATTCTAGCTGTACACAAACTATTTCTTGATATATGGGTACACTTTGATTTAAATCATCTCAACGCGCATTTAGACATTAGCTAGAGCAAATTACCTTGACCCACTTATTGTTGTCGTCAAGGTCGGGGACCCATGCACCGGCGGATCCCCCTGCAATGGCATTCAGCCTTCCTCTGTAAGCTTCACGGCCAGAACTTCTGAATGATGACGAGGTCAGACTAGAGTCTGGTATCCGACCATCTTCCACGCCAAGCGCCTCGCCGAGGACAGGAGGAGTGCAACCAATTTTCGCATCGAGGTTCAGCGACGCTGCAAAAAAGAAGAATAAAGACATTGTAACTAACTTTCTTTTATTTCCTACTAATTTGCAAGGCAAGGTTGTCCTTTCAATATATTTTCCTTAAATATTATCCGGAAATCTACCCTGTCAACAAGCCATATGAAGTATTAATAAATACAAACGAGCAAGGAATACAAAACAAAACATAAACAAAAACAAAATGAGAAAAAAAAAGGAATTTGTCATTAGGAAATGGTTAATCTTAGTTAATCAATAATTAGCATGATTATAAAATTACAGGTATGTTGATTGTTCACGTGTTCATAACACCTGCCATGCACCATGCACATTTTGCAATATTTTCCTGTATTGCTTGAGCCTGAGTGTGAGAGGATGATTATTAATAATCGCAGGGAATATTCCTCTGTAGGGCCATGCATTATGGTTCAAGGCATGCTCACATAGAAGAGTTTGTTATGTTAGGGGTCGGGGCAAAATGCAATGAATTATTGATAATTTATTGCATTTTCATTGTTTTTATGAATTTTTGGGGGCGGCCCCGCTGCGTACAGTCATGATTCAGTGGCTAAGAAATGGCCTCGTTACTGTGAGCCCCCAGGATCAAAACCGTGTCGATGTGCTTTATTAGTGCCCTTTTATGAGGCATTAATCCTCATTACTGTCAGTTATGACTTCAGGACGTAGGTCCCCTAGTTGAATAGCATAGTAGCATACACATGCTTTAGCAGTCACGCAAAATAAACACTCACAAATTATTATTCATTAAAATCTGAGAATGTATACTATAATCTAGATCTATTAGGAATAAATCATTGTCAAAATCATTCCATAAATTGGGATACAAATAATTATTCCACCATTTTGACCCACAGTGTATATATATATATATACCTTCTCTTTCAGTAGTAGTCCTACTCTCCACCTATCTATTGCATCAATTAGAGGTCCCTTTTGTCATTTTTACCAGAAGTAAACTTTCTCTTAACAGTCCTACTCTGCACTTACCTATAGCATCAATTAGAGGTCACTTTTGTCATTTTTACAAGGAGTAAACTTTCTCCAGGAAGCTCTACAGCCTTACTGTGCACTAACCTATGG
This sequence comes from Strongylocentrotus purpuratus, assembly GCF_000002235.5. Lineage (NCBI taxonomy): Eukaryota > Metazoa > Echinodermata > Echinoidea > Camarodonta > Strongylocentrotidae > Strongylocentrotus > Strongylocentrotus purpuratus. The sequence continues at coordinate 32,880,167 of NW_022145597.1, read as the reverse complement.
CGTCAGTTAGAGGTCCATATCCATATAGCTCCATCCTCAAAGAAACGTGACCGTGATTGGTCTTTGGATTGATCCGGAAAGAGCGTCCAACCATCGGCCTAGCAAGCGTGTGAGTCACATGGCTATCACGGTCATAATTTCCCGGAAATATCTATAAAAAACATATTAAAGTTATATTGCAAAGAAAACTCTTTCTTAATGAAGCTCATCGTTAGTCCATAACTCTATACGGCCTGTGCAGTAATACAGTGCTGACTACACACATTATGGCTTTGGAGAGCCAGTTATGATTATCATGGCAATCGTTTGATTTTCTCACATTTGTTTTCTTCTCACTGCAAGTCCATATCTCAGTATCCTGAACAGTAATGTCTTAAACAACGAAGAGGTGATCGTAACTTCCCTATCTGCATGACTCGATCAACTAAGATGTCATTTTCGTAAGTTGTGATTCTTGTTTCTATTAATTCATTTTGAAAAATCCTTATTGGTTTATTAGGTAATCAAAGGCCTATATTATGTAAAACGAAATAAGGAAATTCCTTTTCCCTCTTTACTGTTCCCAGTTTTTGAGCTAAAACTAAGATACAGCACTATGTAAACTTATTGTTCAATTTTTTCTCTCCAGGAGAGCTGGGGTATATAATTTTGTTCATGATATTGATAATGGAATATGGAGGGTTTTTTTTTCTTTTTCTTTTTTAAAATCCCTCTATGTTAAAATGGAAAACTCTTTCTTTCTTTAGTTGTATTGTATTTTGTTTAATTTCAAAATATATAAATTAATAACAATAATATAAATAACAGTAGGAACTCATTATATCAAAGCATTGTTTCATAAACTTTTACTTCAGCAAGACAATCCAAACGGTTTTATTCCTTAATAATATATACCATTTTTGTTTGTTTTGTTTGTTAATCTTTGTTGCTGTCAGCCCTGGCACAAAGAAGTTGTATTATAGTATAGCGATCAGATTTCCCATGGAGTTCTTACGAGGTTACATTGTATATTTCTGAACATAAAGACCACCGATTAAGGTTCTTTAAAAATGTAATTGAGGAAACCGCAGTTCTGCATTTACCTCAACTGATCCAGAGTAAACGTTCAAATATTCAGTCCAAGCCATGTTGTCAAAACTAGAAGAAATAGTGTATGACGTCACCCACTGATCAGCGTTACTTCTACCCTGGGTCGTTATGGCCGTTACGATATAGCTGGACTCGAATTGGACCTGCATCCATTGGTATTGGTCGGGCGGGTTTGCGATCCAAAATGTGTAAGCGTTCAGGCGGCCAAAACGGCTGCAGAAGGCCGGCGAGTAGCAGGATGATTCGGAGAAAGCTGAATCGGGGAGAGCACCACTTTCAAGGCCGAGTGGTTGACCTGATACATTACACGGGCTCACTGTTGGAAATAAAGTCAGGAAATAATACAAGCATATTAAAGAGTAAAATGATAGAGGAATAAAAGTGCAAATAAAACACGAGAGTGAAAAATTATATTTCACATCATAGCATTAAAGTCATAAAACAGTGAGTACACACCGTGTTAAAAAATGCAAAGAGATTATGATATCTTAAAAAATATTTTACCGTCGTCGGTGAAATTTCGTAGGTGATGTTTTGTAGTATCCCCTAACCTCTCCTTAATTAATATAAGGATATACAATCTTAGTTTGTTTGATTGTTTGATTGATTTTATTTCTGCGTTCAAATAACAAATACAAGGTCATACATTTTTAATAAGTATTACATACATAGCAAATCATGTCTAATAATGTTATACAATGACCATATAACAAAGCATACAAACAATTATAACGGATATTTGTCTATATTTTTATTAAAATAAAGAGATAAATATTAGAACGCAAGAGACCGCCATCGTGATGATATACAGAGAAAACATTATTTTTGCAAAATTCACAATGTTTGAAATATTTACAAAGAGATCATTTAAATAGCATTAATGACAATATAATTATATCAAGCGCACACCTTTAGCTTTTGTATTTCGTAACAAAAATTTCCATTTAGACAATGTCATGAACCTGTATTTAAAACATCTTCTAAGAACAAGATGCAAAAGAAATTAATTCCAGAAGGTTTTGAAGGGAACTTTGAATTACGTACTTTTTCTATTCATTGTGCTACGGTATTACTCAACATGTATACTTCTACTGTCAAGTTTTATTTTTTGATAATGATATATTTATTTTTGCCAAGTGTGTGCTAAGAACAGGGGCCAGACTCGACTAGCACATGTGCTATTATTTGGCTCCTTTTCATCACCTTCTATATTCTATGAGAAAAGACATATGTCTAGCATATCAATACTTTGTTAGGTTTTTCTTTAATATGATCTATAATATTCATTTATGAACATGTACCATTCACGATGTATTCAAATGTTTAATCACTGATGTTATTGATGATGAATAAATAAAATCAAATCAAATCAAATCAATTTATATTTCAATCATTGTGACAAACAATATAGCCTACTGTAGGAAACACAAGGCGTTGTTTTAAAGAAAACATTACAACTGTATTTCGTATTCAACTCTTATATTTAATTTAGGTCATGCAGCAAACACTGAAGACATAACGTTACATTGATGTGTGTATAAATTATATTAATTTTGATTCTTATCCCCTTTGTAACAATAATTGATGTTAATTTGAGAGCTTGCAACGAAACATTCAGGCGCCAGTTGTGCGCTAATTGCGCGATGATGCTATTCAATGCACTTTCCTTGCAACCATAAAATCGTTATGAAATATTGAACTCATGATTTATTTATACAATAATGTTTAATGATTTGGTTGTTGCTTATTGTTAATCAAATATTTATGTTTCACATTCTATAGTAATTTTTCTATTACTTTGCGTATATTATTTCTAACATTGTTATCTGTTGGTATTTTTATTCTTATTTCAAATCCAAATCAGGTTTTGGTTGCAATTAAGAAATAATAATAATAATGCTGCGTTTCATTACAAAAATTATCGCAAGTTAGTATTTTTCGCTTGAATTATTTGAAATTTACAGGACCAAAAGGGAATAGCATTAATTTTTTTAATCAAACCACCTCTCCATTTTGTTAGACTCTCTGTACAGGTAAAACAAATTTTCATTTTGTTGAAGTTTCACTGATTAAGTTAATCTGTGTCAACCCTGTTCAGACGAGGCATATTATCATTATTACCATTATTATTATTATTATCACCATCTTCTTAATCACCATCATCATTGTTTTTATCGTTTTTAATTGAATAGTTATTATTACTATTAATTTTAGCATTATCAGTATTATTTTTTATCATGATTAACTTTATTATTATCATTATTATCATAACTCACCAGGGCAACACACAATGGAAATCATTTCGTGCTCGCTTATCCGTCCCACTTTAGTCTCACTGTACCAGCAGTCGGTGATGTTTGTGGCGTTTGCAGGGCATTTCACTGATTCGGCTTCAGTAGGAGCATCGATGGACGAGGACTCGTACAGTGGACCGCTCAGCGTCGCAAATACTCCTTGTTCAATAAAATTGAAGTAAAAAGTAGGATACCATATTAGTTACAATACCATTTTGAAGAAAATAAATGCAAACCACAAGAAAATGTCAACATCATCGATTACTACAAGAACTGATTTTTGATGACATACACCAAATACAATTTCGATAGGCTCCCGAAACAAAAGTTTTGAAAACTGGAAAGAATAAGAGAGGGATTCAGGTTGAAGAGGGAGAAAATCAACTATAAATTGGAATTTAAATCCCCAACTCGACCAGAATGCAAATACTCCTGATCATGACACCAGTATTTCATGATTCTTTAAAAATAGAGGAATACATCAATAAATAACTTAAAATAAGTTAACAATAATTATATCTTAACCAAGAGAACAGAGTGTATGATAATATTTGTAAAAAGACTCAAACGCTTGCATGAAATCTCAAAATGAAGGGAAACAGTAAAGCAAGTCCACGCTTTAAAAAACCTTAGGTACATCGTAGCATCAGATGGAAAAAAGGATTCATGAGATAAATGAAAGAGTTGCAATGGCAAAGGGTACATTCAATCAAATGAAATCCGTAATAAAAAAAATAGAACATTATCATGAAAACAAAAATCCGTAGCTTTAAAGCACGTCTGCACTAGTTTGACCAGGAAGGATTAGACCACCCAGCGTGGTCACTGACAAGTGGCGATCTCATCATATCAGCTCTCAATTAACATAAGAAAAAGAGGATCATTGGGGACCAACGGGCACCGCTTAGGCATTGTTTTCTATATAGAGGGAGCAAGAAGCTACAAGTAGTGCAGAGGGGCTTTAAGTCATTATATCTAATTCGTTTTTCTCTAAGGGTGTGAGTGTTGGACAATAAACAAAGAGCTTTAGAGAAGACTAAAGGCCACAGAGACTTGGTTCTTGAGAAAGATTATAAATATATCATGATCAGAAAAGATAACAAATGAAGAGGTGTTCAGAAAAGAGGCAAATCCAATTGTTGGTCACATTATCATACGGAAATGATAATGTAGGAAAACAATATATAACATTAACAGGGAAGATTACTGGAAAGAGAAGCAGGGGAATGCAACGCCTCACATATTTGCAAAGCCTGAAAAAACTGATGATAGACAGAAATGGAGGGCCATTAAGATGATAAGGATAATGTCTTACCTTCAAACCCTAGATACTGACATGCCAATTTGGATAAGTTCATGTTCCAATGATCTTGATGTACCAGCACGTACGTGTTTGGACTGGAGCGGGACGTTACAGCAAGTGTTCCTTCATTTATCTTTTCACCGAGAAGCTTTAACGAATGGATGGTTACATCTATATAGTTTACAATCAAAATAAGACAGATATATTGAGGGGAAAAGGAAAGACAATGGAAGTTTTTTAGTGACCAGGGCAAAACAAGTTTCTAACGAGACTTTACAGCGATGTGAAATGTCTTAAATATTTTATTTTCTCAGCTCTCCCATCAAACCTGAATATACAAATTGGTTTGCGTAGGGCGCTAAATTTACCAACTCAAATTTACATCATAGTCACTAAGTACTCAAACCTTAGTCGTATTAGAACACGTGTTGTGTTGGTGTGAATGCAATTAGTGAATAGTTGATGAACGATTTGTGATCTACCAATCCTCTATTTGAAGGGCTAACTGCTAAAATGAATAATGGGATGTTAATACATGTATGTAATTAAATTTAAACGTGAGTTTCACGTTGGACAAAACGCAGGGAAAGGCCCACAATCAAAGAAAGAGGTGTTACTATTACGTTACACTAGGGATACTTCACTGCATTAAAAATGGATTATAATGAAATTTCATTTAGCACTTTATCAAATCGTATTTTTGGAGTCCCTATGACAGAACCACGGTGGATCACGACGGCACAGACATGGAGATCTACATGGTCATACGAACGCATTGATTGTGTTTATCATACCACACAAAACAAGTAGATTATTTCAAATACAGTCAAACCTTTCAACTGAGGGCACCCACGGAAATACTGGCCACTGTAAACGGGTGGCCTATCTAGGCAGGTTTTTATATTAACACACGTTTCTTCCTCAAGGGAGAGAAACTACACGGCGACTATAGACAGGTGACGTTTATAGAGAGTGAGCCACTATTAAACTGGTTTGACCGTACCTCTCCTTTTGTATACTCGATGTATATCATGGTGGTCTTCAAACCAGAGGCTGGTAAATTTTCCTCACGAGTACATTGCACCTTATTCTTGTTTAACCATGCTAGCCTTCTTATCTCGCCATGTTTGCTCTCCTCACAAGTACAAGCATCTCCATGTTAGACAAGGGTCTCCCCTCCCGTACATACATCCCAAATCCTTTACCTGCCTCTATACCCATGACTCACTTACTTTCTTCACACCTTTCACCACGGTAGCGATCTAAACAGAGACAAGTAAATCCTGTCTCCGTCTCCTCGCAAGTGCCTCCATGAAGACAAGGGTTTGAGCGGCATGCTGGTGACAGAAATAAAAACATTGATATAAAAGTGAATACCAGAAGGTATAATACATTCATAAAAACAGTTTTGTGGAAACAGGGGACACGAGGGTTTATGTCTCAACCAGTGGTTAAGAAATGAAAATAAATAAGAAAGCGAGAAAAGAGAGAAATAGAAAGGAGGTGACAGGAATTAAAACAAATACGCTTAGAACACTAGATCCCCCTAAACAGTAGCCTTGTAAGTTCTTATTTCGTTTTTAGAGTAAGTCCAATGCCCCTTCCCCCCTTCCACCTAAACCAACAAAAGTGCCGGAGCTGTGCCTTAATTTTAATTCAAATTGACAAATGACCCACCATATTTGGGTTTCCGACACAGCTTCCAGTAAATCTGTGATTAGTTGTGCGTCATTTATTGATCATGTTTTTATTCAAATTTCATATAAAGGAATTAAAAAGAAATAAAGAAATCAGTATCATTATTATAGAAGCAATGGACTATTACTTTCGCGGTTGACATGTGATAACATTTGTAAAAATGGAAAGCTTGAGAGGATTACCAACAAGGTGGCACATGGGGCACGTGCCCCCTTAGTAAAAAGGCAGAAAAAAGAAGGAGGAAAAAAGAAGGGGAAAAAGTGAACAAGAGAACGGAGAGGGAAAACGAGTAAAGAGTAGATATAACAACCCATCAGAAGCCCATCATTATGATTAATGACCTGATACTGTGCTTCTTCCACCGAGTAAGTTTGGGTCACCTACTTGTTTACTTACAATCATATACATGTTCTCTTAGCAGTCAGGTAAAGCACTCCCCAAACATCATCAAAATGTTGTATTATTGTAGATTTAGCATTCGCTGAATGAGGGAGAAATTGATCTAACATATCCCCTGGAGTTGAGCTTTAAACAGAATCTCTCTAAAAAAGGAAACACAGGTTTGTTGTGAATTAATAAAGCAATCCAAATTATCTTTCTATAGCTTGTATTTCACTGGAAGCTCATTTCCTCTTTTTTAATATGACACCAGAACCATCATCACTTAGTACCGATTTCAGACAGTCTAAAGTAGAATTGTCAGACACCCAATTGTCCAAATGAGCAAATAGCTGCCACATTTGGTTCATTTTACTTTTCTTTAGGAGAGGAAAGGATATGGAAATAATTGTCATTGGAGATACACATGTTGGCAATATAATCACAATGGAATAATCACACTAGGACCGAGAAGGCACAATTTGTAATGGGTAATAATAATGGGTATGGTTATGAATGATTGATTTGACATCATCATTGAGCCCTTAAGCTCCCTCCCCTGTAGAACAGCTTCGTCATAATGGACGTGTATGTAGCACAATACACTTTAGTAAATTAAATGTATGCATCATACATTATACCGAAATGGATTCACAGCCTTTTACGTGTAAATTTGTCATGTGTTTTGGAAAATTAAAGCAGGTTTTTCGGTCGGCGACTTTGTTACACACTGTTAAAACAAGTATTAAAAAACTGTGGGTTAAAAAATTGTTGATTAAAAAACGCTCAACCATTGTTAAAAATGTAGTGTTGATTAAAATTTACTTTTAATCTTGCGTTGGTTAAAAACAGTGTTGATCAAAATTATTCCTTTTAACCTATGTTGGTTAAGTCTAAGTCGTTGGCAAAAATTGTAACCCAGCATGGATTAAAAACAAAATTCCGACAGTAATGATAGCCCCCTTCCGGTTAAAGTTTAATCAATGTTGATTAAAGTACTGGTCACGTGACCCAACGTAACGATATCGAAGCGCGTAGCTAGCGATCGCTCGACATACAAATAAAGTACATGCAAAGTACCATGCAGTTTACGCGTGCGACAAAATTAACAATGGAGGTTGTCGCGAGGACCTGAGAAATGGGGGTTTGGACGGTCTTATCTCCGTGTTTTCAGGTAAGAAATTATTTTAATATTATCATCATCAATTCTAAGATTGTAAGGAAGAAGTGAAATAAGGTTCTTGCTCAAATCAAAAACGATTGGTGTCCCCTAGGCTGTACGTAGCTCAACCAAAAGTAACATTTTACTTGCACCGTGCACCTGGCTCTCGTAAGCACACACACACTCATCAGTCTGCAAGAATCTTCAACCGTGAAGGAGGAGGCAGACCCAATTAAGGAAGGAGAAGTGTAGGCCTATTACGGATCACATACCCCAATTGCATTTTTAGGGGGGGGGGGGGGGGAAGTCCCCTGTGCCCCCTGGATCCGCCACTGAACATGTCGTTATTCCGGTAGTTTGTTATTCCGATGGTTCGTTTATTCAAAAGCATATCAGGAGCTCTTGTAGCGCAGTAGAATATATACCTAATGTTGGATAGTTTCTGCGCTTTATAATGTACTATTATTATTATTATTATTATTATTAAAATATTGCTCGTTATTCCGAAAATTACGTAGAACCATGTATCGTTATATGTATTTTCTTGAATAAAGATGAGAATTACAACCCTTCAGAATAATGATCCCTCTTTCAACCATGGAATTAGGAACCCCCTGGTGTGGAGAAATTCGATGTTTTTTTTCTCGGAAGTAGTAAACTTCCGGGTTATGAACCTTCAGAAATACGAGGCCTCCCCCTTTTTTCGTGCCACCTAATTCGGGGATTTTGCATGTAAATTCTACCTGGTTCGGTGCAATAGTAACGTCGGACATCATCAGGAATCGGGACATCTGTTGGGAGGTCGGATATTAACCAGTCTAGATCGGGTTGCATGGGTTTCGGGATCAATTGTACAGTCTCGCCGCTCTCCAGAGTAATCACAGGACATGACATCATGGAAACATGAGGACAAACGTCATGTACGTCATATGACGCTACGATAGAAATCAATGAGAGAATGAATAGATTAATAAATACATCGATGAATAAATAATTAAACGAATTGATAAATATATAGAAGTAAACGTCAATTGATACATATCTGAATAAATGACTAAACAATTCGAAGAATAAACGATTGAAAAAATAATCAAATAAATATTAATAAACATTATCAAAATCAAAATGACTGAGCTATGTACGAGTTATGCAAATGTAAAACATGTACTACTGGCGGGACTCGAACCGCGGACCTTGTGATCCACAGTCTGGTAACGTATCTACTAGACCACGACACAAGTAATTAGTCGTTATACTCTAGATTGTTTTAACGTGCCATCATCCACGTCTATCACTGTGGCTGACATTATAACAGTCGTACAAAAGCTTTGTAAAAAGAACCATCTATATTTATTTTAACAATTATTATTTCGTCATACGAAGAACAATGAACGGGGAAACCATTTATTATATATTTAGTATTCAGCTTGTGGGGTGGGGGGGGGGGGGGGTCGGCATGTACATGTATATGTGATACTAGGGACTTTTAGATTTGCGTGGACTGATACGTGTGACGTCCATTTAAGGCAGTGCATTAACAGGACGTCGACCGTAGCAATCCACATTGTCTTCGTGCAAATCTAAAAGTCCCTATTGAGTAATCTGCGATGTAGTTTTTGAAAGAACAATTTCTGGTCCAACTGCTAAATCAATTTCAAAACAACTAAGCATGCGGATATACAAGAGATAACAGGAGAGACAACCATATGCCGTGTAAAAGGGAGGTTATAAAATACAAGTCTTCAATAAACTTACAAATATTATGAGCCTAAATACTTACGTACATAAAATGCAAACTAATATTAATAGACATGAGTGTAAGCCTTAACTTCAGAAAATGTGCAAGTTATACTGGGAATATATATCTAGGAAAGGTTTGTCTCTGGATCTGCTATTAAACTTCAACAAAGTTGTGTTTTCAAATCTTGCCTATCAAGTAAAATGAAAAATTTGATTAATTATTTCATGTTGAATACAAAACTTAGTAAAATGTACTCGATAGATTTTAGAACAATCTAATGTATGAATAAGAAGTTCAATTCTGATTATTGTATGGAATTGTTTGGTGACATCTGGGGGTAGTTAACTCTGGGTGGTTATCCGGGGGTGGATTTCCAATGGGTAGGTGTCCTAGACTATACGCAGAAAATTAACATGATGATTTCAAAGAGATTTCAAAGATTTCAAATTTATTCATGTTTCCAACAAAACATTACAAATCAATTATAAGCATTTAAAACAAATTTAAGAAATACATGTTGGAAACAGAGGGTCCACTAAAAAGCAATGCTTGTACAAGTGTGTACACCTCAAATGAAACTTAGGAATAATGAGTAATTAAATTATCTAATCTGTAACTACAAAAGGAACTACAAAATAGGGGAAAGAAAAAGGGGGATGCCAACAGAGACGAGAAAGGGACAAGACAATACTTAACACGACAAAGATAGAAGAACACGGTCATAATACAAAGAGTAGACAATGAAAATCTGAAGTGAGGGATCGAGGGTACAGAAAATAATACTAAATGATGAGCTGCATGCGGGGTTATTGATTATTGCTTCATAATTGTGTTATAATCCTTCAGTTTGCCCCTAATCTCTTAAGGATGATAAATGACTTTAATATTCCAAAGTCAAATAGCATGTACGCCGAAGTGAATTATGACATATTGGGCCAAAGAACCGTGGCGTTAGTATATCAATGGAAAGACCGAGCATTATGAACAAACGCTAATAAATAGGGCAAATAATCGGCGACCACCAAACGAAAATGTATTTGTGTTTGCTGCGTGTGTGTGTATGTGTGTGTGTGTGTGGAGTGGGAGGTGGGTATTCGCACCAGCATAATATCTTTTTGAAATGACATGAAGTGAAACGTGGCTACATACAATACTTTTTGTAAATAGTATAAGGAAATAATAAGTGTACCCCCTTCCCACACACACACACACACACACCATCACACGTTTGGTGGCTCCTGAAAAAACGTCAAAAATAATGCATGAGGGTGTTTGTTCATATTCTTATTTTCATTTGTTGTCAACGGCTTTTATATAATGTTTGTAATCAAAATTATTTTTTTAGCTTACCTGTCGTAGGAACTAATATGTTTACGATGAGGAAACAGATTGTCCAAGGGTAAGCCTAGTGAAAGAAAAATGAAACATTGAAACATTGAATTATTGAATTATACCAAAATGAAGTTGGTCAGTGAAGCTGCAATATTCATTTCGTACAAAAAAATTCTCTTTGCATGTTTCCCTCTCCCTCTATTTCCGCTCATCCCTCTTTACTGCTTTCTTACTTTTCTCGCCCGTCTCATCTAGACCTCTCTCTTTTCCTCTTCTGTCTTTAATTTTCCGTTCAATTTCTCCTGTTCTCCCATCTTGTTATTTTCTCTCTCTTTTACAATTCATCTACTTCCCCCTTTTTTTTTCGCTGTCTGTATTTTTGCTTATATGATGCCTAAATTTGCATTGTTATATTGTTTTGTTCATGGTATACAAATAATTCATGTTTGCGAGTGAGTTAGCAAATACGCCCTGCAGCCAGGTGAAGTCACAATGAACGAGACTCGTCTAGTTCATCGTCCCTCTCATTAATAATCAAGTACAGTGCATGTCAGTAATGCACAAGCTTAGTTGTTTTATAAGACGAGTCCACAATATGAGTATGAAGTTGACAAATTGACTAAAAAACCCATACAAATGCCAAAAGTCGCATATCACGGAGGCCGCCATTTGCTTTATTGAATTACGTCACATCCCAACATAGGATGAATTACACTTCGCAATGAATGATAAGACTTTATCAAGACGTAAATAATTATTCTAGTAATTGAGGAAAAAAGACATCATAGGAAGATATTAAGTTCGAAAAGATGCAAAAATACAACAAATAATGAGCCTCAGTACAACAAAAAATTATGTACCCTGTCTTTGCAAATATATATATATATTTAAGAATCCATCACAATAAAACAAACAAAAAACTCAATTTATGCACGCTAAGTTCGGGTCGGGGGAAAAACGTACACTGGGCGATGGGCTCACCAAATTCCTGCAGACAAGAATCTTTCTTTCCATTGCGGTGAATATTTTTTTGGAAAATGTTCATTTTCTTATTGTGGATTTTAATCCAGAGTCAACGTTGTACTCGAAAAACGAAATACGTACAAAAACGATACTTTCTTTGATAAATTAAGTTGAGTTTTTCTCGATTGAACGCATTTATCTATTTTCCATCGTATACATTTCCTCTATTTCTATTATAATTAATATAAAATGCGCACTCCAAAGTTTAAAAAGAAATCGAAATATTTGTATTATGGTCGTGACAATAAGCCACTATTAGCAGGCCCGTGTAACCACTTTTGGATTGAATTACAAAACAAAATTATCAATCCTTTCACTTGTTTATTAATTTCATTATTATGAAAATACAGGTAAAAATAAATAGATAGTTAGCCCAGGAAGCTGTAATGAATGGAGATCCCGTCCAAGAGGCCCCTTTGAAGCCATCCGTGGCACCGCGTGTCTTTTGTTTCCCCTACCGTAATCCCCTTAATCCCCCTCCGAAACCGTACAGCTCCCTAGTAGCACTAGGTCCTCCCTTTCCACACACATCCCAGCCCAGCGAGCACGGCGGCTTTTGCTTTGTGGGCCCGTATTTGGGGTGAATAGTGGTGATAACTTGACAACTTCTAGCCCTCAATCAATAAATGCGCAAACATATAACACAATTTCATTTAGTTCTTTAGGAAGATAAACCTTTAGACTACTTTCCTAGCTATGTACAAATTTCGGAAATTTTCGGAAAATATCAATAATTAGATGAGAAAATCATGATGATGAAAACCTTTCATTCGCTCTAACTCACGATTTCCTTGGTCGATTTCGCTGGTTGAAATGGCCATGCATTCAGTAGAGCTATCGGAGAACAGAAAAAGCATTTGATGACTAATATAAAGTTGCAATGGTCTTATGCTGTTAATTCTGTATTTTATATGTTATAGCTAAATACATCTTCACTGAACATGACTTAATTTTTCGGTGCCACGCATGGCTTCAAAGCTCGATGCTTGCATATATTTGCAAAAGAGTGAATAGAGAACTTAGGGAAGCAGATGGCGTTACGTAACATTTCGTACTATTTGGAATTCCAGAGAGGGACTGTGCATTGATATGGACAGCTGTTGATGGAAATGATGGTTGGAGAGGGTTACATTTCATTTTGTTAAGCCAGGTTAATCTTGAATATTTTTCCCTCGGAAAATTCTTTCGAGACGGTATCTCCATTCATTACAGCTTCCTGGTTAGCCTGTAAATTAAAACAATTCAGACACTTTTAAATCGTATCACTTAGCCACGACATCCACAACTCAAACAAACCCACTAGCAAAACCATATACTCACATACGTGTACACACCACAATAACATACACTCACAAGTACACGCTCATACACCCCACAGCACTAATTAAACAACCACGCACACACACACACACACACATCCCACACACAAGGATGCTACTAGCTTTTATGTGCCTTGTCTGTTCCGGACAATTATTATTGTAAAAAATAATAATATGTCGATTTATATACTCTACTGCGCTTAATACAAAATACCACATTATTACCCAGGCTGTTCCTGATTGCCCCGAAACAGGCTCGAAAGCATTCAAGTAATTTCTTCCTACCGGGTACCTACTTACTTCACCTGCATGGGTGGAGAATTACAATGTAGATTAATGACTTGCCAAAGGACATTAGCACCGAGGCGGGACTCGAACCGAGAACAAAGCGATTCAAATTTCGGTGACGTATCCACTGGACCAATCATTATTATCATTATTATTATTATTGTTATCGTTATCATTAGTATTAGTATTACAACCACTACTTCTACTACTACTGCCATCTTTATTATTAATATTAGAGGGTTATTGGAGATTCCTGTATCACTCATGTAATATAAAACATTGTTTGATTGTTGTTCCTGGTTTTGTCCGTCTTTCAATGTTTATGTGTGATCTACTATCATAAGAATCTTTAATTATGTCTGACCGGTGAAGTATGAACTCGGTACATTTTTATACATCCGATCTTTGTTTATATTACATGAGTGAACAGGTATATCCGGTGAAATCGGTGAGATCCCTAAAACAATAAAAGGCATTTGTCGAATAATAATTAAAAAAAGACAATAACAATAAACACAATAAAAAAACAAATAAAAAAATATATACAAAGGGGATATGTCATGAAACTTTTCGTACATGACCGATCTACCCTCGAAAGTAGCTATTAACATTGTGAAACATAAGGAAAAGCACCTTTTTTTTATAACTTTCAAACCGGCCATTACCTCTCATACATACTGTCCCACAAGTTATTTACTAAAATAATCAGAAAACCTGTTATTCTCACCTTCATGATACCTGTCCATCCTTGTTTACCGTGAGCAGACATGATGCTATTCGATCGCTGAAAAACCCCAGTTCTAAAGCCCAATTGTGTTGGCATATCAACCCGTATAATTATACGGGATATGAGCCTGCCAGTGTCTTTGATGAATTACCGGTGAGACAAAACAGAATTTGATACGATAAGAGTAGCCCACTCGGTTGCAAAAATGGGGTAGCATATATTGGCGACTAGTTTAGTGGCGACATGAATATGCATTATTCCCACGTCACAGATGTGCGTGCGTATGTCACATACTATTACACTAGTACGTTGGTACATACGTTGCTCCGGAATGAAGAGAAATCACTATAAAGGACAAAGTACTCCGTGAGACCAAGTACAAAAAGAGATTTAACTAGACATGGAATACTTGTTTGGAACAAGTATAGGTGGGCTGTTTCAACTAAAATTTTAGATAAAATAAAGCCAAAAAAACCCAGAGAATTAAAAACAGCAGTACGGTCCTCAGAGCGACATCATCTCCCTAATCTAGCTAGTTTTTTTTAATAACATAGAGAAGAAATCCTTTCCAAAAGGGGTTACATCTATGTGTCATCAAATTAGATTCGATTTTTCATTAATGCATTATTCTTTCGTGGCTACATATAAAAAACTTTCAAAAAGATGATTTGTAGAAAAGAATAAGAAAATAAAACAGGTGCACCAAGCAGCTCATTGTACTTACTGGGTATAACCAAGTGGACACTTTTCGTCAGGTACTTTTATTTTGCTTAAATATCGATAGTTGACAGCAAGATATTGTACAAAATGTCTGGATTCGAATTAGATGGTTGAAGTTGTTTTTATTTTTTCCTTATTTTTTTCATTGCTTTCAAGAAGATAATTTCAAACGTGGGTTAAAATCTACCCCATACAAATTTTCATTGTAAACAGTGGTCTATGAGAGTGTAGGCCTATGGCGCTTGTGGCGAACAATAGCCCTTTACAAAATCTTTCATCCGGGCCTGCAAATTGTGAGGTTTGAAGAGCATAATTGCATATTGATACCGTGATGTGATGGTAGTTAGTTTCTTGTCTTTTCTCAGTTAAAAATGCAGATCATGTGCAGAACCCCCACCCTGGTTGTACTCAAAACTTTGTAGATATCCCTACGCCATTAAACCGAGCACCACCGCCATCGAGCCAGGAGGCATAGTAATCTTCTTTTGTTTATCTATAGACCGAGGTTTCCTTGGTTTATATAGGAAAATGCAGAGGCGGTGCTACCTAGGGAGCAGGGGGCACAGTGCCCCCACTTTTTCTAGTACCCAAAAAGTGCCCCTTTTTACATAGGAAAAGAGCCCCTATAAATTTTTAAGAATTACCTCTATTACTTCGTAGAAGTGCCCCTTCCCCTTTTCACCTCTTATAAGTGCCCCTTTCGTTTCGACACGTCCCCCGTTCCTTCGACAAGTTCCCATTTACCTTTGATAATTGCCCTATTCAAATATGAGAGGTGCCCTTTTACTTTGACAAGTGCCATTTTCCCTCCTGATAAGTACTCCTTTCATCTCTAATAACTGCCCCTTTATTTAACAGACGCCCCCTTTCCTTTCTAATAAATGCTCTTTTTCCTTCTTTTTAAAACCGTTGGTCTACTTTTTTAATATATCAATGTCCACTGGCATTTTCCCAAGCAAAATTAAAATTGCGAAGATTATTCCTGTTTTTAAAAAGGACGATCGTCATTCATTAAAAAATTATCGACCAATATCATTCTTGCTCATTATAAGTATCGGCTTGCATGTTGATGTAGGTATACAGTAGGCTTACGGTTGCACCATGTGAGATAGAGGAATGATTGGGAAGTCCTGAGAAGGACTCTCGATAATCTTTCTCTCTTGAGTGTGTGTAGTCCTGAAAAGGACTGTAGGTGTAGTCTTGAAAAAGACTGTTGGTTATCGTTCTTAGCTTATAGTTCTAAGGAGAACTATAACGCCGGTTGGAGAGGCTAGGGGGAGGGAGTGGCTCGACGTTTCGAACAGGTTGACAATCCGTCGTCAGGAGAGAGGCTTTACCAAGATTTGAATTGTACATGAATTATATATTCTGGGTTTAAATTCAAGGTATGATATGTTTTAAATCTAAGTTTTAACACATTTATTTTATACAGTAGGCCTGCGGGTGCACCATGTGAGAGGGAGGGAGGATTGAGGATTGATACATTTATTTTAGGCTGGCCGAATATCTTGCAAAATTATCAGATATATATATATATATATATATTGAAGTAGACAAGGATCAAGATTGCGCCAGAGCGTCAAGTCGTGACGTTAAACTTATTTCAATCCGGTCCCCAATTCTAAAGTTGATCACCAAATCATACATGCAACACAATTCACAGGCAAGATAGAGGATAAACGGCTCACAGTTGATTATTATTTCGTGCTGCCAAATTTACCGTTTAGTGTTACCTTCTTCAATTTTTCTTCTTAATATATATATATATATATAGTGACGTAAAAGGTAATGCGATTTCAATTGCTTAGTGAATACACGCAAGTCCTTTGTGGCCCGCAGTCGCCGTTCATTTACATGGCGGCTTTAAATCTTGCGGTGCTTCAACGCGCCATATCCGAACAAGCCTCTATGCTGGCTATACAGATGAGGCAATACAGAAGATTCAATTCAATTCAATTTAGTTTATTTCACTTCTAATTAAAAACCTAACATAGCGATGACATTTCAATATATTATACATCGTCCGAGTCTGAATAAATTAATCCCGTCCTGTCTCCGACACGAGGTGGCGCTACACCTCTTACATCTTCCACATTTATTAAACCATGTTAAAAAAGTTGAATGAATTGACTCTTGTACATACAATCATTTTCAACTCTTCAGTTTCAATCAAACCTACCATATTAACCTTTACATTCATGTTTGGGTGAAATTCCTGAAATGTCAACATAAAAGTTTAAGTTGTTTAAGACACACAGCATTTATATTTAAACTTGTGTGTAACTAAAAATGCTAACTCCCAAAAAACACTTTACACTTTGGCTCCAGAATTTCTACCCAAAATGATAAAATGTTCAATTACCAAATCCACATAACTAACTAGAAACACATTTCTGAGTTATGAAATAGAACAAAACTTAGTCATCTGAATCTGGCATTAAAGCATTACGTTAGAAGTTATTGTCTCAAACTCTCTTAAACCATTTTGGTAATTCCTTTTCTTTCTCCTCTCTTATTTCGTTACTTTAATTTTTTTTTTTAGTAATATACTGATGATTAAATGTAGCCCTACTTATTGAGTGTATGAAATGCAAACAGTTGTAAAACATTGTTGAATTCACATGATATTAAATACATTAATGATAATTACATCAAACTACTACTGTTACAATACTTTCAACATTACCAAATATCAACTACTGCCGTATTTTAGCTGAGTGAAATAATTATTAGTCGAGTGCAGTGCTCTCAGTATAATGGGCTAATATACAATGCAATAATGTTCAGCTGTTGCATACCCATTTAGACACATTGACAACAAATACTAATGTCCTTTGCTTTATAATTGGACACATAATGTTATTTTAGTAAGACATGTCAATCAATAAAATAACCACAATAATGATAACTGTTTTGATAAATTACGCACACATAATTATCAGCAATGTCTCATGACGAACAGGCAAAAACGTTAGACTAAATACTATTTCAAACTTCGAACTACGGTTACTTTTTCTCAATTTTTTTTTTGAAAACCTCATTTATTTTGTCTTTTTTTAAGAAAGTAAATGAATTCCATTTTGTTCTCTCGCTTCCATATACTCATAGCAATAAAATTCTACATCATTTAGTTCTCTTTAAATGTTTTGCTAAAATTTTGCAAAGTTAGCTTCCCCCTATAAAGCGCTTTACCAGTTATAACATACCGAATCGCTTACAGTATTAAAGGTAATACAAAGTTTTGGGAAATTTTGAAAATTGGATGGAAAGTGATTATTTACAAATTTGATATATTTCGATGCCCCTGTGGATGTAAAACAAAATAAAATTTAGCCCCTAAAACACTTCTGCTTTCGAGAAAAATTGAATATAAAAATTTACCGGTGCTCCCGGTAAATTTTGATAAATTTCAAAAAGCGCCTACGGCCGTACAAAGGCAGCTGCGACCATGGAAATCTCAGAATATGCAGTTGTGATATATAATTTCAAAACTGGAATAGCTAATCGGTCAAATTTTAGTCAAGAAACATTGTTTTATAGCTTAATTAATATCTTGAACTTGAGAGGAAGCTATACAACATGAAGAGTTTATTATTTACAATTTCATAACTTTAGACTCGATTTCAACCGCGACAACGATCACTGGATATTGTAGGATCGGATATCCTTCCAATATGTTCATTTGAACCAAATTCATGACCCCATACCAAAACTTTGTATTACCTTTAATATTACCCAGGTCATTGGATTCGATTACTATTCCGCACATTAAGGAGCACATTCTCCACTCCCTGGGTAGCATTCTAACTGGTCGCTATTTGACCTTCGTTTATTCTTCCGGCTACCCATTTAACACATGGGTGGAGAGGAGCAATGTAGATAAAATGTCTTGCTCGAGGACATAACTGCCGTGTCGGGCTCTAACCAACGATTTTTTCCATTCCCAGTCAAGAGATTAAACCACTCGACTACGATACCTTTTCCAAACAAACGTTACATTTACTTTAGATTTCAGATTAGGACAGATTTAATCAATCTACAAAAAATCATGAAAGTCAAAAAGTAAAACTTTTGATACTCAATACAAAACCTTTACCACCGTAATATCCAATTGCCTTCGTCACCAATGTGACCTAAATTGACCTTTCTGACGTAATTGACAAACAAACCATACTGTTGGTCAGAATCTAATACAAAATATAATCTCAAACATTTGGTAGAGAATGGCTGTATCGTATCCTCTCTTATCCATCAATATTATCATATTGAGTAATTGTAAATCGTATTTGAACACGTATATAGAAAATGCACGATATAAATACATTATTGTAAGTAGTAGTAGTAGTAGTAGTAGTAGTAGTAGTAGTAATATTTACATGAGACACACATGTATATCGCATTGTAAAATTCAGAGTGCCTTTGAAAATATATGTACACTCTAGTGGCTGTAGACGTCTACCGAAACACCACAATTCACATGTGTCAACCATAGTTATATCAATAATTTTGCAAAATTATTTAAGGGGAAAACAAATTTTCTTAACGCTCCAAATGTACTCCTCGTTGACCTTCGATTTACCACTTTCAGTGAGCATCTACATGTTGGTTTAAAGGGAAGTCCACCCTGATAATAAGTTGGTTTTAATAAAAGCTCAAAAATGATATAGGAACAAGTCAGTGATAGTCCGATCACAAATAAAGTTATGAATTTTTGAAGTTGCGATGAATTAAACACAAGTTGGCTCTTTGTACATTAAATTGTATACAATTTAATTTTCTTCGTTCTTGATGACGGAATAGAATTGTTTCCCATACTTGGAAATAGAAACATTATTATTTGCAATAACCATTAGATAGGGCGCATATATCATGGAACATTTTCTCGAGGGATTTTTTTTTTTTTTTAGTACAGAGCAAATGGGAGGGGAACTCGCAAGATACGTCACAGAGTTGCCAATATGTGTTTAATTGATTGCAACTTCAAAAATTCATAACTTTGTTATTTTTAATGGGAATTTGCTCAAACTGACCTGCTCCTCTCATTGTTTTGCTTCTATTAAAACCAAGTTGATATCAAGGAAGACTTCCCCTTAAATAATAGCACGGTTGTTTACTTTATTCCTTGGCTTCAGAGTGACGTACTGGATGCCTGTCGTAGCAGCACGTTCCATGTGCTCCCGAATCGAATGGTAATCCATCGTGCTTCTGTTAATTACATCCAATGGCTTTCAAATAAATTGAACTCCGTTTCTCCCATAATTTTTACATCCAATTACATTAGTTAACTTGAATTCTTTCACAAGGTAGTTTTGCGCATGATGGAGAAGTAGTTCTTATCCCCACATTTAACAAACGCTTTACCGATTTGCAAAGCATTTTCCGTGCATCTTTTCCTCCTGTTTTCCACAGTGCCTGTAGCTTTTCAACATCTTTGGTGGTGACTTTGATGTCTGTTAATCTCTGACTTTTGTCCCTGTATATGTACATGTACCTCTATGTTTATTTGCATAAACCAGCTCTGGGCATCAGGAATCCCAGAACTCTGCTTGGAGAATTTCGCTGCTCTACATGCAAGCACATTACTCATTCCAAATAAGACATTTCATCATTAAAATACATACACAACGCAGCATCCGTGTGCATTGCGTCTTAATTAGCTTACACCATACAAGGTGATATTGCTAGTAATCGTGTGTACGAATCTTGATATCACAAGAAGCGAAATTCGATGTCCCATCGGGAAATCACTCGAGTTTGTTTTCGTGTCTCGGAGAGCGTTCGGGTGAGGGAGATTTGTGATGATGAGCTTTCCACACGAAAAGGGTTTATTGAAGTTCGCCGTATATTGTTGATAATGTCAGACTGAATTGTCGCTCTATCGTAAATGTTAAGTCTACTCTCGGTTATCAAATACAGCTAATATCGGGTAAATACCCGGTACAAACATGGGTTCAAAATCTCCATGAAAAAAAAGAAAGTAGATTTCTGTAATCGTGTAATCGTATGACAACAAAACTATGGCGCTATATTCAAATCATTAGAACTTTGATCGACACACTCTTTAATTTAAATGAATAAATAAGTAAATAAATAAATGAAAACAATTAGATTGAATAAAACAATAAATAAATTTAGTGATAACTCGTTGTGGTTCAAGCGTTGATACCAAGTACTTCAAATCTCATAGACGCCGTCACAATAAATGTTACAGGATGAAACCTGACGTACCGTGCGGTTACTGGCTCAGGAAACAGTATGGTCACATATGTGGCAGCATCAAAATTTCCTGTATATGTCTGAAAAGGAACGAAAGTAATGGATATTTTCTTTTCTTATAATGATAATAGTAATGATAATAATATTAATGATAAATAACTTGTTTATTAACCAAGAAAAGCCTCATCAGTATAACTGCTGCTATTCCCAAGGGCCCTGTAATTCATATAACCCCCGGAAACTCCAGGTACCCATTTACACCTGGGTGGTGAATGGCAAATGTTGATTAATGTCTTGCCTCGAATCCCTCGGTATAACTCTTCCATGAGAAATGCAATATGGCACCGAGATTTCATCGCCAAGGCACATAAACAATTGATTTTAATGGAACTTTTTGTATTTTTAAAATACATTTTAAAATCCTTTAATTTTGCACACTAGGAAATTCATGCTTTTGGATGTGTTAATACATGACTGTTTATGTAGATATGAGAAAATAATTGCATGCAAAAACGTACAAAGAAATTAAAAAAATACATAAGTAATAAAAAGAGCATGAATAAAAAAGGAAGATGATAGACTTAACAACAAAATGAAATAAGCATTTACTGGAAGCGCAAAATGACACTCACTTTTCGTACCCCGCAATGCTCTTCCAGAGCAAAGGTCCAATTTGTATCGTCCCTTGAGTAGGAGATTTGGAATGACGTAACCCTTTCGTTTATACTGGTCCGTCCCTGTGTGATAACACCAGTTACCAAAGTATCCTCGCCGAGATCGACCTTTGTGTGATTTTAATGATGAAAAGAAGAACAAAATGTGAATTTATCTAATGACAGATTATCTTGCATTTGATAACAATACTTAGGACAAGCAATATGTAAAAACATATCAACCATTTGAACGGATGTTGCTTTCAATATGAGCAAATCGAAAGGGCTGGTCAGATTTGAACGATATGATGTTTTAAAAATTGTGCTAGTTATGTGTTCGTCTTCCTCTTCCTCTCTCTCTCTCTCTCTCTCTCTCTCTCTCTCTCTCTCCCTATCACGCCCTTTCTCTCTCCTTCTCTCTCTCTCTCTATCTCTCTCCCCCATGTCACCCTCTCCCCATTCTCACTCGCTCTCTGCCTCTCTCCTCTATATCTCTCCCTCTCCCACCTTTTCTCTCTCCTTCTCTCTCTCTCTCTCTCTCGCTCTTTCTCTCTATCTCTCTTCCCCCCACGTCACCCTCTCCCATTCTCGCTCTCTCGCTTTCTGTCTCTCCCCAATCTCTTTCCCTCTCCCATGATTTCTCTCTCTTCTGTGTGGCCATGCAGTGAATTTTCCTGTTGGGGACCGGGGAGAAATGCAATTAATTATTGATAATTTATTGAATTTTCTTTGTTTTGTTATATTTGTGGGGGCTGCCCCCTACCCTAGCCCCCGCTGTGTACAATACAATACAATAAAGTCATTTCTATAGCGCTCTTAAAAACTAACTGTTGTTTCTCAGTGCTTTTACATAAAAGTTATCAAAGAATCTATTGTTTATTTTGGTCAAAGAGGAGAGTTTTGAGACATTTTTGGGAGACATCCAGTGAAGGTGCTAATTGAATAAAACGTGGAAGCTCATTCCAGAGTCGAGGAGTACATGCATGGAAAGCATTGACGCCAGCTTTGGTGTATGTTCGAGGAACGTGTAGCAGGTGTTGTCAGTACACGACCGAAGGCCAGGACGAGCAGATTGGTAGGGTACGATGAGAGAATTGAGATACACTGGAGCTTTGTTTTGGATGCACTTGTAAAAAAAAAGCGTTGCTTGATTGGAAGCCAATGTAGTTCTTTAAGCAACGGGGTGACATGATCGTGCTTACGGGCCAAGTAGATCAGCTTTGCTCCGCGATTCTGAATCTTCTGGAGTACAGTCGTGATTCAGTGGCAAAGTAATGGCCTCGTAACTGTGAGGCCCCATGATTAAAACCGTGTCGATGTGCCATTATTATTGCCCTTTTGTGAGGCATTAATCCTCATTACTGTCAGTTATGACTTAAAGGTAATACAAAGTTTTGGCTGGATAGTGAATCTTTACACTTTCGATATATTTGGATGCCCCTGTGGATGTTTATAAGCACTAGGAAATTTAGTCCCTAAAACACTTCTGCTTTCGAGAAAAATTGAATATAAAAATTTACCGGTGCTCCCGGTAATTTTTGATAAATTTCAAATAGCGCCTACGGCAATACAATGATAGCTGCGACCATGAAAATCTCATAATATGTAGTTGTGATATATAATTTACACCCGGGAATAGCCAATCGGTCAATGTTAGTCAAGAAACATTGTTTTATAGCTAAATTGATATATTGACCTTGGGAGGGAGCTATACAACATAAACAGTTTTTTATTTATAATTTCATCAGTTTAGACTCAATTTAAACCGCGACTGAAATTGTGGTTGACTGAAATTGTTCTGATGACCGGGAATTCATGTCAAAACCCTCTTTGCCACTTAATAATTGTACTCCGAATTGTCATGCTATCAAACATTATGTCATAGTCTGCTTGAGCATGCATGAATATTTCTCTGCACAACGAATCTCTTTGATTTGCAAAACACCCGTGTCAGTCACGCGATTCGTATATGATGGGCTTATTAAAATGTAACAAATACATGGACTTATCGTTCGCATGTGTCTAACGTTTGGGCGTGGCTTCTCCGCGCCACGGCTGACCAATCTTCATGTTGGTCCGCAGTGGTGCTCTAGATCTCAGAAATACTCGACGCATGGGTGCGATGGGTCCATTGTTTGACCAGCCTAACTTTCTTTTCAAAACCACAACGAATCTCTTTGATTTGCAAAACACCCGTGTCAGTCACGCGATTCGTATATGATTGGCTTATTAAAATGTAACAAATACATGGACTTATCGTTCGCATGTGTCTAACGTTTGGGCGTGGCTTCTCCGCGCCACGGCTGACCAATCTTCATGTTGGTCCGCAGTGGTGCTCTATCTCAGAAATACTCGACGCATGGGTGCGATGGGTCCATTGTTTGACCAGCCTAACTTTCTTTTCAAAACCACATTAAATGTGTAAAGCTTTTGAATCTTGAGAGAATTGTATTGTTGTCACTAATCTCAAATTGTCATGACCTTTCGGGGGTCATGCAGCTCCATTTTGTATCATGCAGGAATGTATAGCTTACCCTCCACTGGCCTCGGGGTCGTAGACAAATTTGTATTAACCTTTGATCTTGATCACTGGGATTGTCAAGAACGAATTCCTCACCCTTTATCAATAATTATTTGTATAGCGTTCAACTGTTTTGGATCCATCTGTTTTATTGTGGTTGACTGAAATTGTTTTGATGACCGGGAATTCATGTCAAAACCCTCTTTGCCACTTAATAATTGTACTCCGAATTGTCATGCTATCAAACATTATGTCATGGTCTGCTTTAGCATGCATGAATATTTCTCATCTGCACAACGAATCTCTTTGATTTGCAAAACACCCGTGTCAGTCACGCGATTCGTATATGATGGGCTTATTAAAATGTAACAAATACATGGACTTATCGTTCACATGTGTCTAACGTTTGGGCGTGGCTTCTCCGCGCCACGGCTGACCAATCTTCATGTTGGTCCGCAGTGGTGCTCTATCTCAGAAATACTCGACGCATGGGTGCGATGGGTCCATTGTTTGACAAGCCTAACTTTCTTCTCAAAACTCAATTTATTTGTTTATTTTTATTTTTTTGGTTTTTGTATGTGACAATTATCATGATGGAAAATTCGATTGTCCAAATGGGTAAAGCATTTGAATCTTGAAAGAATTGTACGGTTGTCACTAATCCTAAATTGTCATGATTGTATTCCTTCCAGGGGACATGCAGTAGAACTTTGTATCATGCAGGAATGTATTCTTTACCCTCAAATGGGCTTGAGACAAGTATTCGTTATCCTTTGATCTTGACGACTGGTATTATCAAGACCGAAGTCCTCACTCTTTATCAATAATTATTATCTGTATAGCATTCCAAAAATTTGAGTCTATCTGTTATATTGTAATTGACTGAACTTTTTTTTGTTTTTTGAGCGGGAATGTCAAAACCCTCTTTGCCATTTAATATTATTGTACTCCGAAATGACGTTATTGCTATTAAGCATCATCTCAGAGTCTGCTTTAACATGCATACATTTTTCTCCTCCGCACAACAAATCTCTTTGTTTTGCAAAACTCCTGTGTCAATCACAAAATCCATTGTTATAGACTGAACTAGTTTTGATGAGCGGGAATGTCAAATCCCTCTTTGCCATTTAATAATCGTACTCCGATTTGTCATTATTGTTATCAAGCATTTTGTTTCTTCCCAGCCCCTCTATTTTGCGTGTCAAAAATACACCCTTTACTCGGGCGGTCGGGCTCCGCTCTGTTGCTCCTAAGCAATTATTGTAACTGTGACCAAGATGGGTCTTATTGTATTTTTATTTGAGTTATATTTTGAAGTTACCCGCACACTTGCACTTCGTACACACACAAACGCACCAGCATCACACATGCAGTTGTTCATCCTCCAAATTTTCGGTACTTTACATAATACGTATCGTTAAATGAATTCGCACGCGCACACTCCCGATATTCTTGTCGACGATATAAACGAGAGCAAATACTACACACCCCAAGAATTCAAAAATTCATTTTCTTACAAACCAGACAATATTTCACTTTTACATATAAACTCCAGAAGTCTGAACAAAAATTTCGAATACGTTGAAAACCTTTTACACTCTTTAAATAATTTTGCATTTTCCGTCATTGGAATAAGTGAGACTTGGTTACATCAGAATTCTCCAGATATGTTCAATTTGCCTAATTATAAGTTGATTAGGGCGGACCGCAAAGGAAGAAGAGGTGGCGGTGTTGCGTTTTATATTACACAAAACATAAACTTCAAAATCCGTTTAGATATTAAACTAACACAAGCTGAATCTTTATTTATCGAAATTAATAACTCAAATGCCAAAAACGTCATCATAGGTTTGATTTATAGACCCCCTGATTCTAATTGTGATTTATTCTGTGACGAACTGGATTTTTATCTTCATAAAATAGGGGATGAAAATAAACACAATTTTATCCTTGGTGACTTTAATATCAACTTCTCACCCTCATCTGATAACAGTAACTCAACCAATTGTATGCAGTTGATGTATTCATACGGCTTTTTTTCGATTATTAATAAACCCACCAGAATAAATCCACATTCATCAACTCAGATTGACAATATTTTTTCAAACGTACATAACAACAAAACCATCGGTGGAATATTGTGTTCTGAAGTGTCGGATCACCTACCCATATTTTTAACTTGTGAATGCAAACTATCTGGCCGTAAATCATTTGATGAGCTTATATATCGCAAAGAATCCAAACGTAATATAGAATTGCTGAAACAGGATTTATTTTTCGAGGGATGGGCTGAGGTATATAGTGTAAATGATGTCAATACTGCATATAAACATTTTAGTAACAAATTGCAATATTATTATGAAAAGAATATTCCTTTAGGCAAAATGAGTAATAAGCGAAATAAACCCAGGAATCCTTGGATAACTAAAGGTTTATTGAAATCAATACAAACACGCAATCGCCTCTACAAATTACATTTACACAATCCAACTGACACTAACCTAAACACATATAAAATTTATCGAAACAAATTAACAAAACTTATCCGTACATCCCGTAGATTGCATTTTTCTAATAAAATAAAAAAGGCCAGTTCAAACACAACTGCAACTTGGAAAATTATCAAAGAGGTAATGGGAAAAAAAACGAATCCCCCACCCACGGATAATATCACATTAAATGGCACTAAAATACATGATCCTAGTCTTCATGCAAATTCATTTAATTCATTTTTTACGAATATCGGCCCAGAACTCGCCAGCAAAATTAATAGAACTCACGCACACTTTAAAGACTATCTTTCCAATCAAAACCAAGAGTCCCTCTTTTTAAATCCGACAAATCCTAGCGAAATTATTAACATTACCCAATCTCTTAACAACTCAAAATCGCACGGTTTTGATAAAATAAGTATGTCTCTCCTAAAAGAAATAATGTATCCACTTGCAAAGCCTTTAACTCACATATTTAATCACTCGTTATCGCAAGGTGTTTTCCCTGATTTATTAAAACTAGCTAAAGTCAACCCCATTCTCAAAAAAGATGATCCTCACGAAATTAGTAACTATCGTCCAATTTCCCTACTCCCAAGTATATCTAAAGTCTTAGAAAAGATCGTTCATAATAGGCTACACAAATTTATCACTAAACACAAAATACTCAATTCAAATCAATATGGCTTCAGAAAAAATTACTCAACTGACTTAGCATTAATTCAAATTTATGACAAAATTACAAGTGCCATAGCTAACAAAGAGCATGTTATAGGTATATTCTGTGACTTGAGTAAAGCATTTGATACGCTCAATCACGCTATTCTACTCTCCAAACTCAGTCATTACGGAATTCGGGGTCAGCCACTCTTATGGTTTAAAGATTATTTAACAAACAGAAGACAATATGTTACATTTAATAGTTATGATTCTGATCCTCTTTTAATTCAATGCGGTGTTCCTCAAGGCTCCATCTTAGGTCCACTGTTATTTCTTCTTTATGTAAATGATATTATCAATACATCCCCCCTTCTTTCTTTTATCTTATTTGCCGATGATACAAATATCTTTTATTCCCATAAAGACCTTAATTCGTTAAACAATACTTTGAATTATGAAATTAACAAAGTATCAGATTGGTTTAAATCCAATAAACTTTCACTTAATACAAAAAAGACTCATTTCATGTATTTTAAACATCATTCTCATAATACAGAAACACCTATATATATTAAAATCGATGGTATGCTACTAGAGAAGAAAACTAATTCCAAGTTTTTGGGTGTTCTTATAGATGAAACCTTGACTTGGAATGATCATTTACACCAAGTTACAATGTGCATTTCCAAAAGTATTGGAATAATCTCCAAGTTAAAGTTTCTTCTACCCCATGCAACCTTATTCCTACTATATAATTCGCTAGTTCTCCCGTATATAACATATTGTAATAGTGTATGGGCAAATTGTGGTTCGACAAAAATCAATTCTATTTTCAAACTGCAAAAGAAAGCCATACGTATTTGTACAGGTTCGCATTTCTTAGCTCACACTGATCCTTTATTCTATAAACTTAAAACACTAAAAATTTTCGATCTGAACACTACTCAAGTAGCAGTTATTATGTTTAAGTACATTAATAATCTGCTTCCACCATCCTTTGATAACATGTTTAGGTTTAATAATTCCGTTCATTCATACTCTACTCGCATATCTGGAAACTTCCATCTTACAAACCCCAAATTATCAATAACACACAAATCTGTTAGACATTCTGGCCCGGACATTTGGAATGATTTACCCGACAACATAAAGTCTTGTTCAACCATCTACTCCTTAAAAGCTACACTTAAACGACAAATAATACAATCATACGCTCCCCCTCTCTAAATTAGTATAACAAAACCGTGACTTATTTATTCTTTATCATGCAACTGCTCACTGCACCTGCACTTGCACCGCACCCTCTTGGTCACTCAGTTTTTCGAAGAGAGTTATGTCGCCAATTCTTTTTACGAGGCCGCCATCCATCTCCAGCCTAACCGCTCACGATGGCGGTCTCCTGCGTTCCAAATTACCTCTCTAATTTATTGAAAATATTTCATATTTCTTATGTTATTGTATGCTTCGTACATGTTTATCGAATGATATAATTGAACATGATTTTTCATTTAATTACTTTTGTAAACATTGTATTCATTGTATTTGTTATTGTTCGAAATTTTGTACTTTGAATTTGAATTTGTATATTTTTGAACGCAGAAATAAAATCAATCAAACAAACAAACAAACAACGATCGCTAAATATGTAGGATCGCATATGCTTCCGATATGTTCATTAGAACTAAATTCATATCCCCATACCAAAACTTTGTATTACCTTTAAGGGGGTAGGACCCCTAGTAGCATAGTAGCATACAGATGCTAAATAGTGGGGGCTGTTAATTAGGCTAAATAGGGGTCGTTTGGTGCAGATTCTTCCAAAAGCACCAAATTTGGCCCAGAGGTAGCTTATACCATACTATTACGATTGCTGCGGGGCGCCAAGAAGGGCGCCCTCTGGGACCGCCATATTGGGCAAATCCAAAATGGCCGCCATCTGAGTTAAAGGTCAAGCATAGTTCCAAAAAGAAAAGGGTTAGTATGATAATAGTTTATATATTTATGGGGGTTTGGGGGTCAGAGAATCTGATTATAATGTTCTTTTATCATTTTGAGGTCTCATTGGGGCTGTCATGTTGGTCATATTGGTCAAATGAAAAATGGCTGCCATCTGAGTAAAAAGTCAAGTGTAGGTCCAAAAGGAAAAGGGCAGTATGATAAAAGTTTATTATTAAGGGGGTTTTTGGAGTCAAAGAATCTGATGATGATGTTCTTGTATCAATAACAGGTCTCCTTGGGGCTGTCATACTGGTCATATTGGCCAAATCCAAAATGGCCGCCATCCGAATTAAAGGTCAAGTGTAGTTACGAAAGGAAAATGGGCTAGTATGATAAAAGGTTATATATTTATGGGGTATTCGGGGTCAGAGAATCTGATTATCATGTTCTTTTATCAATTTGAGGTCTCATTGGGGCTGTCATGCTGGTAATATTGGTCAAATGCAAAATGGCTGCCATCTGAATAAAAGGTCAAGTGCAGTTTCTAAAGGAAAAGTGGTAGTATGATAAAAGTTTATATATTAAGGGGGTTTTCGGGGTCAGAGAATATGATTATGATGTTCTTTTATCGATTTTATGTCACTATCCTGTCCTAAGGCTACAATGAAGTCCATTTCCTGGTTAAGGAAGATGAGGGAAGATGCGCCAAATTCACACTTGAGTTGGTTAATGATGTAGGCGTACACAACTGGTAGACCACGGGTTCCCCTATCATTAATAGACAGTAGAAAAGTACCTTTTTGTGCGGCATTTCGTAGCCCAAAAGGCATGCGCTCAAATTCAAATAACCCAAAGGGTGTGGTGATGGCTGTTTTGGGCACGTCTACTGGATTGACTGGAATTTGGTGACACGCTCTGATGACATCGAGTTTGGAGAAAACTCTCTTGCCTGCTAGAGCTGAGGTGAAATCTTGAAGATGGGGAATAGGATATTTATCGGGCACTGTATTCCTATTTAGTGCATGGTAGTCACCGTTCGGTCTCCGGTCTCCGGGGTTTTTCTTGGGCACCATATGAAGTGGGGACGTCCAATTGCTGCCAAAAGGTCGAACGATGCCTAATTCTAGCACTTTTGCCTCCTTGTAGACTTGGCGTGCGATGTCTGGAAATTGGTCAAGAAGAGATTTGTAAGTAGCTTGACCGTCTGCCTGGACAAACATGGGGCTGACATATGGAAAAGAAGAAAGGATGCCTCTTATAGATAGATTTGTAGTATAATCGATGAGATTGAGATTGCGCACATCTACCAGAAAACCAAAGTGATGGAGAAAGTCTGCCCCGACGATAGGAGGATATGTCGGCAATGATAAAAATCCACCTGCAAGCTTGGCGTAGGCCGACGTCGAGAGTCAAAAATACCTGGGCATACTCCTGCTGCAAGGAGGCGACGACGTAGACAAACTTTGTTTTCTGTTGGGTGATGCCTCGGGTCATGAATTTTGCCTGGACTTGGGCAAACCAAATAGTAGGATCATTGTGCCAGAAAGGAGGAAGTTTGAGTTGAACATTGGAGACAGATGAAGGGCAAGCAGAAGTTTCAGAAGTTGAAGAATGGGTGTGATCGTAAGAAGGCCTGATGACAGTTGAAAGATAAGACATGAGTAGAAATATGAAGGAAAGGGAGACAATACTTTAAACAGTTTTGATGAAGAATGTCTGCCACTCAGCAGGTTGGTCGGGTTTAGATCACGTCGGGTTCACCAGTGAAACAATGCTCTGCAAATGCGAAGGCGGATGTAGCAACAACATTGACAGCAACGACTAGTAGAACATAATGGTGAAATGTATGGGCGCAGGCCAAGATTTATACATATATCGAGAGCATTTGTTGTGCCCAGTTGAACTTACTGATTATATAACTGGACACAAACCATTACAGCAATCTATTCTGACCAAAGATGTAATGTTGGAAAACCTTCCTTGATTTTCTTAATTTATTTGTTGTGTCCAGCTGAACTTACTTATTGAATAACTGGATACAAACTATGACAGTAATCAGTTCTACCCAAAGATTGAATATTGGAAAGCCTGCCTTGCTATTTGTGTTTGTCTCTTTATACACAACTGTGTAACTGTAACTATTTCCACCCAATATAGGAATAGGTAAACAATATGGAATAAACAAATCAAGCAAATGGAGGGACACCACTCACGCAGAACATAAATAAGAGCCTGTAAGCCGACACTACTCAAAAGGGTTGTTTTAACATCCATTTTAGGATTATGTATGGAAACATAATAAAACCCAGGTAAAATGACATACAAGGAACTGTATTATATAACTACTGAGAAAGAAGTTGAATTACAACTCACGTCAAATAAGTAATTGGGAAATATACCCTCACAATTAAAGCACTTATAACGTCAGGTCATAAACATAGCATCAATATTTATACCACGAAAAAAATATTGTTGAAACCATGACCACCATTGTCCACCATGGTTTAACTTCGTAGAATCAAAATTAACAAGTATATTATTTCCGTACGATAAACAGAAGTGACAGACTTAATGGTAATGTATGGGTTGTGTGTTTGTGCGCATGTGTGTATGCGTGTGTGTGTGGTGTTTATGCGATGTGTGTGTGTATGTAAGGGTTAACTAATGTATGTCAGAATGTTTAAGTATGCATGTTAACCATTGATATAACCATGAAATTAGTTTTATCTCAACATTACATCCCAGAAAAGAGAAGAAAATCTAAGTATGCACATCATACTAGAGTATGGGGCTAAAGCCTGGAACCCCCACACTTCTGGTGCTGCCGAAGGTCTGGAAAGGGTACTGAAAACAGCTGCTCGTTTTGTCTTCCGCGACTACCGAAGATCCACGTCAGCTACAGGGCTTGTTTCCCAGCTGGGATGGGATAAACTGCACACACGTCGTCTTCTAGCACAAAGCACCATGCTCTTTAAAATACACCACCAGCTAGTCAACATTTGTCTTCCTCACCTCATAACCAAAGCTACATACATCAGCAGAAGAGACCACACACTCAAGCTCTCTGTTCCTGTGGCAACAATAGAATCCTACACGTACTCATTTTACCCCCGCACCATTCGCCTCTGGAATCAACTACCAGCCACTGCAGTTACTGCCCCAACAGTTGCTGCTTTCCAGATGACCGCCCTCCCTGTCATCAGAGGGTTGGAACCTCCTGTAGGTTCCAGAATGCTGTAAACCATATAGCAGCATGATTTTTTACTTGCACGTCACTGTTTTACTGTACTATAAAGAAATTGTACACCCTTTTGTTGTCTGCACCTTCACCTGCTGTCACAACACATCCCATCCCAGTATAGCTTGGAAAAGCTGCTTCAGGGATTACCTCATCAAGTATCATAGCATTTGCCTGTTTGGCAGCCATATTAGATTTGACCATTTTAACAGCCCAAAAGAGACCTTCACATCAATGACAGAACATCATATTCAAATTTGCTGACCCTGAAACCCCCATATTTCGAAAAAACTTTTACTTGTCTAGCTCTTTTTCCTATGAAACTACACTTGAACTTTAACTCAGATGGCGGCCATTTTGGATTTGACCAGTATGACCAGTATGACAGCCCCAAGGAGACCTCAAATCGATGAAAGGAAATGATTATCAGATTCTCCGACACCGAAAGCCCCATAAATGTATAAACTTTTATCATTCTAGCCCATTTTCCTTTAGTAACTACACTTGACCTGTAACTCAAATGACGGCCATTTTAGATTTGACCAATCTGACCAGTATGACAGCCCCAAGAAGAGCTCAAATTGATGAAAAAATATCATAATCAGATTCTCCGACCCCCAAAACCCCATAAATATATAAACTATTATCATACTAGCCCTTTATCTTTTGGAACTACGCTTGACCTTTAACTCAGATGGCGGCCATTTTGGATTTGACAAATATGGCGGTCCCAGGGTAGAAATCGTCATAGTATGGTATAAGCTGCCTCTGGGCCAAATTTGGTGCTTTTAGAAGAATCTGCACCAAAATATCCCTAACAACCCCCACTATAAAGCAGTCACGCAAAACAAAGACTTGTAAATTATTATTCAATAACATCTTAGAATGTAAACTATTATCTAGATCTATTAGGAATAAATCGTTGTCAAAATCATTCCATAAATTGGGGTAAAACAAATATTCCAACTTTATGAGCAACAGTGTATAACAACTATCCCAAATATAACTCCATCGTCATGATCACTCAACGGATTCAAGGCTGGGTTCTCATTATTATAAAGAAATTGAAGGAAACTGATTCGTCACTACTTATGCGTCATTATTAGCCAAATGATGAATACATTAACATAAATGAAAAACTAAGCGGAGATGACCTCACTCAAAAAACGTAATACGCATGCTCGAAGCTGATCTGCGTTTTTTTTTCTTGTTGCGTGAAGAGTATATACGAATATAGGAAGCATCGAACGAAAAATGAATAATTCATGACCTTCCAGCGCGTTAAAAGCGTGTTCAAATGTCTAAGCGAACATGGCAGAGATTTATTAATACACTTGAAATATATCATATTGCAGTATGTTATTTTTTATTGTATTCATACTTCTAATCAGTTAGCCAATAGAAAGCCAGGTAAACCCCTTTTCAGGTTCTTCTTCAAGTAAACTTTAAAGAGCTATGCAGCCTAACACGAAGAGAAGGTTGATTATACATTTTAGCTGTACACAAATTATTTCTTGATATGTTGGCACACTTTAATTCAAATCATCTCAATGCGCATTTAGACATGCTAGAGCAAATTACCTTAACCCACTTATTGTTGTCGTTAAAGGCGGCGACCCATGCACCGACGTTTAACCCTGCAACGGCAACTTCATTAAGCCTTCCTCTGTAAGCTTCATGAGCAAAACCCCAGATCGATGACGAGGTCAGACTAGAGTCTGGTATCCGACCATCTTCCACGCCAAGCCCCGCACCGCGGACAGATGGAGTGCAACCAAGTTTCGCATCGAGATTCAGCGACGCTGCAAAAAAGAAAGGAAAAAAGAAAGGGGAAAAAAAAGACTCAGACACCTAAATGACCTTGCAACTAACTTTCTTATATTTCCTACTAATTTGCAAGGCAAATTCGCTGGCCCACCTGGAAATTTCTTGAACTTGCCTTCGGGCTCGGCGAGGATTCGGGTTAAGTTCAACCCATCGCACGGTATACGATCTGACTACGACCCTATTTTGGAAGTGTTTGCAACAGTATTTTATAGGAGCAAGCTAATTCGGCTCAGACTCGTAGTGACATCAGGTCATAACATCACATTATGGCAGAAACTTTCCGGAGTCAATTATAAAATGTTGGCCTTGTACAACAAAACAATTGATATAAACTCTGTGGTTTTGGAATGATCAAAATGTGGAGAACAAATATACACACATAAATGGGTAAATGGGCCTGCACACAGGGGCGTCGCCAAAGGGGGGGGGGGGGGTGTGGGGGGTGCGACACCCCCCCACCTGTCAGGATATTGTCGGTAAAATTGCGCTGCCGTCGGGAAAAAAGAGAAAAGGGGGAGGGGAAAAAAGAGAGGAAAAAAAAGAGAGGGAAAAAAAGAGAGGGGAAAAAAAGAGAGGGAAAAAAGAGAGGGGAAAAAGAGAGGGAAAGGGAAAGAAAAGAAAAAAAGAAAAGGAAAAGAAAAGAAAGAAAGGAAAAGAAAGGAAAGAAAGGAAAGAAAGGAAAGAAAAGAGAAGAAAGAAAGAGAAAAAAAGAAAAGAGGGAGGAGAGGAAAGAAAGGAAAAGAAAGAAAAGAAAGAAAAGGAAAAAAGAAGAAAAAAGAGTGAAAGGGAAACAAAAGAAACGGGGAATGAAAAAGAGGAGAGAGAGGGGAGGTAAGAGTCTGAGAGTGGAGGAGTGGGAGTAAAAGAGAGAAGGTGGATGTTAGGTGGAGTCGTCTCGTCGAGGGAGCAAGAAAGACACGGGTAAATATGTTGCTGTGTCGGGTCAGCTGTGTCGGTATTCTTGCTCGATCCTCGTGTACTATAATTTATCAATGCAGAAGTTTGAAGTCGGTGAGATGTATATTGTCGGTCGGCCGACAAGTTTTTTTCCCTACGAACTGTGACTTCTTATCCGCTGTGACGACTTCGAGAGTGACTACAACTACAATACTTGTATTTTCTCAAAGTTTCACTTTCCTATAATATCAGCTAAAGAAATCAGAGGTTTAAAATTTTCGGGGAAACTAAATTCAAACAAGGTTTAAGAGTCAACAACGGTACGACAAATCGTCTTCCTTTCTTTATATTGTGATGAAACGCCAAAAAGGGGAAGGGGAAACTTCATTTAGACGAGTCGACAACGGTACAACGAATCGTCTTCTTTCTCTAATAATGTAAGGAAATGTCAAAGCTTTCGCGCTTTGCGCGAAAGTGGGAAACTGAATTCAGACAAATAGGGCTTACTAAAAGTCGAAAACGGTACAACGAATCGTGTTCTTTCTCTAATAATTTGAGGAAACGTCAAAGGGGGAAACTGAATTCAGATGAATAGGGCTTAATAAGATTCGAAGACGGTACGAGAAATCGTCTTCCTTTCTCTATATTGTGATGAAACGCCGAAAAATTCCGCGCTTCGCGCGGAAGAGAAAAACTTCATCTCGACGAGTCGAGAACGGTACGACGAATCGTCTTCTTTCTCTTATGATTTAAGGAAACGTCAAAGCTTCCGCGCTTCGTGCGAGAGGGGGAAACTGAATTCAGACAAAATTAATAGGGCTTATTTAGAGTCGAAAACGGTACAACGATTCGTGTTCTTTCTCTAATAATTTGAGGAAACGTCAAAGCTTTCGCGCTTCGCGCGAGAGGGGTTAACTGAATTCAGATGAATAGGGAGGGCTTAATAAGATTCGAAAACGGTACGAGGAATCGTCTTCCTTTCTCTATATTGTGATGAAACGCCATAAATTCCGCGCTTCGCGCGGAAGGGGAAAACTTCATCTAGACGAGTCGAGAACGGTACGACGAATCGTCTTCTTTCTCTAAAGATTTAAGGAAACGTCAAAGCTTCCGCGCTTCGCGCGAGAGGGGGAAACTGGATTCAGACAAAATCAATAGGGCTTATTTAGAGTCAAAAGCAGTAGTACGAATCGTGTTCTTTCTCTAATAATTTAAGGAATCGTCAAAGCTTCCGCGCTTCGCGCGAGAGGGGGAAACTGAATTCAGACAAAATTAATAGGGCTTATTTAGAGTCGAAAACGGTACAACGAATCGTGTCCTTTCTCTAATGATATGAGGAAACGTCAAAGCTTTCGCGCTTCGCGCGAGAGGGGGAAACTGAATTCAGACAAAATTAATAGGGCTTATTTAGAGTCGAAAACGGTACAACGAATCGTGTCCTTTCTCTAATGATATGAGGAAACGTCAAAGCTTTCGCGCTTCGCGCGAGAGGGGGAAACTGAATTCAGACAAAATTAATAGAGCTTATTTAGAGTCGAAAACGGTACAACGAATCGTGTCCTTTCTCTAATGATATGAGGACACGTCAAAGCTTTCGCGCTTCGCGCGAGTGGGGGAAAATTGATTCAGATGAATAGGGCTTAATAAGAGTCGAGAACGGTACAATGAATCGTGTTCTTTCTCTAATAATTTAAGGAAACGTAAAGGCTTCTGCGCTTCGCGCGAGAGGGGGAAACTGGATTCAGACAAAAATTAATAGGGCTCATTTAGAGTCGAAAACGATACAACGAATCGTGTTCTTTCTCTAATAATTTAAGGAAACGTCAAAGCTTCCGCGCTTCGCGCGAGAGGGGGAAACTGAATTCAGACAAAATTAATAGGGCTTATATAGAGTCGAAAACGGTACAACGAATCGTGTCCTTTCTCTAATGATATGAGGAAACGTCAAAGCTTTCGCGCTTTGCGCGACAGGGGGAAACTGAATTCAGATAAATAGGGCTTATTAAGAGTCAAAAACGGTACGACGAATCGTCTTCTTTCTCTAATAATTTAATGAAACGTCAAAACTTTCGCGCTTCGCGCGGGAGGGGGAAGCTTCATTCAGATAAGGATTAAGAGTCGAGAATAGTACACCGAATCGTCTGCTTTTTCTCATGATTTAATGAAATGTCAAAGCTTCCGCGCTTTGCTCGGGAGGGGGGATACTGAATTCAGAAAAGGATAAACAGTCGAGAACGGTACAGCAAATCGTCTTCTTTTTTTATAATAATTTAATAAAACGTCAAAGCTTTCGCGCTTTGCGCGGGAGGGGGGGGGGGGACTTCATTCAACCAAGGATTACCAGTCGAAAACGGTACAATTAATCGTCTTCTTTTCCTAATAATTTCAGGAAACGTCTAAGCTTCCGCGCTTCGCGCGGGAGGCCCATCACCCACACCCCCTAATGAGCGCGCTTTTAAGTGATTCTCTTGATCACTACCGCCCCTCCCTCAAAATAAGCTCCTAGCTCCGCGCCTGCATTAAAATGTATAGCTATAATGCTGACTAAATTGAAGAAATAATTCGTATATTTATGTCTTTGAGGAAAATGACCATTTTGCGCATATGCAAGTACTATAAATAGTCCATAGGAAAAACAATTTAGCCTTCGGCCCCAGGTTTATAGGGTTGAATTTGTAGATATTGGAAATTTAATTTTGTCGGTAATTGGTGGCTAGTTTTGTCGGTAATCGTTGGCCTCTACACCCCCCACTGAAAAAGGTCTAGCGACGCCCCTGCCTGCACACAAGACAGTGTTTCGTCCAGAGTTTCTAAGTTTTAACAATTTCTTGTAGAATGATGAGAGCATTTTAAGAGCAATGCAGTTCAGGGGACAATTCTACTATAATATTCTCCCCAACTGACATACTAAGAGAAGGCAAGCTCACTATTATATATTTTTTCTTCAGCACTGTACCGATATATATATATATATATATATATATATATATATAAACCTTCTCTTCCAGTAACAGTCCTCTTCTCCACCTACCTATGTCATCAATGAGAGTTCGTGTTATCATTTGTACCAGAAGTAACTTGCTATTTTATTATTGTGCACTAACCTATGGCGTCAGTTAGAGGTCCGTACCCATACAGTTCCATCCTCAAAGAAAGGCGACCGTGATTGGTCTTTGGATGGATCCGGAAAGAGCGTCCAACTATCGGCCTTGCAAGTGTGTGAGTCACATGGCTATCACGGTCATAATTTCCTGGAAATATCTATAAAAAAACATATCTGCATTACTTGATCAACTAAGATGTAATTTTCGTAAGTTGTGATTCTTGTTTCTAATAATTCATTTTGAAAAAATCATTATTGGTTTGTTAGGTAAACAAAGGCCTATATCATGTAAAACGAAAAAGGGAAGTTCCTTTTCCCTCTTTCCTGTTCCCCAGTTTTAGAACTAAAACTAAGATACAGCACTATGTAAACTTTTTGTTCCATTTTTCTCCCCAGGAGAGCTACGGCTTATAATTGTGTGCATGATATTGATAATGGAATATAGAGGTTTTTTTCTTTTTTTTCTTCATTTTTTAAAATCCCTCTATGTTACACTGTAAACATTTTTTTCTTTGTTTGTACTGTCTTTATTTTATTAAAACAAAAACAAAAAAACAATAATAGAAATAACAGTGGGACCTCGTTATATCAAAACACTGTTTTATAAACTTTTACTTCAGCAAGACAATCCAAACGGTTGTATTCCTTAATAATATATACCGTTTTTGTTTGTTTTATTTATCATCTTTTATTTATTTTTTTCATCCATGGCACGAAGAAGTTGTATTACAGCAATCAATTTTACATAGTCCCATGAAGTTCTTACGAGGTTACGCTGTATATTTCTTAATATAAAGACCACTGATTAAGTGTTGTTTTGTAATGTAAACGAGGAAACCGCAGTTTTACATTTACCTCAACTGATCCAGAGTAAACGTTCAAATAATCAGTCCAAGCCATGTTGTCAAAACTGGACGAAAAGGTGTATGACGTCACCCACTCATCGTATTTGTTTTTACCCTGAGTCGTTATGACCGTTACGATATAACTGGACTCAAATTGGACCTGCATCCAAGGGGATGGGTCGGACAAGTCTGGGAGCCAGGCTGTCTCAGAGTTCAGACGGCCAACACGGCTGCAATGGGACGCCGAGTGGCAGGATGATTCAGAGAAAGCCGAATCGGAAAGCGCACCACTTTCAAGGCCGAGTGGTTGACCAGATATATTACACGGGTTCACTGTTGGAAATAAGGTCAAGAAATAATAAAAGCATATTACAGGGTAAAACGACAGAGGCCTAAAAGTGCAGATGAAACACGAGAGTAAAAATTATATTTCACACCATAGGATAAAAGTCGTAAAACCATAAGTATACGCGGTGTTGCAAAAATGCAACGAGATGATATCTTAAAAAGCATTTTACCGTCCTCGGATAAATATCTTATGAAAGGATTTTGCAATATCCCCTAGCCTCTCTTTAAATTGTATACGGATATACGATCTGAGTTAATACTATAATTATAATTTTTCAAATGTTTACAAAGAAATCACATTAGCATCAGTGCCCATTAATATCAAGCGTACATATTGCGCATTTGTAATTTGCGACAAATATTTTCATTAAAAAAATGTTATGAACCTGTATTTAAACATCTTTTAAGAACAAGACGCGAAAGAAACTATTTCAAGAAGGTTTTGAGGTAAAGTATGAGTTACGTACTTGCTCTCTTCATTTATATTTCAATCATCAAGACAAACAATAAACTATAGGAAACACAAGGCATTGTTTTAAAGGAAAAATAAAACTTGATTTCGTAATCAACTCTTATATTTAATTTAGGTTAGGAAGCAAACACGGGAGACATTACGTTACATTGATGTGTGTGTAAATGATATTAATTTTAATTATCATCCCCTTTGTAACAATAATGTTAATTTGAGAGCTTGCAACGCAACATTCAGGCACCAGTTGTGCGCTAATTGTGCGATGATGCTATTCAATGCACTTTCCTCGCAACAATGACTTCCGATGTTAAATACATGAGTCCGGGCAGCGCCAGCTCGATTTACCGTCTGTCCGATCATGGCTGGGTATTAGGCGCTGCTCAACGCGCTCCACAAGAGACAACAGCTAGATTTTTATTCGAAGTTTGTTTCACTGAAGAAATGCCCAAAACACGCAAGAAAACCAAGGAGCAAGTGGGGGAAAAGGAGCCTGCCGCAGGTAAGCCTATTGCCCCGGTGACACTTGCGGGAAGTATTCGTGGGAGCGTGCGGGAGGATGCGGGCGGATGCGGGCCGTGCGTGAAATGCGTGACAGGTTTTCAAAATGTCCAAAATTTTGGCACGACAATTTTGTTTGGCAACGTTCGTGAACACTTCGTGAACTATGCGCACCATATGCGTTGCCTAGTCGTGCCAGTGCGCGCCGATGCGTGTCCGATGGCCGGCCGATGGCCTAGTGGCACGTATGTTCACGACTAGTTAACGACTAATTTGCGCACAATTTGCGCATTGGCTGCGCATAGATCCCGCGCAGTTTTAGCATGCCATGCGCACAGTCTACGAATGCGTGTCCTGGTGGTTACGCATTGCGTGAACTATTCGTAAAATAGACGTGACCCTCCGTGCCACTAATTGGCACGCATTGGCACGCCACAGAGCGGGGCAGTGCGGGACCAAAATGCGGGCAAGTGTCAACGAGGCATATGAGACACCCACAGATGCCCCGCCGATCACCGACCGGTCATCGGGCAATTTCTGTAAAATCATCCGGTGGGCGGTGGGAGACCGCCCGGGAATCGGTGTGTCATCAGTCGGTCACTGCCGGGACGCCCCGCGGAGAAGCTCCCCGATTTCGTCCAGTTTTTACCTAAAATCGACCGGTGACCGACGGGGAATCGACAGGGCACCTTCCAGGCATCGCAGAAATTGTTGGGCGGTGCCTAAATTCCTCCAGCGACCGAGCAGGCTATAAATCTGGCGGTCGCTACTCTGAGTAGTGACCAGGCGCGTACACAGGGGGGGTGTTTTGGGGGTTAAACCCCCCCCTTTGGTAATTTTTTGTGTGTAAACCCCCCCTAAATTTCTCTAAAACCCCCCCTTTTGGATTTTTTTTTTTTTTTTTTTTTTTTTCTTAAAAAAAAAAAAAAAAAAAAATTCTCATGGTTGACCTAAAAAAGCTAACCTTACCCCCCCCCCCAACGGAGCAAAATGTCAAATTTTCAAATTTCGAGACCAAAAAAAAATAAAAAAATGTGTCCTCTTACCCCCCCCCCCCCCCCCCCCCCCCCCCGCTTATTCAGCGGTCGGCTGAGTCGTTGCGATTTTTTTGGGACCAAAAAAAAAAAGAAAAGTGACCTCTTACCCCCCCCCCCCCCCCCCCCCCCCCCCCCCCCCGCTTATTCAGCGGCTGGCTGAGTCGTTGCGAAAAATTTCGGCCCGATTTATAAATGTTAAAACCCCCCCTTGAAAAAATCCTGCGTACGCGCCTGGTAGTGACCATAGCTTTAAGTTAATTAATTTAATAATGTTTAATGATTTTATTCTTGCACATAGTCTGTTATTCATATACTTATGTATTTTTGTATCAAATTCTTCAGTTTCTTTTACTTTGCTTATATTATTTCCTACATGTTTGTATTTTTATTTTTATTTGAAATCCAACTTCAAGTTTTGGTTGGAATAAAGAAACATTAATATTAAGTGTTGGAAAATGTCAAGTTTCATTAAAAAAAAAAGATCGTATGTTAGTATTTTTCGCTTGAATTATTTTGGAATTCACTAGGGCATACTACTACAGGTTAGCAATGAATTT
Source organism: Strongylocentrotus purpuratus (assembly GCF_000002235.5). Lineage (NCBI taxonomy): Eukaryota > Metazoa > Echinodermata > Echinoidea > Camarodonta > Strongylocentrotidae > Strongylocentrotus > Strongylocentrotus purpuratus. Next base: position 32,837,791 of record NW_022145597.1, on the reverse strand, counting down.
TCATCAAGGATGTTCAAGCATTTTTAAAGAAGTTGCCAATCAAAATATAACCTATTTTTCACTATTACTAGTACTTCTGAAAGTATTAATATTATCATTATAAGCATTATTTTTTATCATGATTACTTTTATCATTATCATTATTATCATTTCTCACCAGGACAACACGCAATGGATATAATTTCACTCTCGTTTATCAGTCCCACTTTAGTCTCACTGTACCAGCAGTCGGTGATATTTGTGGCATTAGCAGGGCATATCACTGATTCGGCTTCAGCAGGAGCATCGATGGACGAGGACTCGTACAGTGGACCGCTCAGCGTCGCAAATACTCCTTGTTCAATAAAGATAAAGTAAAAAGTAGGATACCAGAGTAGTCAAAATGTCATTTTGAAGACAATAAATGCAAACCGCAACAAAACATTAACTGTATCGGGTAACACCAAAACTGATTCGCGATGACATACACCATATACAAATTGGGTAGTCTCCCAAAACAAGAGTTTTGAAACTGGAAAGAATGAGAGCAGGATTCAGGTTGAAGAGGGAGAAAATCAACTATAACATGGAATTTAAATCTCCAACTTGACCAGAATATATAAACTTATATATAAGTTAACAATAATTATGTTTCATACCAAGAAAACAGAGTGGATGATAATGTTTGTAAAAAGACTCAAACGCTTCCATGGAATCTCAAAAATAAAGGGAAACAATAAAGCAAGTCTTTAAGAAACTTTGGGTACATTTTAGCATCAGATGGGAAATGTATTCGTGAGATAAATGAAAGAATTGCAACAGCGAAGGGTACATTCGATCAAATAAAAATCCGTAATGAAAATAATAAAACATTACCAAGAAAACGGGTGTCAGCGTTGGACAATAAACAAAGAGTTTGAGAGAAGATTCATTACCACAGAGACCTTGTTTTTTAGAAAGATTATGAATATATCATGATCGGAAAGATAACAATTGAAGAACGGTTCAGAAAACTATCACTCATCAACACAGTAAGAAAGAGGCAAATGCAATTTGTCGGTCACATAATCATACGGAAAGGATAATTTAGATATATATATAATATATATATATATAATATTAACAGGGAAGACTGCTAGAAAGAGAAGCAAGGGAATACAAAGCCTCACATCATTTGCAAAGCCTGAACAAACTTGCAACCAACAATTCAATTAGCGATATCAGCTATATAAGAATAGCTGATAATAGCAATGGAGGGCCATTAAGCTGATAATGATAATGTCTTACCTTCAAACCCTAGATACTGACATGCCAGTTGGGATAAGTTCCAGTTCCAATAATCTTGATGTACAAGCACGTACGTGTTTAAACTGGAGCTGGACGTTAAAGCAAGTGTTCCTTCACTTATCTTTTCACCAAGAAGCTTTAACGAATGGATGGTTACATCTATACAGTTTACAATAAAAAAATAAGACATATATATATTGAGAGGGAAAAGAAAGAAAATTTAACACATTTAGTGATCGGGTGAAACAGGTTTTAAACAAGACTTTACGGCGATGTAAAGTGTCTAATTAGGGCGCTAAATTGACCGAATCATATTCAACTCATAGTCATTATATAAGTACTCAAACCTTCAATTGTGTTGATGTGAATGCAATTAGCGAATAGTTGATGAACGATGTGTGATCTGCCACTCCTATATTTACAGGGCAATCTACCAAAAGGAATAGTGGGATTTAAATATGTAGTTACATCGAAACAAAAGTTCCCGTTGACAAAGCGGAGGGAAATGTCCATAATCAACACAAGATGTGTCACTATCACTTTACACTAGGGTTTAATACTTTACTGCATGAAACAAATATAACGATGAAATTTCATTTAAGCATTTTATCAAATCGTATTTCTGGAGTCCCTGTGAAATACCCCACGGAACGCTTAAATAACAACAGTGAATCACAATAGCACAGATATGGAGATCTACATGGTCATACGACCGCATTTGTTGATGTTTGTGTTCATCAAAACACACAAAACAAGTATATTATTTCAAATACAGTCAAAGCTGTCAACTGACGGCTCCCAAGGGAATACTGGCCACTGTAAACAGGTGGCATTTCTAGGTAGGTTCTATAACACACTTTTCTTCATCAAGGGAGACAAAATACACGGAGACTATAGACAGATGACCTCTATAGAGAGGTAGCCACTGTTAAACTTTTGTACACTTAGCCAATTCTTTCCTTCGATGTATATCATGATGGTCTTCAAATCAGAGGCAGGGAAATCCTGTATCCCTCTCCTCACGAGTACATTTACATTTAGTGTTTGCTCCTCCCCTTAAGCAAAACCTCTGCATATTCCTCTGTCTCTTTCCCTCCTCACACCTTTCATCAAGACAGCCATCTAAACAGAAGTAGTTATTCCACTTCAGCTCTCCTCATCGAATACCTCATGTAGAAATACATTTTGCCAAGGGTTTGCCCCCTTATCCCCACCGTATAGAAGACCCCCCCCCCAAACAAAAACTGATCCCTTTCTGCCGCTGTCTTTAACCATCCTCACAGCTTTCACCACGATAGTTATCGAAGCAGAGACAGTAAAACCTGTCTTGCTCTTCTTCACAAGTTCCTCCATGTAGACAAGGGTTTGCCCCACCCCTCCTCGCTTACTAATACCTGAATCTGCCTTTGCAATGTCGAACTTATCACACTTACACCTTATTAAAAAAAACATGCTAGCCCTCTTATCTCGCCATGCTTGCTCTCCTCACAAGTACAATCATTTCCATGTTAGACTAGGGTCATACCCCCCCCCCCCGCGCCACCCGTTCAAAAAAAACAAACATGCACCTCCTTTATCCCACTTACTTTCGTCACATCTTCCACCACGGTAGCGATCTAAACAGAGACAAGAAAATCCTGTCTCCGTCTCCTCGCAAGTGCCTGCTTGAAGACAAGGGTTTAAGCGGCATGCACTCTTATCTTGCCATGCTCGCTCTCCTCATAAGTACATGCATCTCCATGTTAGACAAGGGTTTACCCCCCTCCCCGCCTCCCGTACCTAAATTTCAAATCCTTACTTGCCTCCACCTTTGTCTCACTTACTTTCTTTACACATTTCACCATGGTAGCGATCTAAACAGAGACAAAAAAATCCTGTCTCCGTCTCCTCGCAAGTGCCTCCATGAAAACAAGGGTTTGAGCGGCATGCTGGTGACAAAAATAAAACAGGGGGAAAACATGGATAAGAAAAGTGAATACCCCAAGGTCTAATACATTCATACAAAACAGTGGTGTAAAAACAGCGGACATGAGGGCCCATGCTCCACATAATGGCTAAGAAATAAAAAGAAATAAGAACGCGAGAAAAGAGAGAAAGGGACAGGGGTATGGGTGACAGGAATTGAAACAAATAGGGTAGGTGCAGGGAATTGGAGACCGCAGGGAATTGGAGACCACCAAGCTTGAACCCATTACTGTCTGTCCGTGTCGGCTCCAATATTGCTATAGCGCCATTTGTGGCCTTTAACAACACTACTGCATATATCCAATTAATTTCGAAGACTACAATGTGCTCTTTCTCCGAGAAAATTGGAAAAATTGACCAAGGTAACCAATTTTCATCGTAAAATTTTGCACTGATATAAAAACACAGTTTTCACTAAATGTTGTGGTGTATGCAGATATTTAGGGGTGTCCCCCTAAACAGTAGTTTTAAAATGAAGTTTATGAAGTGTGCCAATCATCACAAAAAAAACTTATGGCCATTGTATGTTGTGAATGGGTGTTGCACAGCACATTATGAATGGTGTCTGATCAGAAATGTGGGCAGGCAATGGGGGACACCAGGTCCAAGATTTAATATTATTATTAATTTATTGGTATATAATGATCGACTAGCAGCACAAGGCTGAAAGAGTCAATTAACAAAGGTACAGTGATGTAAATTATCAAGTAACATCAAGTACATGCTAGAAGAGAGAATGGGGAAGGTTAAAAGAAAAAAAGAAGGAGAGAAGTTTGAAGAGAGAGAAAGAGGGAGAGAGAGAAATGGGGGTCGTTTGTTGTGAATGTCGAGTATGCCGAGGACAGTAAATGACCCGATGCTGGTTGGTTAATTGCCCATGTACAGAAATATTTTTGGTCACATTGTTTAAAATCGTTTCAAAATTACAGTGAGTTCATTGGCTGCATATATCTCTTTTCAAATAGTGTTTGAACTATTAAACCATAACAAACCCATTTTCATTCAAATTGTATTTAAAATGTCTTGATTTGTAACTGTCCCTTATTACCTGCACAGGTAGGTAATGACAAACCTTTGGTGCTGACGTCAGTAATCATTGTTATCTTATTAATCAGTTACATCATGCCCACAATTTTGTTACCAAATAAAGAGAAGTTACTGAAGAGAACACAAAACTTTTTGTATGTGTAACATTTTTCATGTTTATGTAAATTATGTAAATGTGCTTAAGGGTGTCCAATTCCCTGCACCTACCCTACGCCTAGACCACTAGACCACAAAACAGTAGCCTTTTAAATTTTTATTTCGTTTTTCGAGTAAGTCCGATCACCCAACCCACCCCAGAACAGAGCCTGAGTGGAGAACCTACAGGGTGGCACAGAGGGCACGTGCCCTCTCAGTAAAAAGGCAGAAGAAAAACGAAGGGGTAAAAAGAAGGAAAAAAGGAAAACAAGAGAAAGGCGAGGGAAAACGAGTAAGTAGTCGACATAACAACCAATCAGACGCCCATCATTATGACTCATGACCTGACATTGCGTTTCTTCCACCGAGTAAGTTTGGTGCCACCCCTTTTTCTTGATTATGTTTATAATGGATGAACATGCGCTGTAACACACAACGGAACGATTCCGTGACCGTTTATTCAGCAGCAGCCCTTAGAAATTATGCTCTTCATCAACATAAATTGAAACATTAATCAGGTGGAAGGATTAATTCATTTCTGCGGGCCGGGAAATCCCGCCTAGTTGAACGGACTTCTAACCATTATACTCACAAACACACGTTTCTATGGAGGGTCAATTCACCTGGTCACCTAATTAGTCCATTCTTTGGCATTATTTCGATTGCCTCATTTCCTTTCATAAAACGTAAGGGATTGTGCCTAACCAATTGCAAATTACGCTACTTGTTCATTCATGCGTGATCTTTCTATGATGAATAGGGTCTCATCAATTATTATGTCCACATCAGCAATTAAAACCTAAGCCCCTGTCTCTCTCTGCCGCTATTGCCGCAGGGAGGTATAAATAGCATTTCAGTAAATTAAATGTATACATCATATATCAGACTGAAAAGGATTTTCAGCCTTTTACGTGTATATTCGTCATGACTGTGTTACGAAATATTATAGCAGGTTCCTTGGTGGGTGTTGCTGTATTATGCAACATATGCTCCAATAAAGAGTTGAATAGATTTTGTGTGGGCGTGATTCATTATATTTCAATTACAGTCGATATTTTATTTTCGTCCGAATCATCATTCATAACTCATTGTCTCCCTTACCTTTTTTGGTTTCTACCAGGTTTTTTGTGCGATGCATCAAAGATGGCTTGTTCAAACTTAATCAAATTCGATACAATGTTAAATGCAGTTATTCGCCTTCAACATTGAAATTGTCATTGTAGAGGGCATGTGGTAGGGTTTAAGGCAGGCTGAATGAATGTGCTATTTTGCGTGTTAATAACTTGCGTAAAGGTGTCAAAAGACTTCTTCTATAAATGGTCAAACCAAAACGAAAATGTATCATTATTTAAAATGCCTTCCTTTATTCAAAGTAAGTTCCAAGCAATGTTTCATACAGTTTTCTTCAGGAAAAAAAAATCATAGTACAAAATGCTTGGTTTATCATGTTTAATTTTCTTATATTTGTCAACATTTCATTCGAAAGTTTAAATTTAAGCATCTAAGCAAGGAAGCATTGCAAAATGGAATGGCAAAGAAAAAAGCCCGGAAGGCGAAAGGTTTAACTGTTTGGTGATATCGGAAATAATGTTTGTTTATCCAGGAAAGCCTCTTTAACAAGAATGCTATTCTTCCTTGGGGCCCTGCTATTATTCTACAGTTGTCAATTAAAAAAGATTACCCATTTAAATCTGGGTGGAGATGGGCAAATATGTCTTGCCAAAGCACGTTTGAGTGCCGGGCTGGGATTCGAACCCTCTACGGCTCGTTTGAGAGTCAATTTAATTAGCCACTATAATTATCACGTCACCTCCTATCGGTGAAAATATAATTGTAATTATTTTGAATGAATGACATTTTCGTTTTTTATGCCTGGTCACGGTAGAAGGGCAATTCTCAAGCTCTAATCTGTGTCATAATAAAATGGTTCTTTTTCAGTACCATATATAAATATGAATCGAAACGAATGCATTTTTTCGGCTCCTGCGTTATTTTTTGGTTACATGTCTTATGCTGGAAGTTTGTTATTCCGATACTTCGTTTATTCCGAAGGTTTGTAATTTTGAAGGTTCATATTTCAGAAATGAAATAGGGTTCGTTATTTCAGAAATGACATAGGGTTCGTTATTCCAAAAATGACGTAGAACCATGTATCGTTTATCGGAATTACGAACCTTCCGAATAACGAGACAGTTTTTATTTTCAGAATTACACACCTTCAGTATAATGAACCCTCTTTCAAACCATGGAATTAGGAACCCCTTGGTATGGGAAAATTCATTTTTGTTGGAAGTACAAAACTTCCGAGTTATTAAAGTTTAGAAAAACGAGGCCTCCCACTTTTTTCGTGCCTCCTTATTTCAGGGCATCTGCATGTAAATTCTACCTGGTTCGGTGCAATAGTAACGTCGGACATCATCAGGAATCGGGACGTCTGTTGGGAGGTCGGATATTAACCAGTCTAGATCGGGTTGCATGGGTTTTGGGATCAATTGTACAGTCTCACCGCTCTCCAGAGTGATCAAAGGACATGACATCATGGACACATGAGGACAGCCGTCATGTACGTCATATGATGCTAGAATGGAAATCAATGAAATAATTAATAAACTAATCCACACATCGATAAATGAATAATTAAACGAATTGATAAATGTAGAAGAAACTATTAAACCAAATAGAAAGATAAATGAATAAACAAATAATTGAATAAAAATAAATAAATATGAACAAAATCAAAATGACTAGGCTATGTACGAGGTATGCAAACCATAATTTTGTAGTTCTTGTTGTTCAAATAGGAAATATCGACCACGCACCTCTACATAATTACAATTACACAATTACCCCTCTAAACCAATAATCCCTCTGATAATTACCCATCCGGACAACCACCCCTCTCGCTCGAGGACAATAACCCCCCCCCCAAAAAAAAAAAGAAAAGAAAAGAAGAAGCTGTTATTATTAAAACCAAGTTATTATCAGGGTAGACTTTCCCTTCAATCAAAGGGGGGGGGGGGGATTTCGGGGGGGGGGGGTAATTATCCTCGGGATGATTGTCCTTGGTTGTCCTTGGGTGGGAGGGGCGAGTTAATTATCCTAGGGGGTAATTATCCTGGGGACGATTGGCCAGGGGGGAATTGTCCTGATACGAACTTACATGTATACTCAGGAAATTAACTGATCTAATTCAAATCCAATTCAAATTTTATTGTTTAAATCCAAACAAATAAGATCATTCTCAAACTTGTTGGTTATAACATTAGATAACAAATTTCAAAACTAAAGTGTAAATTAGAAAACTGAGTGTAAGATGACAATAACCAGGAAAGACAAAAATAAACGTACTACTGCATGTCTCTTCTGGAATATAATAAAAGGGACGAAAATAAATTAAATTAATCGTAATGCTTTTTACAACTTTTTCTTTTTCCTTTTTTCTTTTCAAATTAAAATTGAATAATGATAATTATTGCTTTCAAATCGTGTTATTATCATTCAGTTTGTCCCTAATCTCATTAGGATGATAAATGACTTTCAATATTCCTAAGTCAAATGACAAGTGAATTATGACATATTGGGCCAAAGAACCGTGGCGTTAGTATATCAATGGAAAGTACGAGTATCATTAACAAACGCTAATAATCAGCGACCACCAACGAAATGTTTGTGTGTGGGTGTGTGGGTGTGTGCGCGTGTGCGTGCGTGTGTGTGTTTGTGCGTGCGTGTTGAGGGGAGGTGGGTATTTGCACGTGCATATTATCTTTTGAAATGACGTGAAATAAAACTTGGCTACAGATAATACTTTTTTAAATAGTATACAAAATAATTAGTGTACCCCTCACCACACACACACCCTCATAAGTTCGGCGGTTCCTGACAATAACGCCACAAAAAATACATGAGGTTGTTTGTTCATATTCGTATTTTCATTTGTTGTCAAAGGCTATTATAGAATGTTTGTAATCAAAATGAATTTAGGAGGTTACCTATTGTAGGAAGTAATATGTTCACGATGAGGAAACAGATTGTCCAAGGGTAAGTCTGGTGAAAGAAAAATGAAACATTGAATCATTGAATTATTGAATTATACAGAAAAGTTGGTCAGTGAGGCTGCAATATTCATTTCGTGCATAAACATTCTCTTTGCATGTTATTTTTGTTTCTTTCTGTCTCTCCCTTTCCCTCTCCCTCTATTTCCGCTCATCCCTCTTTACTTCTTTCTTACTTTTTCTCGCCCTTCTCATCTAGATCTCTCTCTCTTTTCCCTCTTCTGTCTTTAATTGTCTCTTCAATTTGTCATGTCTCCCATCTCGTTATTTTCTCTCTCTTTTACTATCTATCTACTTCCCCTTTTTTCCTCGCTGTCTGTATTTGTGTTTATGTGATGCATAAATTTGCATTGTTATATTGTTTTGTTCGTGGTATACAAATAATTCATGTTTGCGAGTGAGTTAGCGAATACGCACTACATGCAGGTGAAGTCACAATGAACGTGACTCGTCTAGTTCATCGTCATTCTCATTAATAACCAAGTGCAGTGCATGCAAGCTTAAATTCTTTATAAGACGGGTCTACAGTATGAGTTTGAAGTCGAGAAATTGACTAAAAACCCGATCAAAATGACAAAAGTCGCATAATCATTGATGCCGCCATCGCAACAGAGGATGAATTATACTTTGCAATGAACGATAAGACTTTATCAAAACATAAATCATTCTCTTAGTAATTGATGGAAAGTTCGCGTTTCTCTTATTAAGAAAGACATCATAGGAAATTATTAAGTTCGAAAATATGCAAAAATACAATAAATAATGAGCCTCAGTACAAAAAGAAATTAAGTATCCTGTCCTTGTAAATATATATATATATATATATATATATATATATATATATAACAATCCATCATATATACAATAAAACAAACAAAAAACTCAATTTATGCATGCAAAGTTCGGGTCGCGGGAAAATCATACACCGTGCGATGGGCTCATCAAATTCCTGTAGACAAGAATCTTTCTTTCCATTGCGGTGAATATTTTTTTGGAAAATGTTAATTTTCTTATTGTGGATTTTAATCCGGAGTCAACGTTGTACACGATAAACGAAATACGTACACAAACTGTAAAAGGAAAAATAAAAACTCCCGATACTTTCTGTGATAAATTAAGTGTAGTTTTTCTCGATTTATAGCATTTATTTCTTTTTCCATTGCATATATTTCCTCTATTTCGTGCATCATTATAATCAATATAAAATACGCGCTCCAAAGTTTAAAAACAATTCGACATAATATGGTCGTGACCATAGGCCACTATTAGCAGACCCATGTAACCATTTTTGGATTGAATTACAAAAAAAAATATCATCAATTCTTTCACTTGTTTATTCATTTCATTATTATGAAAATACAGGTAAAATAAATAGATTGTGAGCCTGTAAATTAAGACAATTCAGACACTTTTAAATCGTATCACTTAGCCACGACACCAACAACTCAAACAAACCCACTAGCAAAACCATATACTCACATACGTGTACACACCACAATAACATACACTCACAAGTACACGCTCATACACCCCACAGCACCATTACACAACCACGCATACACATACACATACACATCCCACCCCACCACGTCTACGCACAGATATATGTACACACAAGGATGCTACTAGCTTTTATGTGCCTTGTCTGTAATCAATAATAATATGTCGATTTATATACTCTACTGCGCTTAATACAAAATACCACATTATTACCCAGGCTGTTCCTGATTGCCCCGAAATAGGCTCGAAAGCATTCAAGTAATTTCTTCCTACCGGGTACCTTCTTACTTCACCTGGGTGGAGAATTACAATGTAGATTAATGTCTTGCAAAAGGACATTAGCACCGCGGAGGGACTCGAACCGAGAACAAAGCGATTCAAATTCCGGTGACGTATCCACTTGACCAAGACACCCCAATCATTATTATCATTATTATTATTATTATTATTATTATTATTATTATTATTATTATTATTATTATTATTATTATTATTATTATTATTATTATTATTATTATTATTATTGTTATCGTTATCATTAGTATTAGTATTACTACCACTACTTCTACTACTACTGCCATCTTTATTATTAATATTAGAGGGTTATTGGGTATTCCTGTATCACTCATGTAATATAAAACATTGTCTCATTGTTGTTCCCGGTTTTGTCCGTCTTTCAATGTTTATGTGTGATCTATTATCAAAAGAATCTTTAATTATGTCTGACCGGTTAAGTATGAACTCGGTACATTTTTATACATCCGATCCGTGTTTATATTACATGAGTGAACAGGTATATCCGGTGAAATTGGTGAGATCCCTAAAACAATAAAAGGCATTTGCCGAATAATATATAAAAAATAAATTAAAAACAATAAGAAATGATAAAATAATATATAAAAAGGGGATATATCATGAAACTTTTCGTACATGATCGATCTACCCTCGAAAGTAACTATCAACATTGTGAAACATAAGGAAAAGCACCTTTTCTATAACTTTCAAACCGGGCATTACGTCTCATACATAATTTTTCACAAGTGTTTTTGTTTTACTAAAAATAATCAGAAAACCTTTTATTCTCACCTTCATGATACTCGTCCCTCCTTGTTTACCATAAACAGACATGATGATATTCGATAGCTGAAAAACCCCAGTTGTAAAGTCTAATGGTGTTGGCATATCAACCGATAAATGCGGGATATGAGTATGCCAGTGTCTTTGATGAATTACTGGCGAAACGAAAGGATTAGCCCGGTCGATTGCAAAAATGGGGTAGCATATATTGGCGACTAGTTTAGTGGCGACATGAATATGCATTATTCCCCACGTCACAGATGTGCGTGCGTATGTCACATATTATTACACTAGTACCTTGGTACGTACGTTGCTCCGGAATGAAGAGAAATCACTATAACGGACAAAGCACTCCGTGAGACCAAGTACAAAAAAGAGATTTAACTAGACATGGAATACTTGTTTGGAACAAGTATAGGTGGGCTGTTTCAACTAAATTTTAGATAAAATAAAGCCAAAAAAAACAGAGAATTAAAAATAGCAGTACGGTCCTCAGAGCGACATCATCTCCCTAATCTAGCTAGTTTTTTAATAACATAGAGAAGAAATCCTTTCCAAAAGGGGTTACATCTATGTGTCATCAAATTAGATTCGAGTTTTCATTAATGCATTTTTCTTTCGTGGCTACATACAAAAAACTTTCAAAAAGATGATTTGTAGAAAAGAATAAGAAAATAAAACAGGTGCACCAAGCAGCTCATTGTACTTACTGGGTATAACCAAATGGACACTTTTTGTCAGGTACTTTTATTTTGCTTAAATATCGATAGTTGACAGCCAGATATTGTACAAAATGTCTGGATTCGAATTAGATGGTTGAAGTTGTTTTTATTTTTTCCTTATTTTTTTCAAGAAGATAATTTCAAACGTGGGTTAAAATCTACCCCATACAAATTTTCATTGTAAACAGTGGTCTATGAGAGTGTAGGCCTATGGCGCTTGTGGCGAACAATAGCCCTTTACAAAATCTTTCATCCGGGCCTGCAAATTGTGAGGTTTGAAGAGCATAATTGCATATTGATACCGTGATGTGATGGTAGTTAGTTTCTTGTCTTTTCTCAGTTAAAAATGCAGATCATGTGCAGAACCCCCCACCCTGGTTGTACTCAAAACTGTGTAGATATCCCTACGACATTAAACCGAGCGCCACCGCCATCGAGCCAGGAGGCATAGTAATCTTCTTTTGTTTATCTATAGACCGAGGTTTCCTTGGTTTATATAGGAAAATGCAGAGGCGGTGCTACCTAGGGAGCAGGGGGCACAGTGCCCCCACTTTTTCTAGTACCCCAAAAGTGCCCCCTTTTACATAGGAAAAGAGCCCCTATAAATTTTTAAGAATTACCTCTATTACTTCGTAGAAGTGCCCCTTCCCCTTTTCACCTCTTATAAGTGCCCCTTTCGTTTCGACACGTCCCCCGTTCCTTCGACAACTTCCCATTTTCCTTTGATAATTGCCCTATTCAAATATGAGAGGTGCCCTTTTACTTTGACAAGTGCCCTTTTCCCTCCTGATAAGTACTCCTTTCATCTCTAATAACTGCCTCTTTATTTAACAGACGCCCCCTTTCCTTTCTAATAAATGCTCTTTTTCCTTCTTTTTAAAACCGTTGGTCTACTTTTTTAATATATCAATGTCCACTGGTATTTTCCCAAGCAAAATTAAAATTGCGAAGATTATTCCTGTTTTTAAAAAGGACGATCGTCATTCATTAAAAAATTATCGACCAATATCATTCTTGCTCATTATAAGTATCGGCTTGCATGTTGATGTAGGTATACAGTAGGCTCGCGGTTGCACTATGTGAGAGAGAGGAATGATTGGGAAGTCCTGAGAAGGACTCTCGATGATCTTTCTCTCTTGAGTGTGTGTAGTCCTGAAAAGGACTGTAGGTGTAGTCTTGAAAAAGACTGTTGGTTATCGTTCTTAGCTTATAGTTCTAAGGAGAACTATAACGCCGGTTGGAGAGGCTAGGGGGAGGGAGTGGCTCGACGTTTCGAACAGGTTGACAATCCGTCGTCAGGAGAGAGGTTTTACCAAGATTTGAATTGTACATGAATTATATATTCTGGGTTTAAAATCAAGGTATGATATGTTTTAAATCTAAGTTTTAACACATTTATTTTATACAATAGGCCTGCGGGTGCACCATGTTAGAGGGAGGGAGGATTGAGGATTGATACATTTATTTTAGGCTGGCCGAATATCTCGCAAAATTATCAGATATATATATATATATATATATATATATATATATATTTTGAAGTAGACAAGGGTCAAGATTGCGCCAGAGCGTCAAGTCGTGACGTTAAACTTATTTCAATCCGGTCCCCAATTCTAAAGTTGATCACCAAATCATACATGCAACACAATTCACAGGCAAGATAGAGGATAAACGGCTCACAGTTGATTATAATTTCGTGCTGCCAAATTTACCGTTTAGTGTTACCTTTGTAATGATATGGATATTCTCGTGTTTACGTTTTCCTCAAAGGTTCATTGACGTACATGTACAAGGCAAATTCCTGGTAGATTTCGCTAGAACTATTTTTACAAACATACATGGTGAATTCCTTGTATGCTATTTTTAACACCTGTTCCGAGACGTTGCGCTCTTAATTTTGGTTCTACTTTTTCGGCTTGGCCGATTGGATTGGGTGTCGCTGGGCGTGTCGCCACAGTTGACTTGGATTTAATTAGGCAAATTTGGGAAATAGATTTGTATTACAATTGGAAGGGTTTTTCCTTGTTGCCGGGTCCGTTCACACTATCGAAATAGTATGAGAGAGGAAGTGAGGATTACAGGTGTGTAATAGCCAGAAGCATGTGGGCTCGCTAGTGTGGACGGACATAGCAACATTTATCCCTTTTTATATTCATTGAATTAATTTCCAGGGTTGTTGGGTCTCCGGGTGATTTGCATCTCTTGTTTGAAAGATTAGAATGTAAGAGACACAGGTGGGTGCGTGAAAGAAGTATGTGAGGAATAGAGATGCGGATCATCCGGAGCGCCTTATATCCGGAGGGGGTAAATTCGCCAAGAAATATAGGACCTTTTAATACGGAAGCTAATGATGGGTGGATTGATATTACGCAAAGCGTCTGTGTGACACGCCTCAATTTTTGGGAGGACGAGGCGTGTCAGTTCGGGGGGGGGGGGGGGGGGGAGGGGATAAAAACCGAGTTGCGTCTCTGGAGCGGGACCTCTTTTCCGTTACGATACCGACATGAGTTGTTAATTTGCTTCAATTGGGTTGCCCAGCCCCAAAAGATGAACTTCGTGATTTATTAATTCTACGTTTATTTTAATAAATCTTCAACTCCAATCAAGAATTTGTTTTAATGACTTTGATTATCTTCGTTGTCTACACTTCAAGAACCTAAGTGATACTTTAACATTTTCTAAGTCGGTACTAGGCGGGGCGGCTTTGGGCACCGGGCCGTCTCGCCGTGGATCGCTTCAATTTGTAGTACGGATGGGGTAAGACACCTATTTATGACTTCAACCATTACCATTGAACTTCAAGATATATTAGCGACGTCAGCGGAGAGCTGCAGAGATTTTTTTTAGCTCACATCCGTCAACTAGTTATATGTGGATCTGTTGGGGTTGTCACGAGGACGGAGTCCAAGAACCCCTGGGCTTCGAACTAACTTTTTTTTTGTCGGCCGCTCAGCATCGAAGAGTATTGAGAGGAGTGAAATTTTCTTCTGCTGGTGGTTTCCTGACGAGGGGGCCCAGGAGCTTATTTCCGCAGAGCTACAGCGCGACGAAGCGACGGTGGAAGCGTAGCTGGTGATTCTTTTATGCTGGGAAAACGGTAGTACTTTAGGGCTGCGTGGGTGTCATCTTGAAGGGGCTCGCTGCTTGTGTCAGCGGGGAGGTGATATCGTCACTTCATTCATGGTCGGCGGCACATGCCTTCAGTGTTGCATATGCTTGCATCGTTCCGGTGAATTAGAAGGCCGCGGTGCCGGGAAACTAGGTACGTTCAGCTGGTCTCGTAGCTGGTCTACGGGTTTTCTGCGTAGCCTAACGGTTCGTCCTGTGATCTCCGTAGACGTGAAGTCTTGCAGTCAACTACATCGACGTGACACAACATCATCGCCATCGAGAGGGTCTGCAAGACTGTGTATTTACGGCGATCTAAGGCGTGTTCAGACATCACTAGGAGGGAGTATTTCTGAGGGTGACGGATGCAGGCAGCGGATTGACATCTCTGGTATGTCTTGAACTTAGAACACTTTATCTATATATGATAATTAATTCTATGCCTTGTTGCGTATGGCATTATATACAATTAGATACGTCTTTTGATGTATACCATTACTCAGAACATTTAGTGTATTATCTGACGGCATAATTCATTAATTGACTGGTAAATTTATATAATCCTTGTAAACGAGAACAGTAGTGAAGGTGTGTTTTTTTCATATATACATATGGTAACTAAGAATATGGTTCTGGTTCCACTCTGGCCCGCCTAGTATACATCTCTTCCAAAAATTAAGGTAAGCAGTATTTAGTGGTTTTATGCTATATATGGTAACGGAGGTTGCATCCCTTGCCTTAATGTTCATATTAGACTAATTACTTAATAATATTTACAATAGATAATAATAATTATGGCTGAAGAGTTAGTTAAAGATTTGGTAACGGGTTTTACCGAAGCCCTACAGGGTTTCCGGATTACACCTACTGGTAGGACAACCGCTAGGTTGGATAGATTTTCAGGGCAGGGTGGTATGTTATTAGAAGATTGGTTAGAAGAGGTTGACCTATATTGTGAACAGTCACAAATTTCAGAGACCCAAAAGGTCAGTGTGATCAAGGCTCATTTGGAGGGGCCGGCACGTAAAGAGTTACGATGTTATTCTGAAACACTAGATACAAATCAAATAGTTACTATTTTGCAGAACCACTTTAGTAAGACACAGACTGTACAGTCTCTGCAACAGGCCTTTTACGATCGTAATCATATCAATCCTCATCTGTTAAAGTACAATTAAATACTTGTAGTTCCCCTGTACGTGTGCATAGTAACAATCCTGACCAACAGTTGTTTGCAGAGCCTAGCTCTTCTGGCATATTTCCATCTTACACAAAAGATCAGTTAATCCAAATGCAGAAAGAAGACCCCGAACTGAAGTTTGTATGGGAGCGGTGGTCCCAAAATTGGGCACCCGGTGATGAATACTTCAAACATCCTTCAGAACCTGATAATGTTAAATCATGGTTGACTCATTGGTCTCGCCTTTCATTGAAAGATGGTTTGTTAGTAAGAAGAGTGCTAGACCCTGTATTTGGGGAGATATTCCAAGTTTTACTTCCTCAATGTTTATGTAAGAATGTGTTGGTAGGATGTCTATTTGGATAAGTTATATTTAGTTATCTGGCATAATGACCACCAAGATGTCTATCATGTTCGACCCATTAATGGAGGTGAAGTAAAGGTGATTAATCGTAAATTGTTAAGAGAAGTGCCCTCTGACACAGAGGCGGTAGAGTTAAATGAGGATAATTTTAGGTTTGATCCTAATTTCACTGATGTACATGTACATGATAGAGTATGTCCTCGTAAACAGCAAGATAAATACATGGGAGAGTATATGTTGGTTCCTAATTTTGATAAAGTAGGTATAGATCCAGTAGGGGAGGATGTAGCAGGGCGAGCCGGAGATGATAATGTTAATGTTCCAGGGAATCAGGATGGTGCCATCCCAAGAAGGTCGCAAAGACAAACTAAGGGTAGACATTCTAACCCTTTTAATTTACCAAAATCAGTTTTGCGTTGATTATCTACAAATTTTGAGATATTCTATGTACAGTCGGATATTTCGTATTTTTATTGAAGGGACCGTAATATTGACGGTTAATTATCACGGTAATTAGTCGTTTTACATCAAATTGGAGAGTTAATAATTTTAATTATCAAACTTTTACTGTTTTAGGGCTGGGCACCCGTCCTGATTTTATGAGTTGTATCGGCGTACGCTCCGTCGGATTTCTAGTTTTTGTCGAAACAATTTTTGGATGTAATTGTGGTGATTTGTAATTGGGGTCATTTATGGTTATGGTGATTTTTGCCTAATTGCGTGTTGAAATTGGTTGTATATTCCAAAGGTCTGCATATTACAAATTTTTATATTTTTCCAGTTACACGTATCGTTGTCTATTCCAGTGTTCGGAGAAGGTGCATGTATTTTCACTAGTATATTTCAATTTTTAAGTAGTTTCTGATTACATATGGATGTTAACAAGTGGCAGGAGAAGTTCCAACAACCGGTTGGAGGAGGTCTGGAGTATCCGGCTCTGACCGCCGGGGTTGTGACACTTCCCTAAGCTTCGCAAACAGTTTCAGGCTATAATTACAAGTAGTTGGAGACATGATAGTGGTAGGTTTCATAGTCTGCTGTAGGGAAATTTGGGCGTTTTTGTTAACCATGCAGGAATAGGACACTCGAGGAATTTATAATAGGTTTTTGGATTAAAATTTTAATTTTGTTATTGCCTCTTTAGGCAGGACCACATTATTGGTTAATTATGTGGATGAAGAGAGGAGGAAAAAAAAAGGAAAATTTTGGAGTTTGAGGGTTTGTTTAATTGACTATTGCGTTAAGGTTGTGCATTTACTTGCAAAATATTGACATGCTGTTTTAATATGCAAAGGGTGTCATTAATGGGGGTGATATTTCTAAGTATGTTTGAACTAGAGGGTATTTTTGTGAGTTGGATTACCAGTTTGATATGTGTGTTTACATATTGTAATTTGGAAGCCATGTTGGCTTTATATGATGTATATGAAGTTATTGTAGATGTTTTAGGGCTGGGCAGCCATGTACGTGTGTGTAACTTGGAGGGGAACGTATATATGACGAGAATTTCTATTTTTGTTGCGATCTTATGGGACAGATCGTTTCAGTAGGGAAGTTTGTAATGATATGGATATTCTCGTGTTTACGTTTTCCTCAAAGGTTCATTGACGTACATGTACAAGGCAAATTCCTGGTAGATTTCGCTAGAACTATTTTTACAAACATACATGGTGAATTCCTTGTATGCTATATTTAACACCTGTTCCGAGACGTTGCGCTCTTAATTTTGGTTCTACTTTTTCGGCTTGGCCGATTGGATTGGGTGTCGCTGGGCGTGTCGCCACAGTTGACTTGGATTTAATTAGGCAAATTTGGGAAATAGATTTGTATTACAATTGGAAGGGGTTTTCCTTGTTGCCGGGTCTGTTCACACTATCGAAATAGTATGAGAGAGGAAGTGAGGATTACAGGTGTGTAATAGCCAGAAGCATGTGGGCTCGCTAGTGTGGACGGACATAGCAACATTTATCCCTTTTTATATTCATTGAATTAATTTCCAGGGTTGTTGGGTCTCCGGGTGATTTGCATCTCTTGTTTGAAAGATTAGAATGTAAGAGACACAGGTGGGTGCGTGAAAGAAGTATGTGAGGAATAGAGATGCGGATCATCCGGAGCGCCTTATATCCGGATGGGGTAAATTCGCCAAGAAATATAGGACCTTTTAATACGGAAGCTAATGATGGGTGGATTGATATTACGCAAAGCGTCTGTGTGACACGCCTCAATTTTTGGGAGGACGAGGCGTGTCAGTTCGGGGGGATAAAAACCGAGTTGCGTCTCTGGAGCGGGACCTCTTTTCCGTTACGATACCGACATGAGTTGTTAATTTGCTTCAATTGGGTTGCCCAGCCCCAAAAGATGAACTTCGTGATTTATTAATTCTACGTTTATTTTAATAAATCTTCAACTCCAATCAAGAATTTGTTTTAATGACTTTGATTATCTTCGTTTTCTACACTTCAAGAACCTAAGTGATACTTTAACATTTTCTGAGTCGGTACTAGGCGGGGCGGCTTTGGGCACCGGGCCGTCTCGCCGTGGATCGCTTCACCTTCTTCAATTTTTCTTCTTAATATATATATATATATAGCGACGTAAAGGTAATGCGATTCCAATTGCTTAGTGAATACACGCAAGTCCTTTGTGGCCCCCAGTCGCCGTTCATTTACATGGCGGCTTTAAATCTTGCGGTGCTTCAACGCGCCATATCTGAACAAGCCTTTATGCTGGCTGTACAGATATGAGGCAATACAGAACATTCAATTCAATTCAATTTAGTTTATTTCACTTCTAATTAAAAACCTAACATAGCGATGACATTTCAATATATTATACATCGTCCGAGTCTGAATAAATTAATCCCGTCCTGTCTCCGACACGAGGTGGCGCTACACCTCTTACATCTTCCACATTTATTAAACCATGTTAACAAAGTTGAATGAACTGACTCTTGTACATACAATCATTTTCAACTCTTCAGTTTCAATCAAACCTACCATATTAACCTTTACATTCATGTTTGGGTGAAATTCCTGAAATGTCAACATAAAAGTTTAAGTTGTTTAAGACACACAGCATTTATATTTAAACTCGTGTTTAACTAAAAATGCTAACTCCCAAAAAACACTTTACACTTTGGCTCCAGAATTTCTACCCAAAATGATGAAATGTTCAATTACCAAATCCACATAACTAACTAGAAACACATTTCTGAGTTATGAAATAGAACAAAACTTAGTCATCTGAATCTGGCATTAAAGCATTACGTTAGAAGTTATTGTCTCAAACTCTCTTAAACCATTTTGGTAATTCCTTTTCTTTCTCCTCTCTTATTTCGTTACTTTAAAATGTTTTTTTTTTTTAGTAATATACTGATAATTAAATGTAGCCCTACTTATTGAGTTTATGAAATGCAAACAGTTGTAAAACATTGTTGAATTCACATGATATTAAATACATCAATGATAATTACATCAAACTACTGCTGTTACAATACTTTCAACATTACCAAATATCAACTACTGCCGTATTTTAGCCGAGTGAAATAATTATTAGTCGAGTGCAGTGCTTTCAGTATAATGGGCTAATATACAATGCAATAATGTTCAGCTGTTGCATACCCATTTAGACACATTGACAACAAATACTAATGTCCTTTGCTTTATAATTGGACACATAATGTTATTTTAGTAAGACATGTCAATCAATAAAATAACCACAATAATGATAACTGTTTTGATAAATTACGCACACATAATTATCAGCAATGTCTCATGACGTACAGGCAAAAACGCTAGACTAAATACTATTTCAAACTTCGAACTACGGTTACTTTTTCTCAAATTTTTATTTGAAAACCTCATTTATTTTCTCTTTTTTTAAGAAAGTAAATGAATTCCATTTTGTTCTCTCGCTTCCATATACTCATAGCAATACAATTCTACATCATTTAGTTCTCTTTAAATGTTTTGCTAAAATTCTGCAAAGTTAGCTTCCCCCTATAAAGCGCTTTACCAGTTATAACATACCGAATCGCTTACAGTATTAAAGGTAATACAAAGTTTTGGGAAATTTTGAAAATTGGATGGAAAGTGATTATTTACAACTTTGATATATTTCGATACCCCTGTGGATGTAAAACAAAATAAAATTTAGCCCCTAAAACACTTCTGCTTTCGAGAAAAATTGAAAATTTTAGTCAAGAAACATTGTTTTATAGCTTAATTAATATCTTGACCTTGAGAGGAAGCTATACAACATGAAGAGTTTATTATTTACAATTTCATAACTTTAGACTCGATTTCAACTGCGACAACGATCACAGGATATTGTAGGATCGGATATCCTTCCAATATGTTCATTTGAACCAAATTCATGACCCCATACCAAAACTTTGTATTACCTTTAATATTACCCAGGTCATTGGATTCGATTACTATTCCGCACATTAAGGAGCACATTCTCCACTCCCTGGGTAGCATTCTAACTGGTCGCTATTTGACCTTCGTTTATTCTTCCGGCTACCCATTTAACACATGGGTGGAGAGAAGCAATGTAGATAAAATGTCTTGCTCAAGGACATAACTGCCGTGTCGGGCTCTAACCAACAACTTTTCCATTCCCAGTCAAGAGATTAAACCACTCGACTACGATACCTTTTCCAAACAAACGTTACATTTACTTTAGATTTCAGATAAGGACAGATTTAATCAATCTACAAAAAATCATGAAAGTCAAAAAGTAAAACTTTTGATACTCAATACAAAACCTTTACCACCGTAATATCCAATTGCCTTCGCCACCAATGTGACCTAAATTGACCTTTCTGACGTAATTGACAAACAAACCATACCGTTGGTCAGAATCTAATACAAAATATAATCTCAAACATTTGGTAGAGAATGGCTGTATCGTATCCTCTCTTATCCATCAACATTATCATATTAAGTAATTGTAAATCGTATTTGAACACGTATATAGAAAATGCACGATATAAATACATTATTGTAAGTAGTAGTAGTAGTAGTAGTAGTAGTAGTAGTAGTAGTAGTAATATTTACATGAGACACACATGTATATCGCATTGTAAAATTCAGAGTGCCTTTGAAAATATATGTACACTCTAGTGGCTGTAGACGTCTACCGAAACACCACAATTCAGATGTGTCAACCATAGTTATATCAATAATTTTGCAAAATTATTTAAGGGGGAAAACAAATTTTCTTAACGCTCCAAATGTACTCCTCGTTGACCTTCGATTTACCACTTTCAGTCAGCATCTACATTTTGGTGTAAAGGGAAGTCCACCCTGATAATAAGTTGGTTTTAATAAAAGCTCAAAAATGATATAGGAACAAGTCAGTGATAGTCCGATCACAAATAAAGTTATGCATTTTTGAAGTTGCGATGAATTAAACACAAGTTGGCTCTTTGTACATTAAATTATATACAATTTAATTTTCTTCGTTCTTGATGACGGAATAGAATTGTTTCCCATACTTGGAAATAGAAACATTATTATTTGCAATAACCATTAGATAGGGCGCATATATCATGGAACATTTTCTCGAGGGATTTTTTAATTTTTTTTTTTTAGTACAGAGCAAAAGGGAGGGGAACTCGCAAGATACGTCACAGAGTTGCCAATATGTGTTTAATTGATTGCAACTTCACAAATTCATAACTTTGTTATTTTTAATGGGAATTTGCTCAAACTGACCTGCTCCTCTCATTGTTTTGCTTCTATTAAAAGCAAGTTGATATCAAGGAAGACTTCCCCTTAAATAATAGCACGGTTGTTTACTTTATTCCTTGGCTTCAGAGTGACGTACTGGATGCCTGTCGTAGCAGCACGTTCCATGTGCTCCCGAATCGAATGGTAATCCATCGTGCTTCTGTTAATTACATCCAATCAGGGGCGTCGCTAGACCTTTTTCAGTGGGGGGGGGGGGGGGGGGGGTGTAGAGGCCAACAATTACCGACAAAACTAGCCACCAATTACCGACAAAATTAAATGTCCAATATCTACAAATTCAACCCTATAAACGTGGGGCCGAAGGCTAAATTGTTTTTCCTATGGACTATCTATAGTACTTGCATATGCGCAAAATTGTCATTTTCCTCGACGACATAAATATACGAATTATTTCTTCAATTTAGTCAGCATCATAGCTATATATTTTAATGCAGGCGCGGAGCTAGGATCTTATTTTAGGGATGGGCGGTAGTGAACAAGAGATTCACTTTAAAGCGCTTATTAGTGGGGTGTGGGTGATGGGCCTCCCGCGCGAAGCGCGGAAGCTTAGACGTTTCCTTAAATTATCAGAAAAAGAAGACGATTAATTGTACCGTTTTCGACTGGTAATCCGTGGCTGTATAAAGTTCCCCCCCCTCCCGCGCGGAACGCTAAAGCTTTGACGTTTCATTAAATTATTATAAAAAAGAAGACGATTTGCTGTACCGTTCTCGACTGTTTATCCTTTTCGGAATTCAGTCCCCCCCCCCCTCCCGCGCAAAGCGCGGAAGCTTTGTGGTTTCATTAAATCATGAGAAAAAGCAGACGATTCGGTGTACTGTTCTCGACTCTTAATCCTTGTCTGAATTCAGTTTTTCCCTCCCGCAAGTTTTGACGTTTTATTAAATTATTAGAGAAAGAAGACGATTAGTCGTACCGTTTTCGACTCCTATTATGCCCTATTCATCCGAATTCAGTTTTCCCCTCTCGCGCGAAGCGCGAAAGCTTTGACGTTTCCTCATATTATTAGAGAAAGAACATGATTCGTTGTACCGTTTTGACTCTAAATAAGCCCGTTAAATTGTGTCTGAATTCAGTTTCCCCCCTCTCGCGCGAAGCGCGGAAGCTCAGACGTTTCCTTAAATTATTAGAGAAAGAATACGATTCGTTGTACCGTTTTCGACTCTAAAAAAGCCCTATTAATTTTGTCTGAATTCAGTTTCCCCCTCTCGCGCGAAGCGCGGAAGCTTTGACGTTTCCTTAAAATAATTAGAGAAAGAACACGATTCGCGAAGCGCGGAAGCTTAGGCGTTTCCTTAAATTATTAGGAAAAGAAGACGATTAATTGTACCGTTTTCGACTGGTAATCCGTGGCTGTATAAAGTTCCCCCCCTCCCGCGCGGAACGCTAAAGCTTTGACGTTTCATTAAATTATTATAAAAAAGAAGACGATTTGCTGTACCGTTCTCGACTGTTTATCCTTTTCGGAATTCAGTCTCCTCCCCCTCCCGCGCAAAGCGCGGAAGCTTTGTGGTTTCATTAAATCATGAGAAAAAGCAGACGATTCGGTGTACTGTTCTCGACTCTTAATCCTTGTCTGAATTCAGTTTTTCCCTCTCCCGCGCGAAGCGCGGAATCTTTGACGTTTCATTAAATTATGAGAAAAAGCAGACGATTCGGTGTACTGTTCTCGACTCTTAATGCTTATCTGAATGAAGCTTCCCCCTCCCGCGCAAAGCGCGGAAGTTTTGAAGTTTCATTAAATTATTAGAGAAAGAAGACGATTAGTCGTACCGTTTTCGACTCCTATTAAGCCCTATTCATCCGAATTCAGTTTTCCCCTCTCGCGCGAAGCGCGAAAGCTTTGACGTTTCCTCATATTATTAGAGAAAGAACATGATTCGTTGTACCGTTTTGACTCTAAATAAGCCCGTTAAATTGCGTCTGAATTCAGTTTCTCCCCTCTCGCGCGAAGCGCGGAAGCTCAGACGTTTCCTTAAATTATTAGAGAAAAAACACGATTCGTTGTACCGTTTTCGACTCTAAATAAGCCCTATTAATTTTGTCTGAATTCAGTTTCCCCCTCTCGCGCGAAGCGCGGAAGCTTTGACCTTTCCTTAAAATTATTAGAGAAAGAACATGATTCGTTGTACCGTTTTCGACTCTAAATAAGCCCTATTAATTTTGTCTGAATTCAGATTCCCCTCTCGCGCGAAGCGCGAAAGCTTTGACGTTTCCTTAAATTATTAGAGAAAGACGATTCGTTGTACCGTTCTCGACTCGTCTATATGAAGTTTCCCCCTCTCGCGCGAAGGGCGAAAGCTTTGACGTTTCCTCAAATTATTAGAGAAAGAACACGATTCGTTGTACCGTTTTCGACTCTTAATAAGCCCTATTAATTTTGTTTGAATTCAGATTCCCCCTCTCGCGCGAAAGCTTTGACGTTTCCTTAAATTATTAGAGAAAGAAGACGGTTCGTTGTACCGTTCTCGACTCGTCTATATGAAGTTTTCCCCTTCCGCGCGAAGCGCGGAATTTTGTGGCGTTCCATCACAATATAGAGAAAGGAAGACGATTCATCGTACCGTTTTCGACTCTTATTAAGCCCTATTAATCTGAATTCAGTTTCCCCCTCTCGCGCGAAGGGCGAAAGCTTTGACGTTTCCTCAAATTATTAGAGAAAGAACACGATTCGTTGTACCGTTTTCGACTCTAAATAAGCCCTATTAATTTTGTCTGAATTCAGTTTCCCCCTCTCGCGCGAAGCGCGGAAGCTTTGACGTTTCCTGAAATTATTAGAGAACGAAGACGATTCGTTGTACCGTTCTCGACTCGTCTAAATGAAGTTTCCCCTTCCGCGCGAAGCGCGGAATTTTGGGCGTTTCATCACAATATAAAGAAAGAATTAAAGACGATTCGTCGTACCATTGTTGACTCTTAAACCTTGTGTGAATTTAGTTTCCCCGAAAATTTTAAACTTCTGATTTCTTTAGCTGATATTATAGGCAAGTGAAACTTCGAGAAAATACAAGTAACTGTTGTAGTCACTCTCGAAGTCGTCAAAGCGGATAAGAAGTCACAGTTCGTAGGGAAAAAAACTTGTCGACCGACCGACAATATACTTCTGCATTGATATAGTACACGAGGATCGAGCAAGAATAACGACACAGCTGACCCGACACAGCAACATATTTACCCGTGTCTTTCTTGCTCCCTCGACGAGACGACTCCACCCAACAACCCCCTCGTCTCTTTTACTCCCACTCCTCCTCTCTCAGTCTCTTATCTTCCCTCTCTCTCCTCTCTTTCATCCCCCGTTTCTTTTGTTTCCCTTTCACTCTTTTTTCCTTTTCTTTCTTTTCCTTTCTTTCCTCTCCTCTCTCTTTTTCTTTTTTCTCTTTCTTTCTTCTCTTTTCTTCCTTTCTTTTCCTTTCTTTCCTTTCTTTTCCTTTCTTTCTTTTCTTTTCTTTTCCTTTTCTTTTTTTCTTTTCTTTCCCTTTCCCTCTCTTTTTTTTCCCTCTCTTTTTTCCCCTCCCCCTTTTCTCTTTTTCCCGACGGCAGCGCAATTTTACCGACAATATCCTGACAGGTGGGGGGGGGGGGTGTCGCACCCCCCCACACCCCCCCTTTGGCGACGCCCCTGCATCCAATGGCTTTCAAATAAATTGAACTCCGTTTCTCCCATAATTTTTACATCCACTTACATTAGTTAACTTGAATTCTTCCACAAGGTAGTTTTGCGCATGATGGAGAAGTAGTTATTATCCCCACATTTAACAAACGCTTTACCGATTTGCAAAGCATTTTCCGTGCATCTTTTCCTCCTGTTTTCCACAGTGCCTGTAGCTTTTCAACATCTTTGGTGGTGACTTTGACGTCTGTTAATCTCTGACTTTTGTCCCTGTATATGTACATGTACCTCTATGTTTATTTGCATAAACCAGCTCTGGGCATCAGGAATCCCAGAACTCTGCTTGGAGAATTTCGCTGCTCTACATGCAAGCACATTACTCATTCCAAATAAGACATTTCATCATTAAAATACATACACAACGCAGCATCCGTGTGCATTGCGTCTTAATTAGCTTACACCATACAAGGTGATATTACTAGTAATCGTGTGTACGAATCTTGATATCACAAGAAGCGAAATTCGATGTCCCATCGGGAAATCACTCGAGTTTGTCTTCGTGTCTCGGAGAGCGTTCGGGTGAGGGAGATTTGTGATGATGAGCTTTCCACACGAGAAGGGTTTATTGAAGTTCGCCGTATATTGTTGATAATGTCATACTTAATTGTCGCTCTATCGTAAATGTGAAGTCTACTCTCGGTTATCAAATACAGCTAATATCGGGTAAATACCCGGTACAAACATGGGTTCAAAATCTCCATGAAAAAAAAGAAAGTAGATTTCTGTAATCGTGTAATCGTATGACAACAAAACTATGGCGCTATACTCAAATCATTTAGAACTTTGATCGACACACTCTTTAATTTAAATGAATAAATAAGTAAATAAATAAATGAAAACAATTAGATTGAATAAAACAATAAATAAATTTAGTGATAACTCGTTATGGTTCAAGCGTTGATACCAAGTACTTCAAATCTCATAGACGCCGTCACAATAAATGTTACAGGATGAAACCTGACGTACCGTGTGGTTACTGGCTCAGGAAACAGTATGGTCACATATGTGGCAGCATCAAAATTTCCTGCATATGTCTGAAAAGGAACGAAAGTAATGGATATTTTTTTTTCTTATAATGATAATAGTAATGATAATAATATTAATGATAAATAACTTGTTTATTAACCAAGAAAAGCCTCATCAGTATCACTTCTGCTTTCCCCAAGGGCCGTGTAATTCATATAACCCCCGGAAACTTCCAGGTTCCCATTTACACCTGGGTGGTGAATGGCAAATGTTGATTAATGTCTTGCCTCGAATCCCTCGGTATAACTCTTCCATGAGGAGTGCAATACGGCACCGAGATTTCATCGCCAAGGCACATAAATAATTGATTTTAATAGAACGTTTTGTATTTTTTTAATACTTTTTAAAATCCTTTAATTTTGCACACTAGGAAATTCATGCTTTTGGATGTGTTAACCCTAATAAGGCCGGGCTATTTGAAGTCTTACTACGGCCAGGGGGGGGGGGGGGGGGGCATTATGGCCCCCCTAAGATCTCGGCCGTGAAACGGCCGATCTCCGCGAAAATTTGCACGCATGTCAAGTGAAGTGTATAGAACAATATGATAATTTCAATTTTTTGAAAAAAATCCCTCATTTGCATATTTATGGTAATTTATGCAAATAACGTCATAAAATCACATTTTTACCCATAAATCCTATATTATTCATATTTAAGCATTCTTTTTCACTACATATATTCATTAGACCATTTGGAACAATAATACGACAAAAAAAATTGGAAGAGCCAGCTTATTCCTTATGTTATCTCTTGTTTTGATAATTTCTTATGTATTTCATTGTTTTTTTAACTTATTTATGTTATTGTTTTTTGTTTTTTTTTAATCTTTCTACAATTCAACTATTTTGACTCCCAAAACAACCACCTAAACTTTAAACAAGACCCAATAACCAATGTTTGATCTATTTTTAGGAAAAATGACATTTCCATATGTTTTGTACACAAATCACAAAAATGAGCGATTTTCGGGCTGACATGCAAAGACAAAAGGTCACGTGACCTTGTAACTATAGGTCCGATTTTTTTTTTTTTTTTTTAAAAGATGCGCAAGACTCTAAAGAAAAAAGTCAGCGAGCGGCGAGGCGCCATCCATATGCGTTATCGAACAATCAGAAAAATTGTGGAGGGGGGGGGGGCCATAATGGCCCCCCCGGCCTTATTAGGGTTAATACATGACTGTTTATGTAGATATGAGAAAATAATTGCAGGCAAAAACGTACAAAAAAAATTTAAAAAATACATAAGTAATAAAAAGAGCATGAATAAAAAAGGAATATGATAGACTTAACAACAAAATGAAATAAGCATTTACTGGAAGCGCAAAATGACACTCACTTTTCGTACCCCGCAATGCTCTTCCAGAGCAAAGGTCCAATTTGTATTGTCCCTTGAGTAGGAGATTTGGAATGACGTAACCCTTTCGTTCATACTGGTTCGTCCCTGTGTGATAACACCAGTTACCAAAGTATCCTCGCCGAGATCGACCTTTGTGTGATTTTAATGATGAAAAGAAGAAAAAAATGTGAATTTATCTAATGACAGATTATCTTGCATTTGATAACAATGCTTAGGACAAGCAATATATAAAAACATATCAACCATTTGAATGGATGTTGCTTTCAATATGAGCAAATCGAAAGGGCTGGTCAGATTTGAACGATATGATGTTTTAAAAATTGTGCTAGTTATGTGTTCGTCTTCCTCTTCCCCTCTCTCTCTCTCTCTCTCTCTCTCTCCCTATCACGCCCTTTCTCTCTCCTTCTCTCTCTCTCTCTCTCTATCTCTCTCCCCCATGTCACCCTCTCCCCATTCTCCCTCGCTCTCTGCCTCTCTCCTCTATATCTCTCCCTCTCCCACCCTTTCTCTCTCCTTCTCTCTCTCTCTCTCTCTCTCTCGCTCTTTCTCTCTATCTCTCTTCCCCCCACGTCACCCTCTCCCATTCTCTCTCTCTCGCTTTCTGTCTCTCCCCAATCTCTTTCCCTCTCCCATCATCTCTCTCTCTTCTGTGTGGCCATGTAGTGAATTTTCCTGTTGGGGACCGGGGAGAAATGCAATTAATTATTGATAATTTATTGAATTTTCTTTGTTTTGTTATATTTGTGGGGGCTGCCCCCTACCCTAGCCCCCGCTGTGTACAATACAATACAATAAAGTCATTTCTATAGCGCTCTTAAAAACTAACGGTTGTTTCTCAGTGCTTTTACATAAAAAGTTATCAAAGAATCTATTGTTTATTTTGGTCAAAGAGGAGAGTTTTGAGACATTTTCGGGAGACATCCAGTGAAGGTGCTAATTGAATAAAACGTGGAAGCTCATTCCAGAGTCGAGGAGTACATGCATGGAAAGCATTGACGCCAGCTTTGGTGTATGTTCGAGGAACGTGTAGCAGGTGTTGTCAGTACACGACCGAAGGCCAGGACGAGCAGATTGGTAGGGTACGATGAGAGAATTGAGATACACTGGAGCTTTGTTTTGGATGCACTTGTAAAAAACCGTCAGGATCTTGAACTCAATGCGTTGCTTGATTGGGGTGACATGATCGTGCTTACGGGCGAAGTAGATCAGCTTTGCTCCGCGATTCTGAATCTTCTGGAGTACAGTCGTGATTCAGTGGCAAAGTAATGGCCTCGTAACTGTGAGGCCCCATGATTAAAACCGTGTCGATATGCTATTATTATTGCCCTTTTGTGAGGCATTAATCCTCATTACTGTCAGTTATGACTTAAAGGTAATACAAAGTTTTGGCTGGATAGTGAATCTTTACACTTTCGATATATTTGGATGCCCCTGTGGATGTATTATAAGCACTAGAAAATTTAATCCCTAAAACACTTCTGCTTTGGAGAAAAATTGAATATAAAAATTTACCGGTGCTCCCGGTAAATTTTGATAAATTTCAAATAGCGCCTACGGCCATACAATGATAGCTGCGACCATGAAAATCTCATAATATGTAGTTGTGATATATAATTTCCAAACGGGAATAGCCAATCGGTCAATGTTAGTCAAGAAACATTGTTTTATAGCTAAATTGATATATTGACCTTGGGAGGGAGCTATACAACATAAACAGTTTATTATTTATAATTTCATCACTTTAGACTCGATTTCAACCGCGACAACGATCGCTAAATATGTAGGATCGCATATGCTTCCGATATGTTCATTTGAACCAAATTCATATCCCCATACCAAAACTTTGTATTAGGCCTTTAAGGGGGTAGGACCCCTAGTAGCATAGTAGCATACAGATGCTAAATAGTGGGGGCTGTTAATTAGGCTAAATAGGGGTCGTTTGGTGCAGATTCTTCCAAAAGCACCAAATTTGGCCCAGAGGTAGCTTATACCATACTATTACGATTTCTGCCGGGCGCCAAGAAGGGCGCCCTCTGGGACCGCCATATTGGGCAAATCCAAAATGGCCGCCATCTGAGTTAAAGGTCAAGCATAGTTCCAAAAAGAAAAGGGTTAGTATGATAATAGTTTATATATTTATGGGGGTTTGGGGGTCAGAGAATCTGATTATAATGTTCTTTTATCATTTTGAGGTCTCATTGGGGCTGTCATGCTGGTCATATTGGTCAAATGAAAAATGGCTGCCATCTGAGTAAAAAGTCAAGTGTAGTTCCAAAAGGAAAAGGGTAGTATGATAAAAGTTTATTATTAAGGGGGTTTTGGGGGTCAAACAATCTGATGATGATGTTCTTGTATCAATAACAGGTCTCCTTGGGGCTGTCATACTGGTCATATTGGCCAAATCCAAAATGGCCGCCATCTGAATAAAAGGTCAAGTGTAGTTCCTAAAGGAAAAGTGGTAGTATGATAACATTTTATATATTAAGGGGGTTTTCGGGGTCAGAGAATCTGATTATGATGTTCTTTTATCGATTTTATGTCACTATTCTGTCCTAAGGCTACAATGAAGTCCATTTCCTGGTTAAAGAAGATGAGGGAAGATGCGCCAAATTCACACTTGAGTGGGTAAATGACGACACCGTATTCCGAGAGTCGTGAGAACAGTAACTAGTTGGAGGTGTTGTATATGTTCCTCTTATGTCCTGTCTCACTCGCGATGAGGAGGTCGTCGATGTAGGCGTACACAACTGGTAGACCACGGGTTCCCCTATCATTAATAGACAGTAGAAAAGTACCTGTTTGTGCGGCATTTCGTAGCCCAAAAGGCATGCGCCCAAATTCAAATAACCCAAAGGGTGTGGTGATGGCTGTTTTGTGCACGTCTACTGGATTGACTGGAATTTGGTGACACGCTCTGATGACATCGAGTTTGGAGAAAACTCTCTTGCCTGCTAGAGCTAAGGTGAAATCTTGAAGATGGGGAATAGGATATTTATCGGGCACTGTATTCCTATTAAGTGCATGGTAGTCACCGTTCGGTCTCCGGTCTCCGGGGGTTTTCTTGGGCACCATATGAAGTGGGGACGTCCAATTGCTGCCAAAAGGTCGAACGACGCCTAATTCTAGCATTTTTGCCTCCTTGTAGACTTGGCGTGCGATGTCTGGAAATTGGTCAAGAAGAGATTTGTAAGTAGCTTGACCGTCTGCCTTGACAAACATGGGGCTGACATATGGAAAAGAAGAAAGGATGCCTCTTATAGATAGATTTGTAGTATAATCGATGAGATTGAGATTGCGCACATCTACCAGAAAACCAAAGTGATGGAGAAAGTCTGCCCCGACGATAGGAGGATATGTCGGCAATGATAAAAATCCACCTGCAAGCTCGGCGTAGGCCGACGTCGAGAGTCAGGCTTTGCTTTCCGTAAGTAGTGATACTTGAGCGATTAACTGCTTGCAGGTGAAATTTCGAAGAAGGGTGAATATGTTCTCGGATTTCGATGGAGGAAGAATGCTAACTTCCGTTCCAGTGTCTGGGAGAAATCTAATTCCTGTTTCTCATCCGTAATGTCGCTGCTAGTCGCTGGCTGGGTCGTTTCCCTGGTTTGAAGAAGTTGATTTGAAAGTGCAGGGAGGAGTACATTTCTTGGCTCGCTACCGAACCGCCAGTGATAATAGCAACCCCCTCCAGCATGGCATTGTGACCTGGGGCTTCGCGCTTGACGGTCTTGCTTCTGATGGGATATTTGCGCTTTCATTTCCTGCATTTCCAGGAAAGGAGTAGGGTGTGAAGAAGAAGAAGAAGAAGAAGAAGAAGAGGAAGAAGACAGATAGGATGAAAATTAGATGTAGAATTTGTTTCTACGATTTTATCGGCTAAATCAACGATTTTCTCGAGCTCCATTGAGTCCCCAGTTGATGCTAAATTGAGCTGAACATAATTTTGTGGGCAGCCTCTGGAGAAATAGCTGTTTCCGAATGTTCTCCTCCAACTTGTTCGCCCCAGCATTTTTTTATATTTTGAGAAGTAACTAGGAGGGTTTCCGATCTCTCAAACTCCTCATAAACCAGCACCCGATGAAGGCGTTTTTGCTCAGAGGCGGAGTTTCTCTGTATCAATTCGGCTTTCAGTTTAACGTTAGGCTGTTTCTTGAGGAAGAGAGATCAGTAAGTTCCATATTTCCTGGGCATACTCCGGCTGCAAGGAGGCGACGACGTAGACAAACTTTGTCTTCTGTTGGGTGATGCCTCGGGTCATGAATTTTGCCTGGACTTGGGCAAACCAAATAGTAGGATCATTGTGCCAGAAAGGAGGAATTTGAGTTGAACATTGGAGACAGATGAAGGGCAAGCAGAAGTTTCAGAAGTTGAAGAATGGGTGTGATCGTAAGTAGGCATGATGACAGTTGAAAGATAAGACATGAGTAGAAATATGAAGGAGAGGGAGACAATACTTTAAACAGTTTTGATGGAGAATGTCTGCCACTCAGCAGGTTGGTCGGGTTTAGATCACGTCGGGTTCACCAGTGAAACAATGCTCTGCAAATGCGAAGGCGGATGTAGCAACAACATTGACAGCAACGACTAGTACAACATAATGGTGAAATGTATGGGCGCAGGCCAAGATTTATACATATTTCGAGAGCATTTGTTGTGCCCAGTTGAACTTACTGATTATATAACTGGACACAAACCATTACAGCAATCTATTCTGACCAAAGATGTAATGTTGGAAAACCTTCCTTGATTTTCTTAATTTATTTGTTGTGTCCAGCTGAACTTACTTATTGAATAACTGGATACAAGCTATGACAGTAATCAGTTCTACCCAAACATTGAATATTGGAAAGCCTGCCTTGCTATTTGTGTTTGTCTCTTTATACACAACTGTGTAACTGTAACTATTTCCACCTAATATAGGAATAGGTAAACAATATGGAATAAACAAATCAAGCAAATGGAGGGACACCACTCACGCAGAACATAAATAAGAGCCTGTAAGCCGACACTACTCAAAAGGGTTGTTTTAACATCCATTTTAGGATTATGTATGGAAACATAATAAAACCCAGGTAAAATGACATACAAGGAACTGTATTATATAACTACTGAGAAAGAAGTTGAATTACAACTCACGTCAAATAAGTAATTGGGAAATATACCCTCACAATTAAAGCACTTATAACGTCAGGTCATAAACATAGCATCAATATTTATACCACGAAAAAAATATTGTTGAAACCATGCCCACCATTGTCCACCATGGTTTAAATTCGTAGAATCAAAATTAACAAGTATATTATTTCCGTACGATAAACAGAAGTGACAGACTTAATGGTAATGTATGGGTTGTGTGTTTGGGCGCATGTGTGTATGCGTGTGTGTGTGTGTGGTGTTTATGCGGTGTGTGTGTATGTAAGGGTTAACTAATGTATGTCAGTATGTTTAAGTATGCATGTTAACCATTGATATAACCATGAAATTAGTTTTATCTCAACATTACATCCCACAAAAAAGAAGAAAATCTAAATATGCACATCATACTAGAGTATGGCGCTGAAGCCTGGAACCCCCACACTTCTGGTGCTGCCGAAGGTCTGGAAAGGGTACAGAAAACAGGTGCTCGTTTTGTCTTCCGCGACTACCGAAGATCCACGTCAGCTACAGGGCTTGTTTCCCAGCTGGTATTGGTATTGGTATTGGTATTTATTTTCCATCACAATATTAAAAACAATACAAAGAAAATGCATGAACATAGTAAAAATCAATAATATAGTGAATGGCTGGATAGCCCATTCAGCTTTGTTAATATAACAAAGCTGTTCTTCCTTGGGGTCCAGGAATTAAGATATAAGCAGTTATTATACAACAATACAACATAAAATAATATAACTTAAATACATATAAAACCTAAAACATATCAAAGAAGCAAAAACACCCCCCCCCCATCCCAAGCATGTTCCATTACAGGTCAGAGCAAAACTGATTTCTTAAATTTAGATATTTGCAAAAAGTTTTTAAATTGTTGGATAGCTTAATACTTAACGGTAGGGCATTGTACTCACGTGATCCTTTATACACAAACATTTTACGGCAGCATTCACTTTTTGGTTTGGGGAGTTTAATATTTCCTTGTGATCGTAGAGAATATGGATAGTTACAGTATTTGAAAGACTCTTCTAAATAAGGAGGAGCCAAATTGTTCAGGGATTTATAGACCATTATATTTAAATGCAATTTACGTCTTGAATGGAGAGATTTCCACCCTAATTTAACATGAATATCGTTATTTGAAACATGGTTATAAGGATTAATTTTCAAAATGATACGACCGGCTCTGTTTTGTAATTTTTGGAGGCGGTCAGTGTGTTTCTTGCTCGCCGAATCATAAACAATATCTGCATAATCGAAAAGTGGAAGAGTAATTGAATTATATACCATCTTCAGATAGGATTCCGAAATAAAATGTCGAAGACGAGCTAAAAAACTTACAACTTTACTTATTTTTCTACACATTTCGTCAATATGAATATCCCATTTTAACTTGGTATCAAGATGCATTCCAAGATATTTCACAGTATTACTTTGAACAATACGTTTACCACATATATTTACATTTAAGATATTACATTTCGATAGCATTGTACCAGTTCCAAATAACATACAAATGGTTTTGTCAACGTTAAGACTGAGTTTATTACAGCAAAGCCAGGTATGAATTTTACGTAAATCGAAATTAATATTTTTTTCAACAGTATCAACATTTTTATGAGAAAAATAAAGCACAGTATCATCTGCATATAGATGCAATTTACAATTGTGAACTTGTTTTACCAGATCATTGATATAAATAGTAAATAAAATAGGGCCAAGTATGGACCCTTGAGGAATTCCATAATCTATATCTAAAATATTTGATGTAGCAGAATCAATACTGGTACACATCTTACGGCTATACAAGTAACTTTCGAACCAAGGTAATGTGTCCGTCGAAACACCAATGCTGGAAAGTTTTTTAACAAGGATTTGTACGTCCACAGTGTCAAACGCCTTTTTCAGATCGATAAACACAGCACCAGTATAAAGGCCTCCATCCAATGCTTGCAACCAATCATCGGTGACTTTCAATAAAGATGTTACAGTCGAATGCTTTTGCCTGAAACCCGATTGCTCGGCGCAGAGTACATTGTTTTCTTTCATATACGATTTCAATTGATTGCATACTAGTCTTTCCAGAATTTTTGAGACGGATGGCAAAATGGATATGGGTCTAAAATTCGAAGGATCATCTTTGTTTCCTGATTTAAATAATGGTATCACTTTAGCAGTTTTAAATTGCTTAGGATAAACACAATCTAGCAGTGATTTATTAAACAAATATGTTAGAGATGGAATTATAACAGGAGCCGACAACTTCAATAGCTGTGCTGAGATTCCGTCAATTCCACATGAAGATTTATTTTTCAATAGTTTAATTTCTTTAAAAACATTTTCTTCTGATATTACTCCAAAATTAAAATCAAATACATTATGACACTCTTGATCAAGAACAGATCTATGTGTGATTGGAATTGTAGATGCTAAAAGTTTTCCAACGTTGGCAAAGTATTCATTAAAATGTTCACTTTTTTCAAACAATTTTTCTTTATCGGTTTGAAATATATTTTTGTTACTATTTTTACAAGGTAATAATGATTTCAACACCTTCCAGGTGCTACCAGCATTTACTTTGAATTTTAATAATTGTTCAGAGTAATATTCCTTCTTTCTTTTCCTAACTTCAAAAGTAACTTTGTTTCTTAATTTTCTGTATTCTTTCATCTTTTTCTCATCTTTATTTTTCCAAGCTTTTTGTTTTAATTTATCCCTTTCTCTGATCAATTTGAAAATATCCGAATTCATCCATGGTGCCTTCTTATTCCTAATTTTCTTGCTTCTGATAGGCATATGGAGATTAACAACATTCATAAGAAAACTTTCCCATTTATTGACTGCTTCACTGACACAGGTACAATCAAGGATTTCATGCCATGGCTGATTACCTAAATCTTCTAAATAGGATTCTATATTAATACCAGATAATTTTCGATAATTAATTAGTCGGGAGGAATTTTCATTTTTCGACTTCCATATTAAATAACTCAAAGAATGGTCACTCATTCCAACATGAATAACACCGTGTGTATTTATTTTCTCAGTTGAGTTTGTTAACATATGATCAATGAGTGTCATTGAGTTGGCTGTAATCCTAGTATAATAAGTTTTGTTAATCTGTTGCAGTGAATATAAGTTATGCGTTTCATCCAGACGTTTTAAATCAGAGGACCCTGATATTTTTAATAAATCACAATTTGTGTCCCCCATAACAATAATAGAGTAATTAAAACTATCAAGGAATGATAATAAATTGTCATACTGTTGAAATAATTGAACATTGCTATTTGGCGGTCTATACCAAGTAAGAAATATTATTGGATTTGAAAATTTCGGTCGAATCAAAAGTGGTATAATTTCTAAGGAATTTGATACATCATATTTGATAACTTCAAAAGACAACGAACTATGTATATACACGGCCACTCCACCACCGTGTCTGTTTCTATCTTTACGAATAAGATTAAAATGATCGATATTAAGTTCACTGTCGAAAATAGATTCATCCAAAAAAGTTTCATTTAATGCTAGAATATGAATTTCATTACTCTGTAAAAATGAATTGATTTCATCTATATTACGGAGAAGGCTACGAATATTTAGATGTGCAAATTTGAGGCCTTTGCTTTTCAAACAATCAATATGTGAAAGATTTGTTGTTTCCAGCAAACGTTTTGGATTACAGTTATTCGTATCACCTTGATCATCAATTATAAAATCATAGTTAAGATCAGGAAAGGGTAAGTATCTAAAAAGACATTTCGAACATTGCCAATTAAAGAAATGTTGGGTTGGATCATCATATGATTTAATACCGATATCAGTACAACGTATGTGGACCCATTTATTGCAATTTGTACATTGTAATGCCCTTTGGTTATTGTTTACAGTTTTGAAACAACTAACACAAGGGAACAGCTTTACCATTAACCTATAAAACTAATTCAAAACAACTTGATAATAACTAAAACAAAACAACACAAAATTAATTACTATTCAAACAGTAAATTCAAGAATAAATAAAAGATTGAATACAAAAATGCATCAACACATGCATATAGAATAGAATACTACTCAATAAAACTAAATCATGTAACATACGTCAATAAGAAGCTTGTTTTGAAAATAAATCGAAAAGATCAAAAGTGTAGTAAATACAGCGGAGTTTATATTCTAGGTAAATTGCTTACTCAACTTGAAAGCGTTAATGGGTCACAGTCGATTGACACGGTCATTCAATACAACAACAATGGATATACAGTGTTAGATACTTTCAAAGTTCACTTGACTTCACTTGCAATGACCCAAGGGTTAAAAAATAAGCCAATGAGCTGAAAAGCTTAAAAAAGCAGAAAAGGTACAATTAAAGTAACATATATAGCCATGTACATAATGAATAGAGAGCAACCAATTAGTGTTCACGTCTATACACAGGCACTAAGTCAAGGAATCTTGCAAGCACTAATTGTAACGTTAATCCGTCAAGTCAATAAGCTGTAACCACTGAATTCCACATTAAGTGATCAGTGATTTCATTCTCGAAAGCCCCAAAGGCAGAAAACAGACAATTACAGTAACATGAACATGAATAACATGTTCACGTCTCTTCCAGGGGCTGCGTCACGGAATCTTCATGGCTTTATTTGTACCAATTGTAACGTTAATCCGCAGACTGAAGTTTGACGATATGAGACTTCTTTGTCAAAGTAAGGCGATGACCTCCGTTGGTTAATACACGTATGCGTCCATCTTGGGTCCAGATGCTTTTGAATTTGTTTTTGTGATTTGACTTGATTTCTTTGAAAAGTTCAGATCTTGATCGGGTCAAACTCTCCTGAATGAAGATGGGAATTCCTGGTAGATCTCTCAGTAGTTTCCGGGATTGATACACACGGTTTCTGACGTCATAGTTGGTGAACCGTATGATTATACCACGTGACCTGCCCCTTTTCGCGCCGAGTCGATGCGTCCTGTCGATGTCGCCATTTTGTAGATTTATGCTAAGACTTTTCTCACAGACTCCTTTCACAATTTCATTTGTATTTTCATCTTCATTCTCTTTCAGACCATGAAAAATAAGGCAATTCCTCCTCGAATATTGTTCTGCTTCATCTTGTTGCTCTCTCATTTGTTCAATTTCCTTTTCCATTCTTGTAATCCTCTCATCTCTTGTCGTCAACTCAAACTCAAAAGTCTCTCTTAAGTTTTCACCGACTTTTTGAGTAATAACGGTGGTTAGTTCCTCAATGAGAAGAGTTTTTATTTTACTTACAAGCATATCAATGATTTCGCTTGCCTCAAGAGCTTTCTGCACTTCTTCTCGTACATTTGTATTGTCTCTCGCGAGATCATCGGCACCGCGTTTGCTCCTCGTCATGATGGGCTTTTCACTAGGCATATATATATCACAAGGTCGAACACTGATTACCAACCAAATATCTCTGAAGAAGATTCAATATCCTGGTAAGAATGCAAATATATCCACAAAGACCACGGAAGATAAAGGCAACGATGAGTAAATTGATTTTACTGCTGTATTTCTACACAAAATCTGATAACAATCAGAGCTAAAATCGTGCACGTCCGTTCATGGCGGCGTCGTATATAGGAGGCTGGGATGGAATAAACTGCACACACGTCGTCTTCTAGCACAAAGCACTATGCTCTTTAAAATACACCACCAGCTAGTCAACATTTGCCTTCCTCACCTCATAACCAAAGCTACATACATCAGCAGAAGAGACCACACACTCAAGCTCTCTGTTCCTGTGGCAACAATAGACTCCTACAAGTACTCATTTTACCCCCGCACCATTCGCATCTGGAATCAACTACCAGCCACTGCAGTTACTGCCCCAACAGTTGCTGCTTTCCAGATGACCGCCCTCCCTATCATCAGAGGGTTGGAACCTCCTGTAGGTTCCAGAATGCTGTTAACCATATAGCAGCATGATTTTTTTACTTGCACGTCACTGTTTTACTGTACTATAAAGAAATTGTACACCCTTTTGTTGTCTGCACCTTCACCTGCTGTCACAACACATCCCATCCCAGTATAGCTTGGAAAAGCTGCTTCAGGGATTACCTCATCAAGTATCATAGCATTTGCCTGTTTGGCAGCCATATTAGATTTGACCATTGTAACAGCCCAAAAGAGACCTCATATCAATGACTGAACATCATATTCAGATTTGCTGACCCTGAAACCCCCATATTTCGAAAAAAACTTTTACTTGTCTAGCTCTTTTTCCTATGAAACTACACTTGACCTTTAACTCAGATGGCGGCCATTTTGGATTTGACCAGTATGACCAGTATGACAGTCCCAAAGAGACCTCAAATCGATGAAAGGACTTGCTTATCAGATTCTCCGACACCGAAAACCCCATAAATGTATAAACATTTATCATTCTAGCCCATTTTCCTTTAGTAACTACACTTGACCTGTAACTCAGATGACGGCCATTTTAGATTTGACCAATCTGACCAGTATGACAGCCCCAAGAAGACCTCAAATCGATGAAAAAACATCATAATCAGATTCTCCGACCCCCAAAACCCCATAAATATATAAACTATTATCATACTAGCCCTTTATCTTTTGGAACTACGCTTGACTTTTAACTCAGATGGCGGCCATTTTGGATTTGACCAATATGGCGGTCCCATGGTAGAAATCGTAATAGTATGGTATAAGCTGCCTCTGGGCCAAATTTGGTGCTTTTAGAAAAATCTGCACCAAAATATCCCTAACAGCCCCCACTATAAACAACAGGGCTGGGTTCTCATTATTATAAAGAAATTGAAGGACACTGATTCGTCACTACTTATGCGTCATTATTAGCCAAGTGATAAATACATTAACATAAATGAATAAACCAAGCGGAGATGACCTCACTCAATAATATCATGCGCATGCTCGAAGCTGATCTGCGTTTTTTTTTTTCGTTCTTGTTGCGAGAAAAGTATATATGAATATAGGAAGCATCGAACGAAAAATGAATAATTCATGACCTTCGAGCGCGTTGAAAGCGTGTTCAAATGTCTGACATATATCATATTACAGTATGTTCTTCTTTATTGTATTCATACTTCTCATCAGTTAGCCAATAGAAAGCCAGGTAAACCCCTTTTCAGGTACTTCTTCAGGTAAACTTTAAAGAGCTATGCAGCCCAACACGAAGAGAAGGTTGATTTGTATACATTCTAGCTGTACACAAATTATTTCTTGATATGGGTACACTTTAATGCAAATCATCTCAACGAGCATTTAGACACGCTAGAGCAAATTACCTTAACCCACTTATTGTTGTCCTTAAAGGCGGCGACCCATGCACCGACGTTTGACCCTGCAACGGCAACTTCATTAAGCCTTCCTCTGTAAGGTTCATGGCCAAAACCCCAGATCGATGACGAGGTCAGACTAGAGTCTGGTATCCGACCATCTTCCACTCCAAGCCCCGCACCGAGGACAGATGGAGTGCAACCAAGTTTCACATCGAGGTTCAACGACGCTGCAAAAAAGAAAGGAAAAATAAGACGTAGACACCTAACTGACCTTACAACTAACTTTCTTATTTTACCTACTAATTTCCAAGGCAAGGTTGTCCTTTCAATATATCTTTCCTTAAATGTAAACCAGAAATCTACACTGTCAACAAGCCATATGACGTATTAATAAAAAAAACAACGAGCAAGGAATAGAAAACAAAACAACAAATGGAGAAGAAAAAAAGGGAAGGGAAACAATTAGTTAATCTACAATAATTATCATGATTATGAAAATACAGTTATGTTGATTTTTCACGCATTAATAAAACACCTGCCATGGGTCCACATGAGTTATTTTTAGCAATATTTTCCTGTATTTGCTTGAGCATGAGTGTGAGAGGATGATTATTTAATCACGTACAATATTCATGTTATAACAGATGGGGGCCGGCCTGTCTGGGAGTTCAACCCGCAACATCTCGTAACCCAAACGAGAATGCCCAATTGATGGAAAAGCCTGGGGGGAAAGATAACAATTAATTCTTAAGAGATACCTTTCAGCAATTGCCGATGATATTGAATTAATCTTTGCATACGCAGTTGACGGAATTTGATCAAATTATCACCGTATTCGTTGAAATCTTAAAGAAATGAAACCCTACCACAACACGCGGGGCCCACTATTGGATATTATCGGGAAGATTCTATGTGCTCTGGGTATTATTTGCTTACACCAGACAAGGCGCCAATACCAAGTGACAAGTTTAAGCATGTCGCACGCAGCGAAATTCGCTGGCCCACCTGGAAATTTCTTGAACTTACCTTCGGGCTCGGCAAGGATTCGGGTTGAGTTCAACCCATCGCACGGTATACGATCTGACTACGACCCTATTTTGGAAGTGTTTGCACGAGGATCCGAATAGTCATATGAATAATCAAATCTAAATTTCGAGGGATTTGAAACTTTCTTGAGGGAGGACAAGCTAAATCGGCTCAGACTCGTAGTGACGTCAGGTCATAACATCACATTATGGCAGAAACTTTCCGGAGTCAATTATAAAATGTTGGCCTTGTACAACAAAACAATTGATATAAACTCTGTGGTTTTGGAACGATCAAAATGTGGAGAACAAATGTACACACATAAATGGGTAAATGGGCCTGCACACAAGACAGTGTTTCGTCCAGAGTTTCTAAGTTTTAACCATTTCTTGTAGAATGATGAGAGCATTTTAAGAGCAATGCAGTTCAGGGGACAATTCTACTATAATATTCTCCCCAACTGACATACTAAGAGAAGGCAAGCTCACTATTATATATTTTTCTTCAGCACTGTACCGATATATATATATATATATATATATATATATACCTTCTCTTCTGTAATAG
Organism: Strongylocentrotus purpuratus; assembly: GCF_000002235.5. Taxonomy (NCBI): domain Eukaryota; kingdom Metazoa; phylum Echinodermata; class Echinoidea; order Camarodonta; family Strongylocentrotidae; genus Strongylocentrotus; species Strongylocentrotus purpuratus. The sequence continues at coordinate 32,795,533 of NW_022145597.1, read as the reverse complement.
TCCTCCTCTCCACCTACCTATGTCATCAATGAGAGTTCGTGTTATCATTTGTACCAGAAGTAAACTTTCCATTTTATTATTGTGCACTAACCTATGGCGTCAGTTAGAGGTCCGTACCCATATAGTTCCATCCTCAAAGAAACGCGACCTAGATTGGTCTTTGGATGGATCCGGAAAGAGCGTCCAACTATCGGCCTGGCAAGCGTGTGAGTCACATGGCTATCACGGTCATAATTTCCTGCAAATATCTAAAAAAAAAAAATATTTGATAAGAATGATATTAATTAATATTACAAAGAAAACTCAATCTTAATTTAGCTCATTGTTAGTTCATAAGGGTTTGCCCCCCTCCCCTTGCTTACAAATACCTGAATCTTCCTTTGAAATATCACACTTACCACACTTGCACCTTATTCTTTTTAAACCATGCTAGCCCTCATATCTCGCCATGCTCGCTCTCCTCACAAGTACGAGCATCTCCATATTCGACATGGGTCTCCCCCTCAAGTACATCAATCTCAAATCCTTTACCTGTCTCTACCCCTGTCTCACTCACTGTCTTCAAACTTTTCAAAAAGCAAAAACAAAAAAACAATAATAGAATTAACAGTGGGACCTCGTTATATCAAAACATTGTTTTATAAACTTTTACTTCAGCAAGACAATCCAAACGAATTTATTCCATAATAATATATACCATTTTGTGTTTGTTTTAAATTTTAATTTGTTAGTCTTTTGTCAGCCCTGGCACAAAGAAGTTGTATTATAGCAATCAATTTTCTATAGTCCCATGGAGTTCTTACGTGGTTACGCTGTATATTTCTGAACATAATGACCACTGATTGATTGGTTTTTTAATGTAATTGAGGAACCGCAGTTTGGGAATTACCTTAACTGATCCAGAGTATACATTCAAATAATCAGTCCAAGCCGTGCTGTCCAAACTAGACGAAAAGGTGTATGACGTCACCCACTGTTTGGCTTTTGTTCTACCCTGGGTCGTTATGGCCGTTACGATATAACTAGACTCGAATTGGATCTGCATCCATTGGTATTGGTCGGACAAGTTTGGGATCCAGGCTGTCTCAGAGTTCAGGCGGCCAAAACGGCTGCAGTAGGGCGCCGAATGGCAGGATGATTCGGAGAAAGCCGAATCGGGAAGAGCACCACTTTCAAGGCCGAGTGGTTGACCAGATATATTACACGGGTTCACTGTTAGAAATAAAGACAAGAAATAATAAAAGCATATTACAGAATGAAACGTCAGAGGCCTAAAAGTGGAAACGAAACTCGAGAGTAAAAATTGTATTTTACACCATAGCATAAAAGTCATAAAAACGTAAATATACGCGGTGTTGCAAAAATGCAACTAGATGATTTCTTAAAAAGCATTATAATAATAATAATAATAATAATAATAATAATAATAATAATAATAATAATAATAATAATAATAATAATAGCCCAATAGTCTACTCCAAATTTTATTAAACCGAAACGGAAATTCTTTTTGCCCAATTGATCGTGAGCCCGGCAGCCACTGAGCAGCGCCAGATCGACGTTGCTCTATCCCTTAGTGTTGAACGCCAAACAAGGTAGCAACATCTCCAATCTTTTAACGTCTTTTGGTATGACGCGGCCGTCCTCGGTGAAATTTTGTAGGTGAGTGTTTTGCATTATCCCCTAGCCTCTCCTTAAATTTTACAAGGATATACAATCTAAATTAATACTAAAGAAATCACATTACTTTTGCAAAAGGTATACTTTTTCAATGTTTAAAAAGAAATCACATTAAATAGCATTACGTACTTGTTCTATTCGTTTATATTTCAATCATTAAGACAAGCAATATACTGTAGGAAACACAAGGCATTGTTTTAAAGAAAAAAATAAAATTGTATTTCGTATTAAACACTTATGTTTAATATTGGTTTAATAGCAACAAACACTGAAGACATTACGTTCAGATGTGTGTGTAAATGATATCAAGTTTAATTCTTAACCCCTTTTGTATCATTAATTGATGTTAATTTGAAAGCTTGCAATAAAACGTTCAGGTGCCAGGTGTACGCTAATTTTACGATGATGCTAATCAATGCACTTTCCTCGTTACAATGACTTCCGATATTAAATAAATTCGTTATCAGTGTAATATTGTACTCATGAGCTTAAGCTATAGTCACAACCCCAACAAGTAGCCTGCTCCACGGCCGGGCGGCGAGTTTTTAGCCAAATTCGTCCGGGCACCGCTTGTTTTTAGCGCATCGCTCGGTCACCACTGAAGTTTTAGCGCGGAGCTAAAATTCGGGCGGCGCCAGCTCGCTTTTACTCGCCGCCCGAAATACGCTCGATGCCGTGTCGCCGTCTAGCGATTTAGGTCAAAAATCGAAAACGTTAGGTCAAAGGCTGCCGAGCGGTCGCCGCCCAGTCGCCACCCGCTCACCGCTGGGAGATCAGTCGGTCACTGGGAGGCGTGTTCACAATCGGTCGGCGTCCGCGGCGAGAGCCAGCTAGATTTACCGAGGTGTCTGCCCGATCATGGCTAGGTATATAAGGCGCTGCTCAACGCGATCCAAAAGGGACAACAGCTAGATTTCTATCCGAAGTTTGTTTCACTGAAAAAATGCCCAAAACATGCAAAACAACCAAGGGGCAAGTGGGGGGAAAAGGAGCTTGCCCGTGAGAAATTCCCGGCGGAGTTCGGCGGGCCGCCGCAGTCCGCCTACGAGACACCCGCAGATGCCCCGCCGATCACCGGCCGGTCGTCCTTTAAATCAGCCGGTGGCCGGTAGGAGACCGCCCGGGAATCGGTTGATCATCAGTCGTTCACTGCCGGGACACAGCGCGGAGACCTAAAATCGGCCGGCGATCCGTCCATCGCCGCTCTGAGTTGTGACCATCGCTTTAAATTAATTAATTTAATAATGTTCAATGATTCTATTCTTGCACATAGTCTGTTATTCATGTATTTGTAGCAAATTTTACAGTTTCTTTTACTTTACGTATATTATTTCCTTCATGTTTGTATTTGTATTTTTATTTGAAATCCAACTTCAAGTTTTAGTTGCAATAAAGAAAAAATATATTAAGAGTTGGAAAATGCAAATTTTCATACAAAAATGATCGTATATGTAATAGTTTTTTTTTTTTTTTTTAGCTTGAATTCTTTTGGAATTCACAGCACCACAAGGGGATACTATTAAAGGTTAACAGCGAATTTTCATCAAGGATGTTCGAGCATTTTTAAGATGTTGCCAATCAAAATATTTACTATTTATCACTATTACTATTGAAAGTATTAATATTATCATTATAAGCATTATTTTTTGTTTATCATGATTACTTATATTATGATTATAATTATCATTTCTCACCGGGGCAACACGCAATAGATATTATTTCACTCTCGTTTATCCGTCCCACTTTAGTCTCACTGTACCAGCAGTCGGTAATGTTTGTGGCGTTTGCAGGACATATCACTGATTCGGCTTCAGCAGGAGCATCGACGGACGAGTACTCGTACAGTGGACCGCTCAGCGTCGCAAATACTCCTTGTTCAATAAATTCAGAATACAAAGTAGAATACCAGAGTAGTCAAAATATCATTTTGAAGATAATAAATGCAAACCGCAACAAAACATTAACTGTATCAGGTAACACCAAAACTGATTTGCGATGACATACACCATATACAATTTGGCGGGTAGGCTCCCAAAAACAAGAGTTTTGAAACTGGAAAGGATAAGAGAGGGATTCAGGTTGAAGAGGGAGAAAATCAAAAAAATCATGGAATTTAAATCTCCAACTTGACCAGAATATATAAACTCCTGATCATGACACCAGTATTTGATGATTCTTAAAAAAACTAAAGGAAATACATCAATATTGTACCATAAAATAAGTTAACAATAATCATATTTCAAACCAAGAAAACAGAGTGTATGATAATGTTTGTAAAAAGACTCAAACGCTTCCATGGAATCTTAAAAATAAAGGGAAACAATAAAGCAAGTCCACACTTTAAAAAAATTTGGGTACATTTTAGCATCAGATGGGAAATGTATTCATGAGATAAATGAAAGGATTGCAACAGCGAAGGGTACATTCGATCAAATGAAATCCGTAATAAAAATAATAAAACATTGTCAAGAAAACGGGTGTCAGCGTTGGACAATAAACAAAGAACTTTAGAGAAGACTAAAGGCCACAGAGACTTGGTTCTTGAGAAAGATTATGAATATATCATGATCAGAAAAGAAAACAAATGAAGAGGTGTTCAGAAAAGAGGCAAATCCTGTTGTTGGTCACATCATACGGAAATGATAATGTAGAAAAAATTTATAATATTAACAGGGAAGATTGTTGGAAAGAGAAGCAGTGGAATGCAACGCCTCTCATAATTGCAAAGCCTGAAAAAAACTGACAATAGACAGAAATGGAGGGCCATTAAGATGATAAGGATAATGTCTTACCTTCAAACCCTAGATACTGACATGCCAATTGAGATAAGCTCATGTTCCAATGATCTTGATGTACCAGCACGTACGTGTTTGGACTGGAGCGGGACGTTAAAGCAAGTGTTCCTTCATTTATCTTTTCACCGAGAAGCTTTAACGAATGGATGGTTACATCTATATAGTTTACAATCAAAATAAGACAGATATATTGAGGGGAAAAAGAAAGACAATGGAAGTTATTTAGTGACCAGGGAAAAACAAGTTTCTAACGAGACTTTACAGCGATGCGAAATGTCTTAAATATTTTATTTTTTCAGCTCTCCCATCAAACCTGAATATACAAATTGGTTTTGCGTAGGGCGCTAAATTTACCAACTTAAATTTACATCATAGTCACTAAGCACTCAAACCTTAGTCGTATTAGAACACGTGTTGTGTTGGTGTGAATGCAATTATTGAATAGTTGATTAAAGATTTGTGATCTACCAATCCTCTATTTACAGGGCCATCTGCTAGGAATAATGGGATGTTAATACATGTATGTAGTTAAATTTAAACGTGAGTTTCACGTTGGACAAAACGTAGGGAAAGGCCCACAATCAAAGAAAGAGGTGTTACTATTACGTTACACTAGGGATACTTTACTGTATTAAAAATGGATTACAATGAAATTTCATTTTAGCACTTCATCAAATCGTATTTTTGGAGTCCCTATGATATCCCCCCTCTGAACGCTTGAAGAACCACGGTGGATCACAATACGACCGCATTTTTAAATGATTGTTTTTATCATACCACACAAAACAAGTAGATTATTTCAAATACAGTAAAACCTTTCAACTGAGGGCACCCAAGGAAACACTGGCCATTGTAAACAGGTGGCCTTTTTAGGCAGGTTCTATATTAACACACTTTTCGTCCTGAAGGGAGACAAACTACATGACGACTATAGACAGGTGACGTTATAGAGAGTGAGCCACTATTAAACTGGTTTGACCGTACCTCTTCTTTTGTATACTCGATGTATATCATGGTGGACTTCAAACCAGAGGCTGGTAAATTCTGTATCGCTATCCTCACGAGTACATGTAGAAAAGGGTTCAACAAGTGCTTGTCCCTCCCCCTTTAAAAAAAACCCCTCTGTATCCGCCTCTGTCTCACTTACCCTCCTCACACCTTTCATCAATAGAGCCATCTAAACAGAAGAACTTAATCCAATTTCGCTCTCCTCATCGAGTACCATGTAAGACAAGATTTCGACCAGGGTTTGCCCCTTTACCCTCCGAATAGAAGACAATAAATCCCTACTCCGTTTCTGCTTCTGTCTTACCATCCTCATATCTTTCACCAAGATAGTTTTCGAAGCAGAGACAGTGATAACTGTCTTGCATTTGTTTACACGTTCCTCCATGCAGACAAGGGTTGCCCCCCCCCCCCCTCTACTCACTTACAGATACCTGACTCTGCCTTTGCAATGTCGTACTTACCACTCTTGCACCTTATTCTTGTTTAACCATGCTAGCCCTCTTATCTCGCCATGTTTGCTCTCCTCACAAGTACAAGCATCTCCATGTTAGACAAGGGTCTCCCCTCCCGTACATACATCCCAAATCCTTTACCTGCCTCTACCCATGACTCACTTACTTTCTTCACACCTTTCACCACGGTAGCGCTCTAAACAGAGACAAGTAAATCCTGTCTCCGTCTCCTCGCAAGTGCCTCCATGAAGACAAGGGTTTGAGCGGCATGCTGGTGACAGAAATAAAAACATTGATATAAAAGTGAATACCAGAAGGTCTAATACATTCATAAAAACAGTTTTGTAGAAACAGGGGACACGAGGGTTTATGTCTCAACCAGTGGTTAAGAAATCAAAATAAATAAGAAAGCGAGAAAAGAGAGAAATAAAAAGGAGGTGACAGGAATTAAAACAAATACGCTTAGAACACTAGATCCCCCTAAACAGTAGCCTTGTAAGTTCTTATTTCGTTTTTAGAGTAAGTCCAATGCCCCTTCCCCCTTCCACCTAAACCAACAAAAGTGCCGGAGCTGTGCCTTAATTTTAATTCAAATTGACAAATGACCCACCATATTTGGGTTTCCGACACAGCTTCCAGTAAATCTGTGATTAGTTGTGCGTTATTTATTGATCATGTTTTTATTCAAATTTCATATAAAGGAATTAAAAAGAAATAAAGAAATCAGTATCATTATTATAGAAGCAATGGACTATTACTTTCGCGGTTGACATGTGATAACATTTGTAAAAATGGAAAGCTTGAGAGGATTACCAACAAGGTGGCACATGGGGCACGTGTCCCCTTAGTAAAAAGGCAGAAAAAAGAACGAGGAAAAAAGAAGAGGAAAAAGTGAATAAGAGAACGGAGAGGGAAAACGAGTAAAGAGTAGATATAACAACCCATCAGAAGCCCATCATTATGATTAATGACCTAACACTGTGCTTCTTCCACCGAGTAAGTTTGGGTCACCTACTTGTTTACTTACACTCATATACATGCTCTCTTAGCAGTCAGGTAAAGCACTAACCAAACATCATCAAAATATTGTATTATTGTAGATTTAGCATTCGCTGAATGAGGGAGAAATTCATCTAAAATATCCCCTGGAGTTTAGCTTTAAACAGAATCTCTCTAAAAAAGGAAACACAGGTTTGTTGTGAATTAATAAAGCAATCCAAATTATCTTTCTATAGCTTGTATTTCACTGGAAGCTCATTTCCTCTTTTTTAATATGACACCAGAACCATGATCACTTAGTACCGATTTCAGACAGTCTAAAGTAAAATTGTCAGACACCCAATTGTCCGAATGAGCAGATAGCTGCCACATTTGGTTCGTTTTACTTTTATTTAGGAGAGGAAAAGATATGGAAATAATTGTCATTGGAGATACACATGTTGGCAATCTAATCACAATGGAATAATCACACTAGGACCGAGAAGGCACAATTTGTAATGGGTATGAGTATGATGATGGGTATGGTTATGAATGGTTGACTTGACATCATCATTGAGCCCTTAAGCTCCCTCCCCTGTAGAACAGCTACGTCATTATGGACGTGTAATTAGCACAATACACTTTAGTAAATTAAATGTATACATCATACATTATACCGAAATGGATTCACAGCCTTTTAAGTGTAAATTTGTCATGTGTTTTGGAAAATTAAAGCAGGTTTTTCGGTCGGCGACTTTGTAAAGGGTGTATTATGCAACGTAATCATGCTTCAATAAAGAGAGGAATTAATTTATGTGGGCGTGATTCATTATATTTCAATTGCAGTCGAAATTTTATTTTCGTCTGAATCATTATTTATTATTTATTGTTTCCCTTACTTATTTTAGCTTCTACCTGGTTTTCCGTACGATACGTCAAAGATAGCTTGTTTAAATCTAATGAAATTCGATGCAATGTTAGATGTAGTTACTCGCCCTGTACTGGATTTTGTTTTCCCTTCAAGTTGACATTTTCATTGTACAGGACATGTGTAAACAACTAGCAAATATGTGTCAAAAGACCCCTTCAATAAACTGTCAAACCGAAAAGAAAATGTATTGTTATATCAAATACTTTCCTTGGTTCAAGTAAGTTTCAAGCATTGGTTCATCTAATTTTCTTTGGGCAAAAAAAAATCATAGTACAAAATGCTTAGTTTATCATGTTTATAAAATATCAAGTCAACTGTTACTTGATAATTGAATTCACACTTTTCCTATATATGTCACAGGTTCATTTGAAAATTTAAGTTTAAGTTGATATGTATCTAGTATGCATTGGACATTTAGTGGAAAAGGTATTTTTAAAAGTTGACAAGAGCCAATTGAACTAAGAAAGCTTGCAAAATGGAACAGCACGAGACAAAAAAAGCCCGGAAGGCAAAAGATGAAATGTTTGGTGATATCAGAAGTAATTCTTGATTATCCAGGAAAGCCTTTTCAGCCTTAATGCTATTCTTCCTTGGGGCCCAGCAATTATCCTACAGTTATCAATGACAAAAGATTACTCATTTACATCTGGGTGGAGTTGGACAATATGTCTTGCCAAAGCACATTTTAGTGCCGGGCTAGGATTCGAACCCTCTACGGTTGGTTTGAGAGTCAATCTAATTAGCCACTATAATTATCCCGACACCTCGTATCGGTGAATACATGATTGTCAATTATATTGAAAGAATGACACTTTCGGTAATATTATGCCTGGTCACAGTAGAAGTGCAATTCACAAGCTCTGATCTGTGTCATAATAAAAAGGATCTTCTTCTTCAGTGCTATATATTATTCCGAAAATAGCGTAGAACCATGTATCGTTATATGTATTTTCTTGAATAAAGATGAGAATTACAACCCTTCAGAATAATGATACCTCTTTCAACCATGGAATTAGGAACCCCCTGGTGTGGAGAAATTCGATGTTTTTTCTCGGAAGTAGTAAACTTCCAGGTTATGAACCTTCAGAAATACGAGGCCTCCCCCTTTTTCCGTGCCACCTCATTTCGGGGATTTGGCATGTAAATTCTACCTGGTTCGGTGCAATAGTAACGTCGGACATCATCAGGAATCGGGACATCTGTTGGGAGGTCGGATATTAACCAGTCTAGATCGGGTTGCATGGGTTTCGGGATCAATTGTACAGTCTCACCGCTCTCCAGAGTAATCACAGGACATGACATCATGGACACATGAGGACAAACGTCATGTACGTCATATGATGCTACGATAAAAATTAATGAGAGAATGAATAGCTTAATAAATAAATCGATGAATAAATCATTAAACGAATTGATAAATATATAAAAGTAAACGTCAATTAATACATATCTGAATAAATGACTACACAATTAGAAGAATAAACGATTGAACAAATAATCAAATAAATATTAATAAACATCAAAAGCAAAATGACTGAGCTATGTACGAGTTATGCAAATGTAAAACATGTACTACTGGCGGGACTCGAACCGCGGACCTTGTGATCCACAGTCTGGTAACGTATCTACTAGACCACGACACAAGTAATTAGTCGTTATACTCTAGATTATTTTTAACGTGCCATCATTCACGTCTATCACTGTGGCTGACATTATAACAGTCGTACAAAAGCTTTGTAAAAAGAACCATCTATAATTATTTTAACAATTATTATTTCGTCATACGAAGAACAATGAACTGGGAAACCATTTATTATATATTTAGTATTCAGCTTGTGGGGTGGGGGTACTTTAGAAATGTTCTCCGTTCCCCGTGGGGGGGGGGGGGGGGTCGGCATGTACAGGTATATGATTGTGATACTAGGGACTTTTAGATTTGCTTGGACTGATACGTGTGACGTCCATTCAAGGCAGTGCATTAAAAGGACGTCGACCGTAGCAATCCACATTGTCTTCGTGCAAATCTAAAAGTCCCTATTGAGTGATCTGCGACGTAGTTTTTGAAAGAACAATTTCTGGTCCAACTGCTAAATCAATTTCAAAACAACTAAGCATGCGGACATACAAGAGATAACAGGTTCCTGATGGTGAGTGTGAATATATATATATATATATATTTAATATATTTAATAATATGGAGGCAATCTGCAGAACGGCCTTGTAAATAATGAGAGACAACCATATGCCGTGTAAAAGGGAGGTTATAAAATACAAGTCTTCAATAAACTTACAAATATGATATGAGCCTAAATAATTACGTACATAAAATGCAAACTAATATTAATAGACATGAGTGTAAGCCTTAACTTCAGAAAATGTACAAGTTATACTGGGAATATATATCTAGGAAAGGCTTGTCTCTGGATCTGCTATTAAACTTCAATAAAGTTGTGTTCTCAAATCTTGCCTATCAAGTAAAATGAAAAATTGATTAATTATTTCATTTTGAATACAAAACTTAGTAAAATGTACTCGATAGATTTTAGAACAATCTAATGTATGAATAAGAAGTTCAATTCTGATTATTGTATGGAATTGTTTGGTTACATCTGGGGGTGGTTAACTCGGGGTGGTTATCCGGGGGTGGATGTCCAGTGGGTAGGTGTCCTAGACTATACGCAGGAAATTAACATGATGATTTCAAAGAGATTTCAAAGATTTCAAATTTATTCATGTTTCCAACAAAACATTACAAATCAATTATAAGCATTTAAAACAAATTTAAGAAATACATGTTGGAAACAGATGGGTCCACTAAAAAGCAATGCTTGTACAAGTGTGAACACCTCAAGTGAAACTTAGGAATAATGAGTAATTAAATTATCTAATCTGTAACTACAAAAGGAACTACAAAATAGGGGAAAGAAAAAGGAGGATGCCAACAGAGACGAGAAAGGGACAAGACAATACTTTACACGACAAAGATAGAAGAACACGGTCATAATACCAAGAGTAGACAATGAAAAACAGAAGTGAGGGATCGAGGGTACAGAAAATAATACCAAATGATGAGCTGCATGTGGGGTTATTGATTATTGATTATTGCTTCATAATTGTGTTATAATCCTTCAGTTTGCCCCTAATCTCATAAGGATGATAAATGACTTTAATATTCCAAAGTCAAATAGCTTGTACGCCGAAGTGAATTATGACATATTGGGCCAATGTCCCGTGTCGTTAGAATATAAATGGAAAGACCGAGCATTATGAACAAACGCTAATAAAAAGGGCAAATAATCGGCGACCACCGAACGAAAATGTATTTGTGTTTGCGTGTGTTTGTATGTGTGTGTGGAGTGAGAGGTGGGTATTCGCACTAGCACAATATCTTTTTGCAATGACATGAAGTGAAACGTGGCTACATACAATACTTTTTGTAAATAGTATAAGGAAATAATAAGTGTAGCCCCTTCCCATACACACACACACACACACACACACACACCATCACAAGTTTGGTGGCTCCTGAGAAAAACGTCAAAAATAATGCATGAGGGTGTTTGTTCATATTCTTATTTTCATTTATTGTCAAAGGCTTTTATATAATGTTTGTAATCAAAATTATTTTTTTAGCTTACCTGTCGTAAGAACTAATATGTTCACGATGAGGAAACAGATTGTCCAAGGGTAAGCCTGGTGAAAGAAAAATGAAACATTGAAACATTGAATTATTGAATTATACAGAAAAGAAGTTGGTCAGTGAAGCTGCAATATTCATTTCGTACATAAAAATTCTCTTTGCATGTTTCCCTCTTCCTCTAATTCCGCTCATCCTTCTTTACTGCTTTCTTACTTTTCTCGCCCGTCTCATCTAGACCTCTCTCTTTTCCTCTTCTGTCTTTAATTTTCCGTTCAATTTCTCCTGTTCTCCCATCTTGTTATTTTCTCTCTCTTTTACAATTTATCTATTTCCCCTTTTTTTTTCGCTGTCTGTATTTTTGCTTATATGATGCCTAAATTTGCATTGTTATATTGTTTTGTGTTTTGCTAACCCTAACCCTAACCCTAACCCTAACCCTAACCCACTGCAGCCAGGTGAAATCACAGTGAACGAGACTCGTCTAGTTCATTGTCCATCTAATTAATAACCAAGTACAGTGCATGTCACTAATGTACAAGCTTAAATAGTTTATAAGACGGGTCTACAGTATGAGTTTGAAGTCGACAAATTGACTAAAAATCCGATCAAAATGACAAGAGTCGCATATCATGGAGGCCGCCATTTGCTTTATTGAATTACGTCACATCCCAACAGAGGATGAATTACACTTCGCAATGAATGATCAGACTTTATCAAGACGTAAATAATTCTTCTAGTAATTGAGGAAAAAAAACCATAGGAAGATATTAAGTTAAAAAATATGCAAAAATACAACAAATAATGAGCCTCAGTACAAAAAAAAAATTATGTACCCTGTCTTTGCAAATTTATATATATATATATATATATATATATGTAAGAATCCATCACATATACAAAAAACAAACAAAAAACTCAATTTATGCACGCTTAGTTCGGGTCGCGGGAAAATCGTACACTGGGCGATGGGCTCACCAAATACCTGTAGACAAGAATCTTTCTTTCCATTGCGGTGAATATTTTTTTGGAAACTGTTTATTTTCTTATTGTGGATTTTAATCCGGAGTCAACGTTGTACTCGAAAAACGAAATACGTACAAAAACGATACTTTCTTTGATAAATTAAGTTTAGTTTTTCTCGATTGATAGCATTTATCTATTTTCCATCGTATACATTTCCCCTATTGCTATTATAATTAATATAAAATGCGCACTCCAAAGTTTAAAAAGAAATCGAAATATTTGTATTATGGTCGTGACAATAGGCCACTATTAGCAGGCCTGTGTAACCACTTTTGGATTGAATTACAAAACAAAATCATCAATCCTTTCACTTGTTTATTAATTTCATTATTATGAAAATACAGGTAAAAATGAATAGATAGTTAGCCTGTAAATTAAAACAATTCAGACACTTTTAAATCGTATCACTTAGCCACGACACCCACAACTCAAACAAACCCACTAGCAAAACCATATACTCACATACGTGTACACACCATAATAACATACACTCACAAGTCATGCTCATACACCCCACAGCAACATTAAACAACCACGCACACACACATACACATCCCACCACGTCTACGCACACATATATGTACACACAAGGATGCTACTAGCTTTTATGTGCCTTGTCTGTTCCGGACAATTATTATTGTAAACAATAATAATATGTCGATTTATATACTCTACTGCGCTTAATACAAAATACCACATTATTACCCAGGCTGTTCCTGATTGCCCCGAAATAGGCTCGAAAGCATTCAAGTAATTTCTTCCTACCGGGTACCTACTTACTTCACCTGCATGGGTGGAGAATTACAATGTAGATTAATGACTTGCCAAAGGACATTGGCACCGAGGCGGGACTCGAACCGAGAACAAAGCGATTCAAATTCCGGTGACGTATCCACTGGACCAAGACACCCCCAATCATTATTATCATTATTATTATTATTGTTATCGTTATCATTAGTATTAGTATTACTACCACTACTTCTACTACTACTGCCATCTTTATTATTAATATTAGAGGGTTATTGGAGATTCCTGTATCACTCATGTAATATAAAACATTTTTTGATTGTTGTTCCCGGTTTTGTCCGTCTTCCAATGTTCATGTGTGATCTACTATCATAAGAATCTTTAATAATGTCTGACCGGTGAAGTATGAACTCGGTACATTTTTATACATCCGATCTGTGTTTATATTACATGAGTGAACAGGTATTTCTGGTGAAATTGGTGAGATCCCTAAAAAAATAAAAGGCATAGTAATTAAAAAAACACAATAAGAAATGATAAAAAATATATACAAAGGGGATATATCATGAAACTTTTCGTACATGACCGATCTACCCTCGAAAGTAGCTATTAACATTGTGAAACATAAGGAAAAGCACCTTTTTTTTATAACTTTCAAACCGGCCATTACCTCTCATACATACTGTCCCACAAGTTATTTACTAAAATAACCATAAAACCTGTTATTCTCACCTTAATGATACCTGTCCATCCTTGTTTACCGTGAGCAGACATGATGCTATTCGATCGCTGAAAAACCCCAGTTCTAAAGCCCAATTGTGTTGGCATATCAACCCGTATAATTATACGGGATATGAGCCTGCCAGTGTCTTTGATGAACTACCGGTGAGACAAAACAGAATTTGATACGATAGGAGTAGCCCACTCGGTTGCAAAAATGGGGTAGCATATATTGGCGACTAGTTTAGTGGCGACATTATATGCATTATTCCCCACGTCACAGATGTGCGTGCGTGTGTCACATACTAGTACACTAGTACCAGGCGCGTACGCAGGGGGGGGGGGGGTGTTTGGGGGGTTAACCTCCCCTTTGGTATTTTTATGTGTATAAACCCCCCTAAACCCCCCCTTTGGTTTTTTTTCTCTTTTTTTAAATTTTTATTTTAAATAAAAAAAAATTTTATAATAAAAAAAAAAAACTATGCCCATGGCTGACCTAAAAAAGGTGACCTTACCCCCCCCCCAACGGAGCAAAATGTCAAATTTTCAAGTTTCGAGACCAAAAAAAAAAATGTCCTCTTAACCCCCCCCCCCCCCCTCCCCGCTTATTCAGCGATCGGCTGAGTCGTTGCGATTTTTTAGGGACAAAAAAAGTGTCCTCTTACCCCCCCCCCCCCGCTTATTCAGCGGCTGGCTGAGTCGATGCGAAATTCGGCCAGATTTAAAAATGTTAACCCCCCCCCCCCCCCTTGAAAAAATCCTATGTACGCGCCTGACTAGTACGTTGGTACATACGTTGCTCCGGAATGAAGAGAAATCACTATAAAGCACAAAGCACCAAGTACAGAAAAGAGATTTAACTAGACATGGAATACTTGTTTGGAACAAGTATAGGTGGGCTGTATCAACTAAAATTTTAGATAAAATAGAGCAAAAAAAACCCCAGAGAATTAAAAATAGCAGTACGGTCCTCAGAGCGATATCATATCCCTAATCTAGCTAGTTGTTGTAATAACATAGTGAAGAAATCCTTTCCAAAAGGGGTTACATCTATGTGTCATCAAATCAGATTGATTTTTCATTAATACATTATTCTTTCGTGGCTTCATAAAAAAACTTTCAGAAAGATGATTTGTAGAAAAAATAACAAACAAAAACAGGTGCACCAAGCAGCTCATTGTACCTACTGGGTATAACTAAATCGACACTTTTTGTCAGGTACTTTTATTTTCCTTAAATTTCGATAGTTGACAGCCAGATATTGTACAAAATGTCCGGATTCGAATTAGATGGTTGAGGTTGTTTAATTTTTTCCTCATTTTTGTCATTTCTTTCAAGAAGAGAATTTCAAACTCGGGCTAAAATCTACCCCCATACAATTTTTCATTTTAAACAGTGGTCTATGAGAGTGTAGGTCTATGGCGCTTGTGGCGAACTATATCACTTTACAAAAATTTTCATCCGGGCCTGCAAATTGTGAAGTTTGGAGAAAATAATTGCATATTGATACCGTGATGTGATGGTAGTTAGTTTCTTGTCTTTCCTCAGTTAGAAGTGCAGAACTCCCCACCCTGGTTGTACTCAAAACTTTGTAGATATCCCTACACCATTAAACCGAGCGCCACCGCCATCGAGCCAGGAGGCATAGTTATCTGCTTTTGTGTATCTATAGACCGAGGTTTCCTTGGTTTATATAGGAAAATGCAGAGGCGGCGTTACCTGGGGGCAGAGGGCACAGTGCCCCACTTTTTTAAGTACCCCAAAGGTGCCCCTTTTTACATAGGAAGAGACCCCTTTAAATTTGTAAGAATTGCCACTATGACTTCGTAGAAGTGCCCCTTCCCCTTTTCACCTCTTATAACTGCCCCTTTCATTTCTACACGTCCCCCTTTTCCTTCGACAAGTTCCCATTTTCCTTTGCAATAGGTGTTCATTTCCCACCCTCATAAGTGCCTTTTTTGTCTCCAATAAATGCCCCCTTTCAGGTACGAGAACTGCCCTTTCCCATTTTGATAAGCGCCCCTTCACCTCTGATAATTGCCCTATTCAAATACTTATGAGAGGTGCCCTTTTACTTTGAAAAGTCCCCTTTCCCCTCCTGATAAGTGCTCCTTTCATTTCTGATGAGTGCCCCTTTTCACCTCTAATAATTGCCCCTTTATTTAACACACGCCCCTTTTCCTTTCTAATAAATAAGTGAGATCTGGTAGTCTTGTAAAGATTGTCTGATGTTCAGTCATGCATGCAGAGATTCAAATGAAACCCATGATTACATATCCATACTTCAAATAATGCAACTTTTAAAAAGTAGGACATTATTCTGACTCACTCTGTATAAACATTATAAAGCGGCGGATCTTGGATTTCCGAAGCGAGGGAGGGGGGGGGGGGCAAACCAACGTTTGCGCGAAGCGTTCTGCCATCGCGTGGCATGTTAGAACAATTTTGTTAATGATATAGTGACGTCGTCAACTATTGAGGCAATTGTCTTTTTTTTTTCTCTCTATTTTTTTGTTTTTGCATTTTAGCATTACATATTGGCCCCAAATGGCGGAAATTGTTTTTGAATATTTGATACACATTACTATGCCTACATGATTATCTGCTGACGCTTTCTCAACACTGCATCCATCAGCTTATAATGACCTACTTATCCTGATCATAGTAGAATTAAATTCGGTTTTCAACAATTGCACTAATCGACGTGTTCATGCCATGGATCATTGAACAGATAATGATGATGATATGTGTATGTCAACCCCGGATGCAATGCACTCCTAGTCTCCATGGCATTCATTCTCATCTAGTTTCTATTCCTTTTTTTTCTCTTCAATTTACTTTTCTTTCGGGTGTGGGAGGGGGGGGGGGTATATATTGGTAAAAATTAAATCATATTTGTGTACGATAGTGGATTCAGTGGAAAGGATTAAAAAACCCATTACTTTGACAGTTACACAATATTTATATTTTTTTGATATTTGTTTGGAAATGGTACCTCTTTGCTAACCTTCTTGCAATTGCGTAGCATTATTTGGTTTCAAAACATTTTGCACATTCATTAAAGTGGATTTTATCTTTTGAGGTGTAACACAAACATCGTATTTCAATTTCATAGTAACAAAAAGCAGTATAGGAATGAGAGTAATCTCGAACATTTTGCAACAAAATGATAATATTCAAATTCAAAAAGTCATATTTGTAAATGGAATGGAGTTTTGACCGATGCTGAGCACATAAAGACCTGTATTATTACGACGAAAACACTTTAACATATCCTATTGTCTGTAATATCATCGACCATTTCAAATACAGTAACAGGTTCTTAATGGTACTGCCCCTTCGTACCTTTATCGGACATCATCAAATTATATATTAGTTAGGAACCTATGGTCAACCGCAATGAATCTCCTCCAAACTCCGGGAGTCAGTACAAGATATTATGGGGAACGCGCCTTAAGCAAACCAGCACCGTTTATTTAAATGTGCTTCCTCTCCAGCGCCGAGGCACAACCTCTAGCAACGATTTTAAGCAGTCTCTAAAAAGTATATCTCCTCCTTCCTCTGGTAGCTGAGTTCCAGCTTGCACTTTGTTATTTATTAAAGATAAACTTTAGTACTGGTAATGCGATTGCATTGTGAAAGAAAAGGTGTGGAAAGGATCAGAAACAGTTGATCATGTAGCATGCAAGTATTGGTGTGCACCGCAATGTTCTGGAGTCATCAAAATCATAATAAATTTGACAGAGTCTTGGTAAAGTAACAAGCACTCACATAGAAAGCTATATATGGGACAACACACATGGTGTCGGGGCTAGTACTACCTTGATTTCCTTGTCTTTCTATGCTCATTACTTAGCCAGTATACATTTTCTTCCAAAATTGTTTGGCACATGTCATTTATTTGTAATCTTGAACATTCAGTGTAAGTTTCGTTTGATTCTGTGAGAATTATTATTATTTTTTTACCAGTACTGGAGTTTATCTTTAAGGTACTATTTTATCACGTTATAATTTCTCCTTAATTCTCAAACATTTACCCTTTTTTTCAATTAAGCATTGTGTTTAGAATATGTATGTATTGTCATATTTGTTAAACTGGTCTAATTACGTTAACGTTAGTATTCCATTGGCATATTTTTTTTTCTTGTTTTGATTTATAATTATGTTATATCATTGAGATGGCAATATGGTATGCGCTCTATAAGCCTCACATTTTTATTGATTTTTTGTTTTGCAATTCCATTAAGCAAGAAAACGAATGTAACGTAATTAAAAAATATATATAAAAGTAACCTGTTACTGTTAGATACATATTAATATGTTTTTTTCTCTCTCTTTTTTGTTGTTGCATTTTAGCATAATACATATTGGACCCAAATGGCGGAAATTGGTTTTGAGTAATTGATACACATTACTATGCCTACATGATTATCTGCTGGCGCTTTCCCAACACTGCATCCATCAGCTTATGATCACCTACTTATCCTAATCATAGTAGAAATACATTCGGTTTCAACAATTGCACTAATCGACGTGTTCATGCCATGGATCAATGAATAGGTGTGTATGTCATCCCTGGATGCATTGCACTCCTGGTCGCCATGGCATTCATTCTTTCTCATCTAGTTTCTATTTCTTACCAATAATGGAAAATAATTGTTTCATTCTGGCAGGATGGTGGTTTAGTGGAAGAAAAAAAAATGTTCGTAATAATACAGGCCTTTCTCAGTTACAAAAAGCAGTGTAAGAATGAAAGTAATCTTGAACTTTTTGCAACAAAATGATAATATTCAAATTCCAAATATTTGTAAATGGAATGGAGTTTTGACCGATGCTAAGCACATAAAGGCCTGTATTTTTACAACGAAAACACATATCCTATCATCTGTACTATCATCGACCCTTTCAAATACAGTAACAGTTCTGTCCCTTCGTACTTATTATAGTCATCATCAAATTATATATCCCATATATTTAGGAACCTACGGTCAACCGCTATGAATCTCCTCCAAACTCCGAGAGTCAGTACCAGATATTATGGGGAACGTGCATTCAGCCAACCAGCACCGTTTAAATTACTGTGCCTCCTCTCCAGCGCCGAGGCGCAACCTCTAGCAACGATTTTAAGCAGTCTCTAAAAAGTATATCTTCTCCTTCCTTTTGTAACTGAGCTCCAGCTAACACTTTGTTATTTATTAAGGTACTATGTTATCACGTTATAATTTCCCCTTAAATCTCAAATATTTACCTTTTTTTAATTAAGCATTATGTTTAGAATATGTATGTATTGTCACATTGGTTAAATGGTCTAATTACGTTAGCGTAAGTATTCCATTGTCATATTATTATTTTTGTTTTTGATCTATGATTATGCTATATCATAGAGATGGTAATATAGTATGCGCTATATAAGCCTCACATTTTTATTAATTTATTATTTTGCAATCTCCATGATGCAAGAAAACGAATCTAACGTAATTTAAAAAATATATACTTGATAGTAACCTGCTAGATACATATTGATATTAACAGAGTAAAATATATCAGAAGAAGTAGACATTCTTTATTGTCAAATACACCGATGTACAAGAAATGTGAAGGTGCATACAAAAAGTGTTTGCTAATTTGTAATAATGAAGATCGATATCACCTTTAGATTTCTTGGCTGTAACTAATATCATATAAATATACATGAGGTAGTATTTCTATATATATTTTTTACATTTTATATTAGTATTAGCTTGTAGATGAATCGAGCATTATCATTGTCATGTTAAAAGTATATTGTTGCAATGATATAGTGACATCGTCAACTATGGATGCCATAGTTTTTTTGTTCTGTTTGTCTCTTTTTTTGTTGTTGTTGCAATTTAGCATTGCATATTGGCTTTAAATGGCGGAAATTGTTTTTGAATAATTGATGCACATCACTATGCCTACATGATTATGTGCTGGCGCTTTCTCAACACTGCATCCATCAGCTTATGATGACCTTCTTATCCTGATCATAGTAGAATTAAATTCGGTTTCATTACACTAATCGACGTGTTCATGCCATGGATCATTAGCTAGGTTCAGAGGGAGAAGAGCTACCCTATCTATATAGGATGAAGGTCGTGTTATGAGCTAGGCGAGGTAACTATGGCGGGGTATATGGCGGACCAAGCATGCCACTATCCGTACAACTATACAACTATACGTCTATTCAGCCGGCCAATCAGAACACAGGAAACTGTACATCTTTACAACTATACCAGTGGCGGATTCTGACGGTCACAGGGGGCACGTGCCTTCCTCCGGTAAACAAAACGGGGAAAGGGGAAGGGGGAAAAGAAAAGGGAGAAAAGGAGAAAAAGTAGGTGAAAAGGAAAAGGAAGGGAAAAAGAAAGAAAAAGGAAGAGAGAAAGAGGAAGAAAAGGGTAGGAAAGAAAAGGAAAGAGGAGAAAAAGGAGGGGGAAAGGAAGAAAGGGGAAGAGAGAGAGAGGAGAGGAGAGAAAAGACGAAAAAGGAAGGAAAGGGGGAAAGACGGAGACGAAAAAAGAGGGAAAGGAGAATAATGAGAAGGGAAAAAAAGAAAGGGGGATGATATTGTAAGAAGGTGTTTTTTTAAACCAAAAAACAGGTGGGGGGGGGGGGGGGGGTCACGCAATTTCGGAGTGTGCATAATATGGGGTCCCTCTTGTCAGGCGTGTAGCTCCCCCCCCCCCCCGAAAAAAGCACAAGAAGAACAACAACAAAAAGAGATGGAAAAAAAGGGAAAAGAGAGAATTTTGGTGAGTAAAAGGAAAAAGGAAAAAATATAAAGAGAATTAAATAACGATAGAAGAGAGGTGCGAGAGCATGAGGAATTACATTTCTTTTAAAAAATAATCGAGAAACAACCAGGGGCGTCGTTAAAGAGGGTGAGACCGCGACCCTCCCCCTCTCCCATCTCTCAGGATATTGTCGGTAAATTTGCGTTGCTGTCGGGCAAAATGAGAAAAGGGGGATGGGGAAATGAGAGGGAAAGAAACGAAAAAAAGAAAGGAAAAGAAAGACAAGGAGAAAAGGAGATCAAAAAGAGAAAAAGGAAACAAGAGTAATGGGGGGGGGGATGAAAGAGAGGAGAGAGAGAGGGGGTAACAACCTGAAATAAGAGGGATGGGAGTAAGGGAGAGAGAGAGAGAGAGAGAGAGAGGATGTTGGAAGGAGTCACCACGTCGCGGAGGCAAGAAAGATACGCATAGATAATTATGTTGTTGTGTAGGTATTCTTGCTCGATTATCGTGTACTATTTCAATGCAGAAGTTTGATGTAGGTGAGATGTATTATGTCGGTAGGCCGGCAATTTTTTTCCCCTACGAACTGTGACGTTTTATCGGACAAAGAAACATTTTTGAAAATTCTGACAATTATTAGGAGTCGTTACAACGAATCGTCTTCTCTCTCTAATAATTTAATGAAACGCCAAAGCTGCTGCACTTCGCCTCCCCTCTCTCTCTCCTCTCTTTCACCCCCGTTTCTTTTGTTTCCTTTCTCTCATCTTTATTCCTTTTCTCCTTTTCTTTCTTTTCGTTCTTCTCTTTTTCTTCCTTTCCTTCCTCTTTTTTTTTAGCTGTCTTTTTGTTCTCTTCTCTTCTCTTTCCCTTCTTTCCTTTCTTATCCTTTTCTTTATTAATTTCTTTCCCTTTCCCTCTCATATTATGTGTGTACGATAGTGGATTCAGTGGAAAGGATTAAAAACCCAATACTTTGACGGTTATACAAGATTTAGATTTCTTGGATAATTGTTTAGAAATGGTACCTCTCTTCCAATCGCTAGCATTATTTGGTTTCAAAACATGTTGCACAATCGTTAAATTGGATTCTATCTTTTGAGGTGTAACACATACTGTATGTGTTACAGCTGTAACAGCTTAATTCAACTCCACAGTAACAAAAAGCAGTGTAGGAATGAAAGTAATCTTGAACGTTTTGCAACAAGGATAATATTCAAAAATCCAAAAGTCATATTTGTAAATGGAATGGAGTTTTGACTGATGCTGAGCACATATAAGCCTGTATTATTACGACGAAAACACTTTAACATATCCTATTGTCTGTAATATCATCGACCATTTCGAATACAGTAACAGGTACTTAACGGTACTGCCCTTCGTACTTATATCAGACATCATCAAATTATATATCCTATATAGTTAGGATCCTATGGTCATCCGCTTTGAATCTCCTCCAAACTCCGAGAGTCAGTACCAGATATTATGGGGAACATGCCTTCAGCAAACCAGCACCGTTTAATTGAATGTGCTTCCAGCGCGGAGGCGCAACCTCTAGCACCGATTTTAAGCAGCCTCTAAAAAGTACATCTTCTCCTTCCTTTTGTAATAGAGTTCCAGCTAACACTATCTTATTTATTAAGGTACTATTTTATCACGTTATAATTTCTCCTTAATTCTCAAACATTTACCTTTCTTCAATTAAGCATTGTGTTTAGAATATGTATGTATTGTCATATTTGTTAAACTGGTCTAATTACGTTAACGTAAGTATTCCAGTGGCATAATATTTTTCCTTTTTTGATCTATAATTATGTTATATCATTGAGATGGCAATATAGTATGCGCTATATTAGCCTCACATTTTTATTGATCTTTTGTTTTGCGATCTCCATGATGCAAGAAAACGAATGTTAAGCAGGGCTCCCACTTAGGTGAGTTGGAGCCTCGAGTTGTGGCGAGCTGGCGCGATCTTATGGCAAACCGTTTTATCATTAAAACATATTGCTTGATATCAAGAATTCAATTCTTGATATTGTTTCAGCGAAACATGAAAGTTATTTGTTTTTTCCAAGATTTTTGCAAGATACCGTATTGACCCTGACCTACTTCTAGGGTCAAGTAAGTGTATACGTTGCAGAGCACATTTTTCCACGGATGTGATCTAACATAACATTTCAGACGCTTATTTAGAGGCCAGAATTCCGGGTTTAGGAAAATGGCAACGGTATTTCAGAGTCGCTAGCAATTTCCGCAAAACAAGTGAGTAAAGCTTGGATAAGATATTATAAAGTGTATGATAATGAATTGGTAGAAATTAATGATTATTTGGTGTCACATTCGAGTACGTAGATGTGTTAGTAATGTGCATGTTAATGTGTATAGAAGCGTAATGTGTACGTTTACATTGAAAGTATGTGCGGTATTTAGTTAGTGTTTAATTCACACATTTATAAAGAGGGATTTTGTGCTTTTTAAATCACCGACTTATAATGACATTAGTCAGAAGTTGATTTAAGGTTGTTGGTTCGCTGACCATGAAACAAATTGCAAAAGTTCCAAACTCGAAATGGGATTATGACGTCTTTATTAGCTTCCTCAAACGAAGAGTGGAAGACAACACAGAATCAAAATTCAATCTGTAATGAGAATCAGATGCACAGAAAATACAATAAATTAATAAGTATTGCATGAAAAAGTTTCCTTTGTTTTCTTATTTCTGAGTGCCTCTAATACCATGACAACTTAATGAACTTGTACTCATAAATATACACCACTTGTATATTAAATACCCAAACTGTCCTAAACCTGAACCTTGTGATTTGGTACCTATACATAAACATGCATTTGTATTTGCATAATTCATAAAGGCAACTAACTATTAAACATTTGTGACTACAAATGTATACTTTCATAAACATCTTGATAAATGCCTAACGAAAATAAATGCTACGGCTGAAATCCAAAAGCCTATCTCATTATACATGTTTAAATCACATCTTTCCAAAATATCAACCCAATCTGAAAATCAACATTTGTTCCTAATAATCCACATTACAATTGTGACTAAATTCCTTTATCAGAACTATACTCAATAAGTCTTCACAAACCTACAATACATAACTCTCTGTTTATGTTACAAAGATAACTAAAAACATGAAGACTGCTTTCAATGCAAAGCCCTATGTATAAAGCTTGGCTCTAGCTGTGCGCATAATTAGGTAGGTGACATTTACACCCTGCACAGTACAAACCACTTGCTTGTAAATTACATTTTCCAGAAATCTACATCAATATTTCGAAGCAAAACTTCACTTGCTCTGACTAAATAAACACAATGCAGGTCATTATAAATTGACCAAATCTCGCCTAAATTGACATTTTGTCTTATTCCCTTTACATTTATCCACTTTTACTCTTCGTCAAAACGGCAACAAATTATACAGTAATGTCCCTGGCATAGCACCACACGTATAATATTCACTTTCACACGTGCGATTCAATGATTACTGAAGTTGAACGAATGAAATTCAACTTATAATTAATACATTTTATCTATATATCAGAAACTCACTTCTTTGGCCGGAACTAAGCAATTTACTGCCGAAACACTGGGCTCACTGGTGTCACTGTCAAACAGGACAAAAACGGGAAAACTGGGAAAACTGGAGAGCTCATCTCCAGTGACTTGACGCTCGACAGACTACACGAACAAGTGACTAAAATGGCTTCGCTACTTATCGAAGTCAAAAGTAACCCAATAAACAAAATCACGTGAAAATCACGTCAATATCAAGGTATCGACTTGAGGAGAGTTACGTTCTTCAAACACCGGACATTTACGTAAATGTGTTAATACGTTTTTTGCATTAGGTAACTTAAAACACACGTACACTAAATCACGCAATTGTCACTGCAATATCACCATTATAATAACGTGATTATCCCTACCTTGGAGACCATGGTTTGTAAACCTAATACTCCCGTGTTTGTTTGGTTATGAAATTACATCTTCATACACGAAATTATCGTGTCACAGAAACACGTGAAGCGTTAGTGATAGTTTTAGTCAAAATATTTGCGTGAAATTCACGTGAATATTACGAGGCTGACTTGAGATGAATCATTTTCTTCATTCACGTGAAATTTACGTCGAAGAGGAAGCATGTTACTGTAACCCGCATTCAACCCAATAATTACGCAAATGTTACACAATAAATGAACCAAAATAATGACGTTCTCATCCCGTTTCTGAACATCGTGTCTTGGATCTTCCATAATTACGTCAAGGCGCGCCGGAAGCAGTTTGGGATTAGAGGGGGTTGGGTGGGGGGTTGCAAACATCCCAGAAGAGAAAGCTAGTTGCAACTGGTCCAGTTGATGAACCATTTAATGCCAACTGGTAACCCTGGAAATTGAAATGGGCTAAATGATCCAGTTGATCCAGGCCAGTTATAATTCAACTGGTCTAGCTGAGCCATTAGAACCATTTGGTAAAACTTCCAACCAGTTGAACAGCAACAATACTTCAATACTGGTACGTCTGTATTTCCAATGTAAGGGCATTGGTAATAAGTAGACTTACATAATTGAATTAAACGAAAAAAACTCGTATACTTGTACTTTATTGAAATTATTTTAGTTCACAGTTAATGTTTCCCTTATTCATGTTTAACTATTTATACGAAGTAGCGAAATGTCCTAATAACTGGTAATTTATATTTGTAGTATTTTCGAAATGAATTGCATATAACTAAATCATCAGTAATTAAGAAATATGC
This sequence comes from Strongylocentrotus purpuratus, assembly GCF_000002235.5. Lineage (NCBI taxonomy): Eukaryota > Metazoa > Echinodermata > Echinoidea > Camarodonta > Strongylocentrotidae > Strongylocentrotus > Strongylocentrotus purpuratus. The sequence goes on along the minus strand of NW_022145597.1, from coordinate 32,770,023 downwards.
TGTAAATTCAGATAAATTGTTTAAAAAACATAGATCTGCACGCACCCCATATTCAATATGCAAATGAATTGGTGTCAGCTGGGTCAACTCGAAATATGCCAACGCTCAGTCATCAACTGGTGCAACTGGAAATATGCACACTCCAGTTATCAACTGGTGCAATGAAAATATGCCAACAGTCAGTTATCAACTGGTGAACATAGAAATATGCCAACAGTCACGGGATTATCACCACGGAACTTAAATGGTAACTGTGAAACCATCAAGACACCCAAGAATAACTCATTTTCACACATGGAAAACACGGAATACCCAGCTTATATTAATAATCCGTTTGAGTCACGCGATCATCACCGCGGAACTGCTGGCAACTTTGACTACGATTTAAATAGGTTTTTTAAGACACCTAATCATGACCAATTTTTCACACCTAAAAGTCACGTATGCCCAGCTTATATTAATAATCCGTTTGAGTCACGAGATCATCTCCGCGGAACTTATGGCAACTTTGACTTCCATTTAAATAGGTGTTTTAATACACCTAATAATGACTAATTTTTCACACCTAAATATCACGGATTCACAGCTTAGATTAGTCATCAGTTTTAACTACGTGATCATCACCAAGAAAGTTATGGTAACTTTGAAACCATTTAAATAGGTGTTTTAAGACACCTAATAATGACTAATTTTTCACACCTAAAAGTCACGTATGACAAGCTTAGATCAATAATCCGTTTGAGTCACGAGATCATCACCGCGGAACTTATGGCAACTTTGACTACCATTTAAAAAGGTGTTTCAAAACACTTAATAATTACTAATTTTCACACCTACATATCACGTTTTCACAGCTTAGATTAGTAATCAGCTTGAGCCACGTGATTATAACCAAGAAATTTATGGTAACTTTGAAACCTTTTAAAGAGGTGTGTAAGACACCTCAGAATTACTAGTTGAATATAACCAGAGATTTACGGACAGAACAATAAGACGATTAGCCGGTGTAAGTAACGTGATTATTACCATCAACCTTGGATAACCTGTGAAACCAATCAATAAAGGTGCTTACAAGACCAAATAATTACGTATTTATCGCCACCATCGGTTAACTGACAAAAAAACTCGTTGCTTGGTCAAGTGGTTATTTGGTCATAAACACTTGATTTACAGAGGTAAGTGGAATCACGTTTCTCCAGTCGCGTGATAAACTGGTGGTTTTTAGGTTAGATGAAAACGTGAACAGGAGTACCTTTTTTGTTTAAATGAAGGCACGTGTCGATAACGTTTAAATCTAGTTCAAAAGGCACTATACTTTAAAATCACTTTAAATACACTCCCAAAAGAGGTTACTTTTTGGTGTTCTGTTTATTGGGAAGGTATCCTTGAAAAACAAATACTCAAAGAAAGGCCATTTCAAATCCTACTATAAAAAACATCGATCATGAATACAACAGACATTGTAAATATTTAAATTGCCAATTCACCTTCTATAAAATACCTAAATGCTTCATTTAGGCTGAAAGAGAATAAATATCTATCTTTCCTGATATTATAATTAACAAAATGAACCTTTTTTCTTATCTTATGAAACAAAGAATCTGAACTCTAAAAATCTCTTCTAAGATTTTCGACTTGCTGAAAAAAACCACAAAATAAATTTCGCTCAGCGAAACAGTTGTTTTAGTTGACAAATTATAAATATTGGTATTGACATATGAAATAAGTGTCGGATAAATCAGAGTTATGAAAGAAAAAGACTGAATTACAGTCAGGTTTTTTGGAATTTATAATGAAAGTTCAATGAGTCTAAATAAGAAAGACAAGTTTGACATACTTTGAGTAAGATGGGATTTATTTATTAAGCATATATTTAAAGGTAGTCTTGACTAGGAATTTATCTAGGCTGGGGACCTTGGTTACTCGGGTTTTTATGAAAGCAGTATTTCTGTCAAGATATGTTATTTTGACATAGAGATTAATTGGGGTTTAGGCCTTTTAGAGAGTTTTTGGATATAGAGTCAAGACTTTTAATGAATGCTATTTAAGGCTTTTGATTATACATTACCGGATAAATGCATACTGATTTAGTTCAATACATTTTATGTGTTATAGACATGTATACTGAGGATGCTTATTTTTATTCTACTTTCAGGTTGAATAAAATTGCTCAACTGGCATATCGTTGAGTTCATATACAACCAAGCGGAAACCTAGTCCTTACTTCATTTTTGAGCGTACCAGATATCAAGAATTACCATTGCTTTACAACATAAACTTATTTCTTGATATCAAGAAATATGTTTTAATGATAAAACTGCTTGCCATAAGATCGTGCCAGCTCGCCACAACTCGAGGCTCCAACTCGCCTAAGTGAGAGCCCTGCTTAACGTAATTAAAAAAAATATATACTTAAAAGTAAGCTGCTGGATACATATTAATATTAACAGAGTAAAATCTATCAGAAGAGGGAGACATTCTTTATTGTCAAATACACCTATGTACAGGAAATGTGAAGGTGCATACAAAAAGGGTTTGCTAATTTCTAATAGTGAAGATCGATATCACCTTTAGATTTCTTGGCTGTAACGAATATCATATAAATATACATGAAGAAGTGTTTCTATACATTTTTTCTATAATCTATATTAGTATTAGCTTGCAGACGAATCGAACATTATCATTGTCATGTTAAAGCATATTGTTGCAATGATATAATGACGTCGTCAACTATGGAGGCCATTTTTTTCTCTCTCTTTTTTTTAAGTTGCATTTTAGCATTACATATTGGCCCCAAACGGCGGAAATTGTTTTTGAGTAATTGATACACATTACTATGCCTACATGATTATCTGCTGGCGCTTTCTTAACACTGCATCCATCAGCTTATGATGACCTTCTTATCCTAATCATAGTATTCAACAATTACACTAATCAACGTGTTCATGCCATGGATCATTGAATAGATTATTTTGATGATATGTGTTTGTCATCCCCGGATGCACTGCATTCCTGGTCGCCATGGCATTCATTCTTTCTCATCTAGTTTATATTTGTTACCAATAATGAAAAATGATTGTTTCATTTTGGCAGGATGGTGGTTTAGTGGAAGAACAAAAATTAAAGTCCGTAATAATACAGGACTATATCCTATATCACAAAATGAATTGATTGAAGTGTGTAAATCTTTAAGAAATACAAAATCTTGTGGATAGGATAACATAGGTTGCAATGTACACACACAAATCATTTATGATATTGTAAAACCGTTGGTCTATATTTTTTATATATCAATGTTCACTGGTACTTTTCCAAGCAAAATTAAAATTGCGAAGATTATTCCTGTTTTTAAAAAGGACGATCGTTAATCATCAAAAAATTATCGACCAATATCATTCTTGCTAATCATAATAATGAATAATAATAATATGGATATTTATATATTTATAAGTATCGGCTTGCATGGTGATGTAGGCATACAGTAGGCTTGCGGTTGCACCATGTGAGCGAGAGGAAGGATTGGGAAGTCCTGAAAAGGACTCTCGATAATCTTTCTTTCTTGAGTGTGTGTAGTCCTAAAAATGGACTGTTGGTGCGGTCTTGAAAAAGACTGTTGGTTATCGTTCTTAGCTTATAGTTCTAAGGAGAACTATAGCGCTTGGAGAGGATAGGGGAGGGAGTGGCTCGACGTTTCGAACAGGTTGACTATCCGTCGTCAGGAGAGAGGCTTTACCAAGATTTGAATTGTACATGAATTATATATTCTAGGTTTAAAATCAAGGTATGATATGTTTTAAATCTAAGTTTTAACACATTTATTTTATAAAGTAGGCTTGCGGGTGCACCATGTGAGAGGGAGGGAGGATTGAGGATTGATACATTGATTTTAAGCTGGCCGAATATCTCGCAAAATTATCAGATATATATATATATATATTGAAGGAGACAAGGATCAAGATCGCGCCAGAGCGTCAAGTTGTGACGTTAAACTTATTTCAATCCCGTCCCCAATTCTAAAGTTGTTCACCAAATCATACATGCAATACAACTCACAAGCAAGATGAAGGCCAAATGGGGTCACAGTTAATTATTATTTCGTGCTGCCAATTTACTGTTTAGTGTGACATGCCAATCGGGTTACTCTTAATCAATCCTCGTTCAGATATGTCACAGCAAAATCGCGGCGTTTTTTTCTTCAATTTTTCTTCTAAATATTTATATATATATATATATATACATATATATATATTGTATATATAACGACGTAACATGTAATGAGATTCAAATTGCTCAGTGAATACACGCAGGTCCTTTGCGGCCCGCAGTCGCCGTTCATTTACATGGCGGCTTTAAATCTTGCGGTGCTTCAGCGCGCCATATCTGAACAGGCCTTTAGGCTGGCTATACAGATGAGGCAAAAAAGAAGATTCAGTTCAATTCAATTTAGTTTATTTCACTTCTAATTAAAACCTAATTTTGTTTATTTTATTTATTTATTTATTTCCTCTAGGGTGGATTGCCCTTTCAGCACAGCTGATTTTCAAAGGGGTCCACATACATAAAAATAACAATAAATATACAGTGTATTATACAATAACATGTAAAACTTGCAAATGCAAGAAGTAAGGCAATGAATATGTACATGTATAGTTACAACAAATAAATATCTAACAAATTAATTTACAAAACAAACAAGCAATAAGACAGTTAATTGCAGATATTCAACTAGAACGACAACAAGCATACGAGTAAAACTGTAAAACCGATAACATAACACAAAAAAACATCAAGGTAAACATAAGAGAAAAACAAGAAGAAAAAAAAAGACACGAATAAGAGGATGGGTATAATATTTATCACGTTTAAAAGTATTTAAAAAATATATATATATGTATATATCTATATATAACATAACTAATACAATATCAAATTGAAGGTAAAAATTGTAAAAAGGGCATGATAATGTTCAATCTATATGAGTTCATTCAAATCAATGGTGCGAACAAAGGTAGCCAGTGTGTTTAAGGTTCGCGTTTCAAAAAAGAGACAATTGAATAATTTGGAACTATGATAAAAGAAACTTCTTCTCAGGTCTTAGGCTTTGGAAGCTGAATTTTATGATCGCTATTTCTTAAATTGTGTGGATTATGTCGTAATTCAACTCGTGAAGATAAGTAATTTGGAGTTAAGTCATGCATCATCTTGAATAACATGATTAAATTTCCTCTTGTCCATCTATCAACGATTGGGACTACCTTCGCTTGTTGGTAGATTTCTCGAGTTCTTTGCTCAAAAGGTGCCTTAATCATAATCCGTACAGCTCTATTCTGTAGAACACGTAGCTTATTTCATACGACTTGAGTAGCATTATTCCAAATTATAGAGCAGTAATCAAAGTGTGTTTGAATAATTCTAAAGTATAGCATTCTAGCAGTACACAAGTCAACAATAGGTCTGACTTTACGAAAGAGAAATAAGCCTCGGACAACTTTTTTGCGTACATGGTCTATGTGCAGTTTCCAATTCAAACTAGGATCAAGAATTACGCCAAGATATTTGCAACTATAAACTTCTTTCAATGCATTGTTACCGATTTATATATATATATATTTATATGTACATTATGAAACTGCTTTACTCTTTTATGGGATCCAATAAGCATATATTCAGTTTTGCTCATATTAAGTATCAGTCTGTTAGCATTCAGCCATAAAGTTACAGAATTTAAATCATCATTAACCTTGTTTGATACATCATTGGCACTATTGGAGGAATAATATATACACGTATCATCTGCAAATAATGATATTGATGAATGTTTCACCACATTTGCAATGTCATTTATAAATATTAGGAATAACATCGGTCCCAATATTGACCCTTGTGGAACTCCGCACTTTACTTTCCCAACAGATGATGTAATACCATTTACTTTGGTGACTTGCGTGCGCTCACTCAAACCAAGATGCACTATTTTGATCAAATCCGTACCATTCGATTTTCTTTACGAGCAGATTGTGATATACAGTATCAAACGCTTTCTTTAAATCCAACGCTACAAATGCGGTTACCAGACCGGTATCCATATTAGATAATAGATCTTCAGTAAGGTTCAAGAGGGCTGTTGCGGATGAATAGTTTTGGCGAAATCCAGATTGGTGACTGTACAACAACGAGTTTTGTGTAAGATAGTCAGTGACCTGTTCATGCACAATCCTTTCAATAACTTTAGATAGGATCGGGAGGATCGAGATCGGTCGGTAGTTTGACAATTCAAAAACATCCCCACTTTTGAATATGGGAATTACTACTGCATTTTTCTATTCCTTCGGGATTACGCCACTGGTTAGAGACAAATTTATCAAGTGTGTCAATGGTGAGACAATGTAGGACATTGCCATTTTTATCATTTTAGCCGGTAAGTCATCCAAACCAGTGGCCTTATTTTCAGGAATATTTGTCAGCACTCTTTTTACATCTTCGATCAAAACAGCCTTAATTTCAAATGTTGTATCTGCCCTTTTTAAAAAAGGAAGTAAAGTCACCATCTGAATTACAACCATCATGTAATGTTCGTGCAATACTGACAAAAAAAAATCATTAAAAATGTTAGCTATTTCATGATCGTTATTAATCGTTTCATCATTAAATTTAACACCAGGAATACGAGAGTTACTCCGTTTATTAGGGATCATACATCTAAGTGCTTTCCAAATCGCAGCACTACTACCTGCATTTTCCTTTATTTTATCTTGTAAGTACACCTTTTTTAAATTTCGCAAGAATGTAGTAACACTATTTCTTAACTTCTTATAACTTTCCCATTCTTCATCATTGCCAATGCGCTTAGCTTTCCTCTTCTGTTTATCTCTTTCTTTCATCATGTCCTTTATTTCTTTTGTTATCCATGGGACATTATTTTGTTTGACCCTCTTCGTCTTCATTGGGGCATACTTATCAAAAATCCTTTTAAACGTTGTTGCAAATGTACAATAAGATTCATCCACATCGTTTATATTGTGTACATCATTCCATGATTCATTTAACAATTCTCCTTGAAAATTATCGACATTCATTTTTTTAATATCACGAAAAGTGATATACTTATGTTCATTAACCCTAGTTCTGATATTGCCACACGAGGCTACAATCATGTAGTGATCACTCAAGCCAATCTGAACTACATCATTAAAACTTACCTTTTCTTCGCTGGAGGTAATGTTTAAATCTATTGTACTACTAGAGTTACGAGTAATTCTAGTCGGTTTAGAGATTAGTTGCTTTAAATGGTAATTTTCAAGCAAAGTCGAAAACCGATTAGTATTGCAGCTTGGGTGAGAGTTCATGATATCACAATTTAAGTCACCCATCACCAAAACTTCGAGGCCAGTTAATTCAATGTCTTGTAGCGATTTTTCTAATTTATCAAAAACCTCCAACGAAGAATTAGGTGGTCTATACCATATACAAATAAGAAAAGGTTTTTGCTTTAGTGGATCAACCTGTAGTATAATCATCACAGCTTAAATCATTTCTCACTTTATATATTATACAATTCTTCACGTATGATATAACTCCTTCACCGTGTCTATTTTATCTTTGCGTATCATTGAAAATCCGTCAATATTAACACAAGCATCTGGAATGGAGGAGTCAAGCATGGTTTCACTGAATGTCAGAATATCAAAATTGGCGTTCACAAATTTGCTTTTGATCTCATCAATACATTTATAAAGCGAACAAACATTTAAATGAATCAAATTTAATCTATTCTGGAATTTCATCAAGTTCTGCATAGCATCAAAGTTCTTGTAAGTTGTGTTCAACTGTTCTTCTTGTGCAGCTAAATAAGGATAATCTTTATTTAGCTCGTCAGTGGGAAGGGTCTTGTGATCTGTTACTACAAAACTTAAGCAATCGGGGTTGTTTGGTAACTCTTTAAACATGCACGGTGTGCATATCCAATCCTTCTGAGATAAGAACAATTCTCGTGAAGCAGAAGAACATGTTAAATGTGCCCATTGTTTACAACATATACACATGATAGCATTATGGTTATGTTTTACAACTTTTTTTTTACCAGAGATTCATGGATATTTAATCATTTAAAGTAAAAAAAAAAAAAAAAAAGACATAAGTTTTGTCAAAAGTGCGTACCTCGCAGTCTATCGAGATCGTTCAGGGTTCTGACGGACACGACCGCGTTGTCTTTGGTCAGTGCACGAATTTTTCCATCAATCGTCCATGCCTTCGCGATCGATGGGCATTTGAGTGTCTCTCTCATGATTTGTTGGCGAGTGGCTGTCAGGTGTTCGCGGATGAAGATCTGTGTTTTTTCAGCTTTGTTTTCGCGGCATAGACGCGTTGACGGACATTATATCTTGCAAACTTGATGATGAGGGGTCTTGGCTGTGGTCGGGCTTCGTCGTCCGTCGTACGTTTCTTCGTGAAGAGGCGATGACATCGATCGATGTCTGTGGCCTTCACATCGACTTCCAGCTTGGAGTTGAGGAGCTGCAACGCGACTTCGTCGGTAATAGCGATGACATTTCAATATATTATACATCGTCTGAGTCTGAATAAATTCACCCCGTCCTGTCTCCGACACGAGGTGGCGCTACACCTCTTACATCTTCCACATTTATTAAACCATGTCAACAAAGTTGAATGAATTCACTTTTGCACATCCTTTTCAACTCTTCAGTTTCCATCAAACCTACCATATTAACCTTTACATTCATGTTTGGATTTAAAATCTTGATATGTCAATATAAAAGTTTAAGTTGTTTAAGACACACAGCATTTGTATTTAAATTTGTGTTTAACTGAAAATGCTTACTCCAAAATAACACTTTACCTTTTGGCTCCATAATTTATACCCCAAATGATGAAATGATCAATTACCAAGTCCACATAACTAACCAGAAACACATTTCTGAGTTATGAAATAGAACAAAACTGGTATTAAAGCATTACGTCGAAAGTTATTGTCTCAAACTTTCTTAAACCATATTGATCAATCCTTTCCTTTCTCCTCTCTTATGTTGTTATTTGAAAAAAATATCAAAGAATAAGTAAAACTAATGATTAAATGTAGCCTTAACATTGCTGAATTCACATTATATTAAATACATGAATGATTATAACATGAAACTGCTACTACGTTATATACTGTCCACATAACCAAATATCAATTTCTGCCGTATTTTCAGCATAGTGAAATAATTATTAGTCGAGTACAGTGCTTTCAGTAAAATGGGCTAATATACAATGCAATAACTTTCAGTTGTTCCATAAACATTTAGATACATTAAAAACAAATACTAAAGTCCTTTGTTTTATAATTGGACACATAATGTTATCTTAGTAAGACATGACAATCAATAAAATAACCACAATAATGATAACTGTTTTGATACATTACGCACACAGTCATATCAGTAATGTATCATGAAGAACACGCGAGGACGCTACACACACACAAAAAGAGTTGTAAATGTACTCCCTAAGGGGAGTAAATGCTTGTCGCATAAGTGACACCCCTCAGGGAGTAAATTGACTACCCAATGTAGGGAGTAAATTTGCACCCCACACGAAGGTGTAAATTTGCACCCCAAGGTTATGATTTTACTCCCTTTAAGGAGTGAAATTTGCATCCAATGGTGCTTTATTAACACCTTTTGGTTCCATTTTCATGAAAAAAGGGTTCAAATTTACAACCGTGGGGTAGAATTTTATACCCTATATGATCAATTCCACACCCTGTGGGGAGTAAATGTACTACACCCTTCTTATGCACAGCATCAGCCAATTGATCGTCCCTCGAGCAATCAATCATCCATGCTTCGTAATCACCTAACAGTCACTTATTCTCACCCCTTTGTCTACGTTTCACTGCTCTAAAGTAATCAGACCAGAAGATGGGTGTGGGGCTGGCCTGGATGGACGTATCGGATCAAATGTAGTGGAAATATTTAAAAACACAATCCTGCCTTCTCGAACATCTTACCTTTACTTACACGTATAAGAAGGCAATTATGTAATAGATAGTAAAACAACACTTCTGCAAATTTCATTAAATTATCAAATATAACCTTCGGTACATCCCCTTATTCTTGATCAGATAACTTTCACACAAATGATATGCCCAAATGAAACATGATAATTCCCCAACATTACTAAAATATGTAAATTATGCTAATTTTCCTTCATTTGGCAGTACCTATACCGACACGATGCGCCATTGCTGTAGCGCATGCGCATATGCACTCACAACAGAAAAATATATTGACCAATTAGAGCTCGTCTGACTAAAAAAGGGTGTAAAATTACACCCCTCAAATGACTTTTCTGTACACCCTTGCGTATTTCCGTGTTTTACTCCCTAAAAGGTGTAATAGGAGGCGCCCTATTTTTTGAATTTCGTTTTGCTCCCCAAGAACACCTTTTATTTTTCTGTGTGTACTGTGAATACTATTTCAAACTTCGAACTACGGTTACTTTTCCTCCGATTTTGATGTGAAAACCTCATTTTTTTTCTCTCGTTTTAAGAAAGTAAATTATTTAATTTGTTTTCTCTCGCCTCTTGCTCATAGCAATAAGATTTTACATAATTTAGTCACTCTTGAACTGCTCTGCTAAAATTCTGCAAAGTTAGCTTTCCCCTATAAAGCGCAATTACCAGTTATAACATACCGAAGCGCTTCCAGTATGAATATAATACCCCGGTCATTGGCTTCAATTACTATTCCGCACATTAAAGGGTACATTCTCCACTCTCTGGAAAGCATTCCAACTGGTCGCCAATTTACCTTCGTATATCCTACCGGCTACCCCTTTAACACCTAGGTGGAGAGAAACAATGTAGATAAAATGTCTTCCTCAAGGACATAACTGCCGTGTCGGACTCAAACCAACGACCTTTCTTTCCCAGTCAAGAAATTAAACCACTCGACTACGATACCTCTTCCAAACAAACATTTACTTGAGATGTCAAAATCTACAAAACAATTATTAAAGTCCGAAAGTAAATCTTTTGAAACTCGATAGAAAATCTTTACCATTGAAATATTCAAGCTCCTTTGTCACCAATGTGACCTAAAATTGAACTTTCTGACGTAATTGGCAAACAAACTTTACCGTCGGTCAGAATCTAATACAAAATATAATCGCAAACATTTGGTAGAGAATGGTTGTATCGTATCCTCTGTTATCCATCAACATTATCATATTCAGTAATTATAAATCGCATTTGAACATGTATCTAGAAAATGCACTATATACATACACTATTATAAGTAGTATAGTATTAATAATCGTAGTAGTATTAGTAACCTAAATCACATGTATATCTCATTCTAATACGTCCATTCAAGGCAGTGCATTAAAAGGACGTCGATCGTAGCAATCTACGTTGTCGTTGTGCAAATCTAAAAGTCCCTAATGTATACAATGTAGTGCAGGTGTAGATATAACAATTTATGCATCATATATGGCCCGTTTCTGAAACGTCGTTATTTCTCATGAGAAAAATAGTACAAAATGAAGTATTTTGTTAATGCGAGTTACTTTAAAGCCCACTCACCCTATTCCTGATCAACAGCTTCAAAATTGTCACCAAGTCATACTCTCTTATTTGTGGCAGAGTGGATCCTTCATCGGATTGCCCTGAAGCGTTTGTCTTAATAATTGGTATTCTATCAATCATCACACCGATGTCGCTATCAAGCTAGTTGATATAATAATAATATCGATTGATTGATTCCAATTTATTCCATTTCATATCAATTGATTACACAATAAAGAACATAGTTGACAAAGTAAGTTCCTCGTTTATATAGTGCTTAATACATCGAAGATGTCTCTAAGCGCTTTGCAGATTTATTATTCAAGTTCAAGTTCAAGTTCATTTATTCAAAACCACACAAAACATGATATAATCTTTTACATGAAAAGGAGACTGGTAATGGTACATTAATCAACATATATTAACTTGATTACATCATTAAGTGAATGGTTTTAGGACCCCTGTAGAAGCTAAACTTGTGAGCGGGGCCTTATAGTCAACAAATCACGCACATCAACGATATGGCAAGGTGAATAAAAAGAATGTAATGTATATACAAAGGATGGAAAAAACTAAGCTACAGAATATGAAGCATACAAATATTCACACACACGCACACACACACGCACGCACACACACACCCACACACACACAGAGCAAACACATTGATGACTAGGTCCCTAGTGGTCTATAAGCATTTGAGAATGAGAAATTATTAAGATACAAAGTAGCATTATGTCAGTCTCCCAAGTAGGTACGTTTTAGATAACCTTCTAAACCTAGAAAGAGTTTTTTGTTGTTGTATATATCATCAGGAACCGGATTTACATGGATTTACAGAAACTTCCTTCTTCCTATACATGTATATTCATGTCACAAAGAAAGTAACGTTATCGCAAGAAAAACAAGACATTTTATTCCTAATATCTGTTATGGGTAGATTATTTTGGGATATCGGTCTATCGTTTATCCTTTTAAATAACAAGTGGAAAGGCGGATTAGGAAGGGACAAGTTTGGTGAAACGCCCACATACACAATATCAATGATTAGCAAAGGAGTTAAATTACGCTATTTTAGACAATAATATGTAAAATTGTCAGTCGAATCTCATCAACTTTAAAAGTACAAGTCGTATACATATTATCCTCGGTATAAATATATATAACACATCACGTAACAAGTTTTGTACACTATACAATATAATTCTAATTTCATTGTGTGACTGGATATTAAGCCCGCATACAAATGTGCACCATCTCCAGTCTTTAGGGAGTGTCCACATCGTTAGCATGCATTCATGTAAGGCAATCTCGACCGTCAAATCCGAGGAAAACACCTGTTTAAAGTTTTTTTTTTTAATGTATAATGAATGTTGAAAATTTGAAAGTTTTGTGATGTTTAAGGTTTTCAAAATAAAAAGTTTCAAACTATAATTATTAATAATTTCATCCATTCAGATAAAAGAAAACGAATGAAAAAATCCTCTGGATTACAAAAAAACTCCTAACAATGATAGATTTCATGACATAAAACTGTGAATGTTGGTATGAATATGTGCGTTAGTGCTTGTGTGTGTGTTTGTGGCGGAGAGAAGGGGGAGGGAATAACCCAAACAACAACACACGTTGTATTTCTGATCTTGTTATCATGTTCATGTTAAACTCAACGACTGACCCCTTCAATCAAGACATATCAAAAAGTGCAGTAAATGTACATGCAGTATTCTTATAATCTGGATCACAGTCTTAATTTAACGATAGTTTATATTAACATACGATATTCTGACGGTTTTTAACTTTTGGTGTGAAATCAACGGCAGTCCCGATACTCTCCCGAAACGTTGAATATACTACAAAGAGAAAACTTATATTTGTCGCAGTGCCATGTATTTTACATATGCCGTAGATACACGGTTGGGCTTACCATCATTACTGGTAAAACGACACAATTTAATTTCAGCGTCTACTTTAGCTTGTGCAGCACAAACCCGATCCTGCATCCGGTCATACCAAACAAGCCAACCAGATACAAAGGATATGCTACAAGGCAGCATTCCCAAACTTTCTAGGTTTAGTAATGTGAACGGTCCAAGGCCAGTCCTTAAGTCGAACGAGTAAATGATGTATCTTGATGTCCAAAACAGTTGTTCTCCTGCGTAAGAAAAGAAGAAAATATTCGTTTAAACCCACGCTTGTGCTCATTGTCCTTCATAGAGCTCCTAGTACAAAAATACTATCCATATGTTCTTAAAGCTTAACACAAAGGCTTTAGTGAAATGGACCACCTATTTGTGATCTGCTTCATGTGGTTCGTAGCGTTCACCATTTATCGCTCATGCTTTTAGTAATATAAATGTTTTTTTGTTTTTTTAAAGAAACAAATTAAAATGGACATAACTTGAATGAAAAAAAGATATAGACATGACATGCATCACAAATCATATGCACAAAAGTGCAACAACAAAAAATCAGTTTGCATATATTATTAAAAACAGACAATTGATCATTACTTTTTTTATAGTCACTATTATTTTCGTTGATAGCGGTAATATTTAAAATGTAATAGTTTTCAATATAGGGTGACAGTAAAGTCATTTAATTGTTGATTCTGTGTACTAGATATCTGCAAACAAAAATAGATAACTTTTATTTTAATTGTCATGAACTCTTGTAACAGTGTAATTGAATACAAATACGACATAATGAACTGCATAATATCAGCGGCCGATCCAATGAGGAGGAAGCACGTAAGCGCGAGCCCTTCTAAATGAGGTCCAGGGCCCGTATTCGCCACGGATCATACATTTTTGTATGCGTTACGAATAGTTTAATAGGTAGCCGACCCGTTTCTAAGGGCTAGTAATTTTAACTTTCTCTCCCCCCCCCCCCCAAAAAAAAAAAGTGGCGGCAGATTCGCCGCCCCCCCTGGATTTGCCATTAAAATTTACAGCCTGGGTCCATATTTACACGAATTTGGGGGCATATAAAATTGACTGGGAAATTATTACGATGTCAAATGTTAATTAATTATCGTAACCTGTTTATCTGTATGAAAAATATCATGTATATCATATTGAATTCCATTACGATTTACGCGATCCTTGAACTATACCTTAATCATTAAACCATGCAATGATGTTCAAAATATTGTAAAGAGGTCATATCTTATGGGCTTGATTTTGGTAAACTTCTTTCGGGGCAGCGTCTTAGCCTAATCATGTTAAGGCCAAATCACAAAAATAACGTGTTTCTCGCCCCGAACTGACTTTATTCACAGATATTGTGCTATGTAAGTATACTGATTCAATGTATGACAAAAAAATGACTTGTATAACTTTAGAAGCTATTTAAACAAAATGTATATCACAGGCTTTTTTGTTGTTGCTTTGCTTTGCTTTTATTTTCTTTCTTCTGAATAGTAAATAGTAAACAATATTTTTTCAAAGAAGGCGGCGGCCAAAAAGGAGGTGGGCGGGGACGGGAAGCACTTCATTTTTTATATTTGACTTAATACTAATAGTAGAATTGGAAAGTTTTCATTCTTAGCTCAAATTCTATAATTGGAAATGATTAAATTGACAGGTAAATAGACGTGTCCTCAGACCAAACCCTCCTCTTCTTTGTTACTATTCACCTTTGTCATCTATTGTCAATCCATAAATTGAAGCAGAAACTACATCTGATGAAATAACTTCGGAATGCCAACTGTCTAGATGAAATCGAGTAATCGCCAGGTTGCGGTTGCCTATGATTACCCCGATAGCATAGAAATATCTATGGAGAAATAAATAAATTATTTGGAACATCTATTCTTTTCAATGTATTCAAGTTTCATGTAAAATCAAGAAACGTATGGTATACTAATCATTCTAAAACACGATTTTGGATCAAACCTTTTCTTTACTCCACATGACGCCAGAATTTTGTTTTTGTTTTTACACTATTCACCAACCCAACGCTCCGGGCACCGTGCGATAAAGTAGTCTACGATTTTTCGTGCGATTTGGGGGGCATCGTATGAGGCTACGGGCTACGATGTTTGTGTTTACATTATCTACGAGCATCGTGCCATTTCTTGTACTGGCCATCGGGGGCAGGCCGTGGCCAATCCGTACAGAGGCTGCTCGGAGATTGTACGGATATTGTGCACTTCCAATGCAGTATGCGTGTTGTCTCCGCAGCCTCCGCACGGATGTCGTACGGAGTCCGTGCATCTTCAGTGCAAAGGTTGCTCGAAGAAGGCGCGGTGACCGTGCAGCCGCCGTTCGTTTGTTGCCTCTATGGTCAGCGAAAAATCGTGCGTTCGCTGCACGATCAGCGCGAGTCCTCCGCGCGATGCCTGTGCGGGGACATGGCAATGACACCTACGACATGTCTACGGACTACGGGCATATTGCTCCGTTTAGTCTCATTTCACAACGCCCCCTATCGTCAGAGTCAGCAGCGTAACATGTTAGTCTATGGACGTTTTTTTTTTTAATCGTTAAAAATTCATTTTTTTTTTAAACGAAAAGCACATCCACCCCGACGTACGTTATCACTACCTCTTTCATTGGAGCCCTCATGTCTCATTGACTTTTGAAAGTTCACCCACCGTAATTTTTCAAAATAGGTTGCAAGCTCGCCATTGCCTATAATCCACATGTGTAACAAGTCGAACTTTGGACTCAGTCTGCCAAGCGATCGTATTATATAGCATGAATTATCAATTATCACTTCTGCTATGTTCATTATGTCCATTTCATCCAACCCCCCACCGTTTTTTTTTCCATTCAGTATAGGCAAGCATTTTGCCGAGGTAAGCAAAAACATGAATATTCATGAACGTCATGGACTATTCGATTATTTACAGAGGGGTGCAATTGTGCACCTCATCAAATTCCCCTACTTTAAGTCAAGTATTTCATTGTATTATGTAGTTTGGTAGGTTTATTTTACTAACTGTTAAATTATCAGATATCAATGATAGTTTAAAGATATGGAAAAGGTTCTTGTATTTTTTATTTAGCAAAGCAATCTCCCATACAAAATCACTATCAAGTGTCGCCTGATCCGCCGAGTGCCGTCTGCTGTATACGTTCAAGTCATATTTATCTGTGGACTGTGATGTAGACAGTTTACTCGTGATTGTAGATTTATGATTAGCCATCTGTCAGTATTAGTCTTTAATCGTTGACACACATACAATTACCACACACACACACACACACACACGAACACTCCCACTTCCCCTCCCAACACACCATTTCCGCACACCCGGTTCACCCAATGGCATATACACCCTGCAACATAGTGGAACATTCTAGTTTGGTAGTGCCGTCGAACTAGCTACGTTTGTGCTGGCAATGGTTCAGCAAGCGAAAATGAGACAACCGGAGCAATATGCAAGATTTTCAAATTGACCCCCAGAATTTCCAGGGGCTTTGTACGCGTTTTATACCACAAAATGGAGCCAACTGTCATATACAACTGTTTGCTGTTATTGGTAACGTGTTGCGGGCCTGTTTAGAGGACGAGCAAAGAACCCAGGCAATATATCTTTATTGTATCGAGACAAGTTACGCTGACTAATGCCTGGATACATTTGCGTCCAAAGTTCGACTTGTTGCACATGTGTTATATAGGCCATGGCGAGCTGGCGACCTATTTTGACCAAATCACAGTCGGATCCAGGGGGGCCCGGCCCCTCCCCCCCGGGAAAAAAACATGAAAAACACGTTAATTTGACCGTTTTTGGAGATGCCCCCCCCCCCCCCGGCGATCAAGAGGGGTGGTGCGATTTTTCTAATTTTCGAGGGCCAAACAAAAAAAATCAGTGCTCGTTTTCGTTTATTCTGGGACGCACTCTGTAATCGTTAATATACATAATTTACTCGTTCGACTTAAAGGCGTTGGACCGTTCACATAACTATATATATAGGATTTTATTGAAATCAAACCATCAAAAACCAAGAGCAAACAGTCCGAAGACTGACAACTGTCTTGGGTACAAAATATAATTTAAATCAATGTACATAATAAAATAGCAGTAATGAATAAATACATAAGTTACATAAATCAAAATATCAAATAACTAAACTATTATCACTAAATATTGCAAAACGGACACATAAACAATAACAACAATAAGTATAAGTCATTACAATTTCATCAAAAGGGGGCTCTCGAGCTGTGCAATAACAAAATCAGGCACAGATCGAGAGTCCATTGAAAAAGAAAACTGAAATGCATAAAAAGATCACCGGCGAAAAGAGGGGAATATGTCAGCTAAAAAATTATTTAAAAAAAAACCTAGAACGTTTAAAAATGCGGCCTTGTAGCAGATATAATCATACTCGAGTTTCAAAACATTTTTTAAAGGGGTTTATATACATTTTATTGGGAAAGGTTACCTCCGCTGCTGATCAATGACACACTGCATGGGATTCACGCTTCCAGGTATCTTGCCTAAATCGGAAACAATCCCATACAAGGCTTCTTCTCCTCCTACGGTTTGCCGCCTATATCCCGCGGAATAACTTGACCAGTAAAGCTCCTGCTTCTTCACGTCCATGGTGAGGCAAGGATATAAAGCTGATACATCATGACCATGTATAAAGAGAATAAAATAAGAGGTCAACGTAGGCAAATATACTACTGAGATTATAACCAATAAGTTTTTATAACACTGACTTATCGAACACCTTTTCTCTTGAATTGGGCGGCTTAACCCATGATTTACAATTTTACCGAATCACGGTTCATGAGACGATCAAAAGAGCTTCGTAGATGTCATAAATATATCATTGACCATGGATTGAAATAAAGAAACTGATTGATATCAATTTCACTTAGAATATGCTCATAGTATTTTAAATTATAAATTGGTATTAATGTCGGCATGCAGAAAATACCTTGAATAGGGATGTACGGGTCCATGAGCCAAGCCATTCATGGATTAACTTTGGTATTTAAGATGATTAATTATTTTCTTACCTTATATTTGTGTTTGACTTTCTAAAATCTGCAGTAAGACTTCAGTAATGTCAATATAGAGTATGAGGGATACACACATTAGTAAGATATGAACACATTCTAGATGTAAATACTTCTTGGGGACCACAGATTGAAAATGTCGGCATTCGAAGAGTAATATCGTGGGCTGTCGGTCTATTGGCACGTCTTAATTTATGTGCTGTTTAAAAATGAATCTCTCAATATGTATTTGTCAGTGTGAACTTTGTCACTGGGAGATAATACTTCTAGTAAATAAACCCTACCTTCCCTTGTATTGGAGAGGAGTGTTCTGTTAGGCATTCCCAACTTAACCATCACAATGTCGAAAGTCATCTGACTCCGAATGATACTCCAGTCAGGAGTTGCAAGATTTTCCCAAAAGAGTGCGCTAGCTCCGTCATCAAAAAATATACTTCCGATCCTTGCGGAGCCCCCGAGCTCTATGAAACTCGAGAATACAAAGTCACTCATATTTGCAACCCAAAGTCCGGTCTTATCTGGGTTGACGATAAGTAGTTGTACAGAAACATCTGCGAGGAGCACAAACAAACAAACCAATGAAAACAAAAATTGAAATGAGAAAATGTATTTTCAACATGCCATTACCTTTCTGATGGGTGTAGTCAATATATCAATACTATATTCAAGAAGCTATATTATACGGCTGCTTGAATGTCGTACTTTGAAGCTGTTTATGTCGTTTAACAGAAGTAACTCATCTTGGTACTTACCACAATCTGTGTCATCGTATCCCAGATCACACTGACATGTGTAGGCTGGCGTATGACCAGGAGAAGCCGTGCATGTGCCTCCATTGCGACAGGGGTTAGGTGAACAAAAGTATTCTGAACATGAGGCATAAGAAAGAAGCGTGTGAACTGTCATAAAGTTTTGGATGGTCCTATACATCATACGTATACTGATTAATGGACTGACTGGAATGTTTTTCGAAAACAAAGTGACACGAACACTCACACACACACACACACACACACACACACAATATGCCCACAACCCGACCACACTTCCACACACATACCACACACTGTTCCTTACCTCCTCAGAATACCCCAAATTGGAGCGACAGAATAATAATGATAATTTAAAATATGAATAAATGATTACAATAACTACAATAACCCAGTGTTAAAAGTTCATGAAAACTTCACTTGTTCTCACTTTTGTAAATGTAAGGCTTATTTACCTGCCCTCCCTGCAATATTGTTTTCTTTTTCCCTAAATTCCAACAGGTCTTTTTGAAAATCACCCAAAGACAACATTACGGACTTTCCCCTGCATATAAATATATATATCCAATATTTTATTGAAAAAATAATAATAATAATAATAATAATAACTTTTACTTATATAGCGCTTTTCATTAGACATTTATATCAAAGTGCTTTACAATATTGATACAATTAAAACTAGACAGAGTAATGACAAGAGAACAAATATGGAGTGAAATTTTGAAACATAAGATAACAAGGTAAGGTAACAATTTAAGGACTAGGTAACAATTTAAGAACTAGAAGTTTTTAATTCTGATCTAAACAGAGAAATATCAGAGATGGAACGAATGGAGGCTGGAAGAGAATTCCACAAACGTGGAGCAGAGCATGACAAGGACCTATCACCAAAGTATTTTGTTTTTGCTTGTATTGTATTAAATATATTTATTCGTGGGAATTACCAAACAACCTTAAATGAATATCCACCAAATCGACAGACCTTAATTCCCTTAGCTATAACCTTTGAACATGTACACACTCCCAGAACATATGTAAATATGTTTCAATCTATTGGTTACAAAATTGGCACAAGTTATCTTCAACAAAGTCGAATCTCAAGAAGTGTTCTCTAGTATATAATGCTCCATGAAGCTTTTTATATTGAATTTCTCTTAGTCTGTTAACAGGAGTAACTATTACAGACCCACTAAATATCTGAATCTAAATCTGAAAATCCCCGTCCATCGTGAATCTTCAATACAAATAATTGTGTAACTTCTCTATAAAATATTCATAAACCTTCCTCGATAATAAACCTCTGGGGAGCTTCACAGTACCGTTAAACTGCATTAAGATATCATACTCTTTACATCCACTAAACCCCAGTTATCCTTTTTTCCGCTTCTCAGAATAGCTTCCCCAATCAACAATTTTGTTTTCTTTAAACCCCATGTGTTGAAAATGAGATATTGATTGCATGCCATTTTCAGCAAAAATATCTTTAATTGAAATTATATTGCATTTAAACGAATTCTCATCAAAAATAATTTTTCTTATCTAATAAGAATTTTGTATTGTTAAACAATAGGATTATTCTTTTCTTAAAAATTCTTACAACCTTCCATTGCATTTATCATTACTAAATAGAACGTAGGTAGGCATACTTTCAAACTGAATAACTTGGAATCATATTTACACAAGAAAATAAATGTACCTCCTACCATCTTGAAGCAAAAATCAAAGTGTAGCTTTCATCTCATTGATTTTTCTCCGTACAATAGTCTTTTCAGCCATATTACACGTTGGGTTTTTACAAACGAGTCCAAATTTGCCATTCGTAACAACCCTTCATTTTAACCTTGATACAATATTAATCTCTTTTAAAATTCGATCATTCCAAATAAATTCAAAACATATTTTCTATATTTCAGATAAAACTCACCTTGGAACCACTAGTGGAGCAAAACCTTTTTTTTTTAATTTACATAATGCATATATTTTTAATAAATGATTTCTTTTCTTCTCCAAATACCATGAGGTCCCTCTGTTTCCACCATCTGAGAAGTCTTTTAATCTTGCTTAAAATCTCCTTATACGCCATCTGAGACTTTCGTTATGAACTCACCTGTTTCACAATGTGTACCAGTCCAGCCATCCTCACATGTACACGTGTAACCGTTCTCCTCATCCTGGCAAATACCTTCATTGCCACAAGGCTGGCTGCTACACTCGTCAATGTCTAAAGCACAAAAAGACAGACAAACAGATAATTATTTAACATGAATTTTAGGTGTTATGTTGTTTTTTCGGTGGTTCGTAATTCCGCAGGTTCGTATAACTATAGAGGTCCGTTATTCCGAAGGTTAATTCAGAACATGCCATGCAGTTCACGATTCCGAAAATGAAATAACCAGAAACCCTCACTACACCTGCCTACTTGCCTCTCATCTTCTGTTGCAATACACATGGCAAGGCATTTGCCCTACTGCAAGTTTCCTTACAGGAAATCCATTTTTTCTATAATGTTTACGCTTTAAACATGTGTTTCCCAAACTTTGGGTTTGGTGGGTTGGTCAGCTCGCCTCGGTGAGGGGGAGGGGGCTCATTTGTAATGTGAGGCAGTAGGGGTGCTTACCATTTTCACAGTTGGTTCCTTCCCATCCATCTCCACACTGACATGTGTAACTGTTTATTCCGTCCAAGCAAATCCCATCGTGCAGACAAGGTTGGCTCAAGCATTCAATCAAGTCTAAAGGAGAAAGATTGATTTAATTTATTTAGGGATAGACAAATCTTTTTTGTTTAGATTTAGATTTAATATATACATGTTAATACACTACAAAGGCACAAATATACACCACTATAACTCCAACCATGTGTAACTATTTATCCCTTCCAAGCAAATTCCATGATTTTGACAAGGCTAGCTCTAACAATAATAATAATAATGGGTTCTTGTATAGCGCCCATGTCAGTCAGATTTGACACTCCTGGCGCTCCCGATTATTAACCTGGCTTTAGCATGGCTGCCAGACGGCGCTCATTCATGTCTAAGGAGATTTTCAAAAACATTTATATTTGCAGATAAATTCATTAAATTTAGATTTAAAAATACTGCATGACCTAGAATGGCTTCATGTACATTGTAGTGAATGAGACAATATGATTTAGATTGGTACAATATAATTGAGAACAATCCGAGGACGTTTTTGTTGAGAGGAGAGGAATTTTCGAAATATGCCCTCCCTTTTCACAAAATCATGAAGGCTGTTCACACGGGCAGCGCTAGACCGCGCTATCTCTGCGGTGTGGAAGGTACAACGTCGTTTCGGTCCGCCAAACAGCGAGTCACGGCGAGCCAAAACGGCGTGCCACTGGAGCACCCCTTGGGGGTGGTCCACGGTGTGAACCCGAGCTACGATAGCACGCCGGAAGCCATCGTTCTACACGCGGGGAATTTTATACTCATTCTATTTTGGTGCGATCTGAATCTGAATCGGTACAACTCAACACTCCTAATTAGTAATAGCGCGCGAAATCTTTGACCGCTCTCACCTCATGACGTCACGCGTCACGACAACATGACCTCTCAAAAAGGGGGTGCTACGATAGACCGCGCTATCTCACTGCGGTGTGGATCCGGCGAATGCCAATGGGCGGACCGTGGGTTGCGCTACGATAGCGCGATCCACGGTCCGCCCACGGTCCCCCCCTTGCGGTGTGAACACGCCCATGGATCCCTTGCTATTTCTAATGACACAGAACAAAGTTCAGCATTTTATTCACTTATTTGACAGTTAACCCCTACCCATCCGGCCACACAATGGCACAGTATATGTACTTGTTCCTCCATTACGACAAGGGTTGCTGGTGCACTTGTTGAAGTCTGAAAAACAAAAGATCTTAAAATAATAGAAATATTTTAGCAATGTCACACAGGCGCGGAATTACGGGTGGTGACGGGCCCGCCCCCCTAAAAAATGAAACAAATTATCACGAATTGGGCCAAAAAAAAAAAAATTAAAAAAAGTTAAAAGGTGCTATTACCCCTCCAAAGAATGGGAGGTTTATTGGTAACGAATTTGTTATGAGTCTGTGAAAAAAAATAAAAAAAATAATACCATAAATTACCTGGTGTAGTAGTGGTTTGCTGCGTTGTCGTTATGGTTGAAGTAGTACGCTTTTCTAAAAATTTGTAGACAAAAAGGAAAATACACTGTCGCTCATGAAGTTGAATTATTTTTGTTTTACCCCAATTTATGGAATTATTTTAAAAATAACTTAAAATAATAGATTTTGATAATAGTATACATGCTCAGATTTTATTGAATAATAATTTGCCAATGTGCTTTGTCACTGAACCATGACTGTACGCAGCGGGGGGTAGGGTAGGGGGAAGTTTCAATAAATGAAAAAAACACAGAAAATGCAATAAATGTTCAATAATTTATTGCATTTTACCCCGGTCCCCAACGTAAACAAATCCTCTGGACGGCTATGCATTATGGCTCAAGGCATGGGCCCACAGAAGATTTTTTAATGTTGGGAAATACAATATAGCAATGAATGACCAATATGATAAAGCAATTATCGTTGTTCCTGACGTCAAATTATACAGTTGCGGTCTCTGCTGCATGACAGACTGGAAAGAGACATGGGCAGCGAAAGGGGAGAGGAAAGAGAGAAATGAATAAAGGAAAAAAAAAAGCAAGCGTAACAGACGGGAGGAGAGAACTAAGAAGACAATGACAGGGAGAGAGAGAGAGAGAGATTGGAGAGGAGAGGAGGAATGAGAGACGGAAAAGCGATCAAATATTTTTTGAAGAAAAATAAGAATAAGTAGAAGCAATGGCCTGTATTATTTCAATGTTGCGAAGTTACTTACCACAACTGCTCCCTCTATAGCCTTCGGAGCAGTGGCATTTGAATCCGACCATAGTCTCCTCACACCAGCCGTTTTTGCATGGATTACTGAGACAATCTGTTCATCAAAATTGAAATGAAAAGACGGATGAATTGAACCAGAGCAAGTCGAAGATCATTGATAATAATAATGATAAAAATGATAATGATTATAATAATAATAATAATAATAATAATAATAATAATAATAATAATAATAATAATAATAATGATAATAATAACAATAGTAACTCTTTTTTACCCAGGGAAGCCTCATCAGTATTAATACTGTTCTCCCTGAGAGCCCTGCAATCATAATTATTATTACCCCTGTTTTAGCAGAGCAACCATGAGAATGCACCCTAGTATTCGAAGAATTTTTTCCTACCCGGGTACCGGATGGAGGAGGGTAAATATAATTTAGATTAATATCTTGCCAATGGACATTAAGTGCTACAGCAGGACTCGACCCGCGAACCATGTGATTCCAGCAACGAATCCAGGACACCGTCATTACGTCAGAAGTAATGGTGGAATCACATGGTTCGCAGTTCGAGTCTATAGGCCTTGTGTGCATTGTGTTGGCATAGTGTGGTGCATGTACTCCTGTCATTACTAAATTAAATTTCACTTTTTACTACAATTTTTAAGTTATTTGTCATGCGCGCCCTATCATCATCTTCAAACAGCCTTCTAGATCCTTCCAGACCATTTTGATCTTCATGTAACACCCTACTTCAAGTGATATTTTCTTCAGTTTTCAAGCTTGTTCTAGGGGGCCCAGCACAAGTTCTACAGTGTGGTCCCATGCATTGAGATTCTTGCTGGACTTAGGAACAACTACGCACACATCAACTCAGTCTTATAGTCAAATTTTCCTTATCACTCATCATGATCTGTGGATATTTTATTGCAATCATCTAGATTTCTTAACCATCCAAGATAAAGTAAGACCAATCCAGTTATTTTATTTCCAGTTATTTTCCAGTTATTTTTGCTGGACTTTGTAAAAGCTACACTCACAAATTTAATTCAATTCAAGTGAGACCAAACCAGGCCCGGACACTCCTACATGCGCTATCTGCAAGTCAGATGTCTCTGTCAATGATAAAGCAATATTGTGTGACAATTGTGATGCCTGGTGTCACATCTCATGTGTAGGTATCTCGGCTTCTTCGTACAGTGTTCTCACCCGTCTTAGCAGTTTTTCGTGGATATGCTGTAAGTGTAACAGCATCAATGCATAATTATCATCTTCCCTTCTGGATGCTGACTTCACTAGTCCTAACCGCTACTCAGCTCTCCATGACGATGCAAGCGAGGTTGATGTTACAAGTGGTCCTCAAGCCTCCACTCTCACTGACAAGGCACCACCCCTACAGTTCTCTTCACCAAGGAAAAATAGAAGGAAGGCGTTGAAAGCAGTCATGATTAACTGCAATGGCCTCAAGAGTTTTACGAAACAGTCCCAATTTCAGGCTTTGATCGATCACCACAGACCTGATATCATACTTGGTTGTGAAACGAAGCTAGACGGCACCTGCCCGACATATAACGTCTTTCCTAGCTCTTACAATGTTTTTCGAAAGGACCGAAATGAACATGACGGAGGAGTTTTTGTAGCTGTTTACAAGTCCCTCATCGTGTCAAATTGTCCAGAGTTTGACACAGACTGCGAGCTAGTATGGTGTCACCTTCAATTCACAAATGCCAAGCCTCTCTTCATTGCAAGCTATTACCGCCCTCCTTCTGGCCGAGAACAAGGACTCGAAGAACTACTTTAAGGACTTTAACCTACCAGATATCAATTGGAAGGAATGCATTGTTAAAAACAGCAATCGCACTAGCATCCACCAACTCCTCCTTGATATCCTGCTAGAGAACTCTCTTCTCCAGTTTGTTAATGAAGTTACCCGCCCTGTATCTGAGAATACACTTGATCTTCTTCTTGCGTCAAATCCAACACTGGTGTCTGATGTCTGTGTCCATCCAGGAATATCGGACCATAACATCGTTGCTTTTTCGATCTCGGGGAATCCAAGAACTTGCCGCATTCCGCCAAGAAAAATCTACCAATTCCACAAAGCTGATCTTCAGAAACTCCGCAAGGCTGTTGCAAAATTCTCAATGGATTTTCTATCATCTTCACCAGAGCTGAAATTAGTTGATAAAAACTGGACCTGTATCACATCACTCATCAACAAGTGCAAGGATGAATTCATCCCATCCAAGATGCCAAGAGCTAGACGCAGCTTGCCATGGATCACCATTTCCCTCAAAAGGCAAATGAGGAAGAGGGATCGTTTGTTCAAGAGGGCACGAAGTCAGCCTAGTGCATCCAATTGGAAGGCCTACAGGCAGCTTCGTAACGAACTGACCAAACGTGTCCGCCAAGCTCATCACAATTACGTATGCAACATAATAGGTGAGAGCCTATATGCGAACCCCAAGGCTTTCTGGTCATATGCAAAACAGCGTCGATCTGAAACGTTGATATACCACCCTTGAGAAATGATAACAAGCTCCATATCACAAACAAGGACAAGGCTGAATGTTTGAATAATTACTTTCATTCTACCTTCACCAAGAGCAACGTGGATCAAGTTTGCATAAACCGGCCCTCCCTATACAATGACATATAGGGCATCTCCACATCCACCGGTCTGGTGTAGTTAAGCAACTGCTTCAACTGTATCCATCCAAAGCCAGTGGCCCAGATGAGATACATCCAAGACTTCTGAAGATGCTAGCACACGAAATAGCCCCTGCATTGTCATTTCTGTTTCAACATTGTTACAATGCCGGAGAAGTGCCTTTAGACTGGAAACGTGCACTTGTAACCCCTATTCATAAGGCAGGAGATAAATGTTGCTCAGGTAACTACAGACCTATATCGCTGACGTGTATCTGCAGTAAGGTGATGGAACATATTATGCTTAGCCACATTTCTAAACATCTTGCAGCAAACAACATACTCATTAATGAACAGCATGGTTTCAGACGGAATCTTTCGACAACAACACAACTTGTCACAGCTACCGATGATTGGTCATCCTCTCTTCAATCTAGAGGCCAAACTGATATCCTCTTTCTCGACTTCCAAAAAGCGTTTGATCGCAAACAAGAAGCACCCCATCACAGTGGACTACACCCTACTAAATGAGTCAATTTCTCGAGTAAAACAATACAAGTATCTTGGTGTCACGATTACCCATGACCTTAAATGGAACACCCAATGTAAACTCACCACCCAGAAAGCCAATAGAACCCTTGGCCTCCTACGCAGAACTCTTTCACCGTGCACCAAGAACATCAAATCCAAAGCCTACACAGTGCTTGTTCGTCCCCAACTTGAGTATGGCAGTGAAGCTTGGAACCCTCGGACTCTGACATCAATACAAAGTCTTGAGAAAGTACAGCGAGCTGCCGCCCGTTTTGTATACCAAGACTACCGGAGAGAAACATCAGTCACATCACTTGTCAACAAACTGGGATGGGATACCCTTCACAATTGCAGGCTTCTTGCACAATCCACTTTCTTTTACAAGATGCACCATCATCAACTCAACATGCCTTTTCCCACTCACACTATCCCAGCTTGGTCAGCTACATATCTGGGCAGAAATGATCACCCTCTGAAGTATGCAGTACCCCAGCTTCCATTGATAGCTTTAAGTACTCCTTCTATCCTCGCACCATCTGGACGTGGAACCACCTATCAGCTGCTGCGGTAATATCTCCAACAGTGACCGTCTTCCAGGAGGCTGCTCTACCCATCATCAGAGCGTTGCCTCCTCATGTTGGGTCCAAGCTACTGTAGACTCCACGTCTTGGTTTTTACTTGCACGTCCACCGTTTTATTGTAAGTAAAAGACATCATTCACTGTTTTTAATTACTTCATGCACTGTCAATATGCCAGCACGATGCACGGACATCCAAGTTTAGCTGTATGATAGCTGCCATCGGGATTATCTCTACAAGTCCCGGGTTGTATCGGTTTGTGATTATTCCATGCACCGACTACCATTGTACAAAATAATACGAATCCGATCTGTTTGTACAGGCCGCTCAAACAGCCTCATCCATGACAGTGTTTTTGAAAAGCAATAAAAATGGCCTTAAATGGACTTGGTAACATTGTAAAGATGAGAGAAAATGGTGCTAAGGTAGTGACTCCAATGCTAGATGTACAATTAAAGATAATCTGAAATTTTTAGTGAAAACAGACCATCGTTAACGATAAAAATTGGGAAAAACTGAACTCATCGATACCTTAATTCTCCCAACTATATTATTAGAATTTAATTACATTTTAGGTAAATGTAAATCGTCACAAAGCAATGAATTGGCTCTACATACCATTCGAGACATTCAAGTGTTGAAAGATTTTTAAAAGCCTGTCTTTTGTCTTATTCTCATGGAAAAACGTTTGGGAAAATTAAAAAATGTTTGGGAGAATTTACTGCTAATCACTGACTGTTAGAGGGTGTTGCACAGTGACGTCTTCCTAATAAACCCATTAATATCTTTGTAGTTTGAGAATTCTTTTCAGGATTTTTTTGCATGATAGAGGGTTAGTAGAAGGAGGATGATAAGTAACATTTCATACAATTACAATTCTGATACAATTACGCAATTTTTTAATCAACCTTCAACAATGTTACCGAGTCACTTTAAATGTACTATGTCCAATTTGCAGGCCCAACAATGAAAAGGTTAAATACCAACGGCATAGTGAAAGATAATACTAATTTAGAACTTCCCTAAAAGGAGGGGGGGGGGGGCTTTAAAATGTCTTTAAGTGGGAAAATAACGACTATTAGTTGTCAAATCGACTTAAGAGCTATAGAGCCGGTAAGTAATATTCTGATTTTCAGACCATTGTACCGATAGTCGTAGGTCTTATGCTGCGCAAAGATTCAATCAGTTTAATTTTGGCCATTACAAGAAGTGGGTTATTGATGTAGACAAATACTCATGTACCCTTTACAGCTTATTTTATGTATGTCATTACCAAAGAAGAAAAAAGCCAGTCAGTCACTCAATAGTATCTGCCAGTGAAGTTTAGCAAGTAAACGGGTTTCCTTGCACAATTTGAATATTAGGACACTACTAACGGTTAAATTTCACAGATAGGACATACATTACATTATTCATAATTCCTGCAAAGTTCTACAGAATATGATGTTGTCTACAAAAGGGACATAGTACCTTTAAATTTGGATGTCATGGAACAATATCATGATAGAACTAGATAATTGAAAAACAAAATCGTTTTAAGTTAAAGGTACATCTTTGTATATTTATGTTGTTAATTTTGATAATTTTCCAAATGATTTCGATATTCTATAAAGCGATGCTTTCTAGATATTTTGTTTTTAAAGGAAATATCATAATCCTATATAGTTTTGATATTTTTTTCTATGAAATTGTAAATATGCATGTCTGAATTTTTAATTTGGGTCTATTTAACTGGTACAAAAGTTCAAATCAGTAATCTTTAAAAATTTCTTTAGTATTTTTGACAATTCTCGCTACCCTAAATAGGTACGAAAATCTCGAAATTCGCGAGATGAGGTAATTTTCACTCTCTCGGGTCGTCACTACAAATCGATCTGTTGGCTCAATAAGGATCTTCCTATCTAGATGATGTACTCCCTGATATTCTTTGCACGAACGAACGAACTACAAATTCCGGTATAGAGTCCCATCCCAAGTCACGGCCTTCATCCACCCCCATTTTTCAGGGTTCTTACGCTTGGAATCATGAGCCCAGCACTGTGCAGCCTCACAAAAGAAAACCATCGTCACTGATGTCAAAAGACGCAAAAAACAACGAATGAAATGTTCAAATAAACGTTGAAATATTTGCGAAAAAAGAACAAGACCGAGCAGACGACATATTCGGTGCATACACGTTGTGTGGCGACGGCGTTTTACGTTTGCGCTATCGCGCCTAGTAATATAGCGCCTGCACAGGAAGCTGTAATGTCGAAAAGCTATCCCATAATGCAATGCGCGTTTTCAGGATTTTCCCCGGATCTCGGCAGAATCGCTATTTGGGGTAGCGAGAATTAGATCTGTAATTATTATGATAGATGCATGTGAAGATATCTTACCTGAGAATCTACACTGGCGATGCCCAGATAATCTTGCCCTCCCAGAGTTGGGGCATGATCTGTACCCGCGGCGTGGAATTATCTTGGGGATTGTAGCTACTATCTCCCCATTCCCATCGGGGCGTTCCCGGCAGACCTCGAACATAGGTAGGGTGTAGTTGAGCCCAAGGCCATCGCTGCATGTTGAATTATTTCCCAAGGCTAGTGAAGAGGGGCGTAATGCAATATGAGAAACCAATAAATGTTAACAATAATCAGTTGTTTACTTTTTTGCTTCAAAAACC
The DNA here is from genome assembly GCF_000002235.5 of Strongylocentrotus purpuratus. NCBI lineage: Eukaryota > Metazoa > Echinodermata > Echinoidea > Camarodonta > Strongylocentrotidae > Strongylocentrotus > Strongylocentrotus purpuratus. The sequence goes on along the minus strand of NW_022145597.1, from coordinate 32,739,424 downwards.
TGATTATGAACAGTCATTTGATATATTAGCACATGGATATCAATGCAGCCCCTAGATCCTACCCTTCTTCACGTTGTGTGCTTAAACACATCGCCATCGATCCCCTCCAATTTTAAAAGTTCTATTGCCGCTTCTGTTTTGAATGAAACACCAAATAAAATATACAGATACGAAACAAAGATGTTTTGGAGGCACCATCGTAAATTCAATGTTACTTACCTCCAATAAAAAATTGTATGAAGATGTAAATCAAGCTCGCAAGAGGAACATAACCTTCCATGTTAACAAACAACACTGCATCTATTCCATTTCGAACCAAGGAGTTTTTGAATACTTTCAAACGAAGCAGGCTACTCGCTGAAATATATAAAAACAAAATCACAATCTTTAATAAAGTCCTGCATTAGTTGATCTGTATTCTCAAAGCTTTAGATAAAGTAAAGTTCTCTCGATACATACTCTGGCGCTAACTTCCGATTGTTTTCCAGTAACTGAGAGATGCTGATGAATATGAGCGCTCCGCTAAAGATCAAAAGCAAATCGTAATATTTATGCAATAGTAATACCTCAGTCACACTGACCGATATTTGGCTCTTCGGGGGCAAGTAATCGTTCATTCGGGGGGTGGGTGAGGGGTGGGAGAATAGACACAAAAATCTCTCACGTATACTATTCGTTGATCATATATATGAATATGTATTCTAAACAGGTTATGAAAATGTACTGATTTTCTTTTTGTTATTGCAATTTATGTTTAAAGGTATAGACCAGTTCTGGTCATGCAATTGCATTGTGCAAAACAACGTTGTGGAATCGATCAGCAAAGGTTGATCATCTAGTATATGAATGTTGGTGTATACTGCAAGATTCTGGAATCATCAAAATAATAGGAAATTTGGTACAGTCTTGGTAAAGTTACAAGCACTGTACACAGAAAGATGTATATGGGGCTACGGGATATCTTTCCAGTCCGGATAGATATAATAAGTTACCAAATATATCAATTAGAAGGCGGTTTCTCGGCAAAATGTGTATCATAGCGTATAAGTCAAAACTTATTATTTCACATGATTGGTAATAAGAGCTTCCATTTCATTTTTTGAGAGGGGGGGGGGGGCCTTTCCAAAACTGGTCTATGCCTTTAAGCCAAAATATTAATGTACAGTCAATCCAGTTGTATTATAAAGAATGTGTACAATATTTGCTATGAATGATTTGTATAAAATATATTTAATATGAGAGAAAATAATAACGAACATATCTTTAAGAAAAACAAAGTTGTCGTCCTTTCTGTCAGTCTCATTGGTGTGACTGTGGTCTTCGTGTCACGTCGCGTCACGTTGAAGATCGATTGGATCTCCTGGGCCCAGTGCACAATTTCAACGTGCTTTCATCATGTCTGTATTCTTTTTAATCGACCTTGCCGTTTCCATCACTACATACAAATGGATAAACACTATATTTTTTCTCTAAAACTAAATAGAAAGCAGTAAATAGGCGTCAATGTGATTAATATTATGGTTACCAAAGCAACCACTTCGTGGCGCGGGTTTCGTGCCTCGTTCGTATCTTGATGTACGAACGAGGCACGAATCCCGCGCCCCGAATTGGTAGCTACGGTAACCATAATATTAACATATGGAAACGTTTACTTGTATTTGTCTCATAAAAGAATTTTACCACGAACTGACTCCCACACGGTGTTGAGTGCTCAGGGGTCACAGGCCACTGGCTTCATCGGGCAGGTAGTTCCATTATGTGAATGGGTAAATTAACTATTACAAAATGAGGGGACACATTACATTGTACAATAGGGACACACATTGTTTTTATTGTGCAGAACATACTTATGTATTGACTTACTTATTGCATGAAACTATAAAACCAAAATGAAATTTGCGTTCTGGCAATTGGAGTACAAAGAATGATAGCAGGTGAATGAAATGCTTCAACAGCAACACAAACCCCTGGGAAGCTAGGAAGCATCCATAAATTTGAATAATTTAGTTGATAAACGACTCCGCATGTGGACGTTTGTTGGAGCAGAAAGCAGTAGATTCTTAACAACACGAACCCATTTAACAAAATGTCGGAACGTAAATTAAATTCGGCGCGGTTGGAAAATGCATCTTTCTACCCTGTGACATTAATTTTACGATCCAGTAAATTAAAACAGTTTAATGGCTCTTATTTTAAAATTACTCGTTAAATAAAACCCACAACTTCAGTGGTAACAGTAAAAAATATGTTATATCTTACAAATAATTTTAAAAAAAAGTATAAACATTGTGAAAGTGTCGCATTTTACAATAAAAGACACCGATTTAGCGAAGATGACGTCATTAGTGCGCTTGCATCAGGGAATTCAAGGTTAAAAGGTCAATTCAGACGCTGATAAGTTATTGGTCGAGCCTTTTTGTTTCCTTTATTCCGACAAAATTATACAATCAATCAAAACAAGTTTGATACCAGAAGAAAGCTAACAATTATTATTTTCATTAACCGCTTGCCCCAAAGTCTCTTGACCACAGTGAAACGAGTGAGAGCTTGCGAGAGCGGCCAAAGTGTGATTGAAACTCGCTATTTGCTCTTCTCCAACGCAAAAAGAGACGACATTGTGCTGGATAAATATATTTTTCCGACAAAAGTACAGAAAATTTGCATATGGTCTTTTTATATTATACTTTATGAAATGTTACCCGAGTGACTTCCGGGCGCCCCAATGCTGGAAAGAAAAGCACATTTAGGAAAACTTCACTTTTCCATGGAAAAATGCTTATTTGTTCTATGCACGCAAGTCAGATTGAGCGGATGATACAACGTTTCCATATGCACATTAATAATTGATTAGTAAAGTGTGTAGATGCGCAACTTCAGCTTGAGTCGCCTTTTCACCCCCACCTTTCCCTTCCCTCTCTGCATGTATCCCTGCATGGCTGTCCCTTTACCTTCCCCCTTGCTTTAATTCCTACTCTATACCCCTCCTTTTCCCCTCTCCATGTTGTATGTACAGATAGCATTTTTAGTCTACCTGTCCATAATCGCCTCTCTGCATGTAACTCAACCCCCACCTCCTCGTGGTACTAATCGGATACCTAGGCCTCGCGGTCTGGGAAACTGACAGGGGCTCTGGGTACACACAGAGAAAATTAGGTATAAATTGACTCCCTATAGGGAGTAAGTGCTTGTCACATAATTGACACCCCTCAGGGGGTAAATTTACTCCTCAATGTAGGGAGTAAATTATTTTTTTTCATAAGAAGTTGTAAACTTGCGCCCCAAGGTTATGATTGTACTCCCTTTAAGGAGTGAAATTTGCACCCAATGGTGCTCATTTCACATCTTTTGGTTCCATTTTCATGAACAATGGGTTCAAATTTACACCCTTGGGGTTGAATTTTATACCCTTTATGATCGATTCGACACCCTGTGGGTAGTATATCTACACCCTTTGTATGCACAGCATCAACCAATTGATCATCCCTCGAGCAATCAATCATCAATGCTTCGTAATCACCTAACAGTCACTGATTCTCGCTTTAGCACACAGGTCAAAATTCCTTCGGGAAATCTACCAATCATGAACAAAAATCCAAAGCCATGGCCCCGAGTCCCGGTGGCTGCTATACACGGCAGCATAGCGGCAGGGGTGCGAAGAATCTGCCGGTATTTTCAAGGCTGCTATCCTCCTTACAGGTACAAGTCGCAGAAGGAACAGCATACAACCCAAGGAAGAAAACTTCAGAGAATACAGCAAAGAAGAGGACAACAGAAAATCGAACAATAAAAAGTAAGATTGCGCCATAGTACAGTTAAGGGGAACAAGTGTTAGTAGGCCAATTGTGACAATGCATCCCGCTCGTCAAGGGAAGTTACCTGATATGACTAAGGATACACCTGGTGGGGTCAAAGTTGGGGAGAAGGTGAAAACTAGAGGCTTGAGTATAGCAGCCTGGAATGTGAGGACAATGAAGACAACCGGGCACTGGGACATTTTAATAGAGGAAGCTAGAAGATTTCAACTAGACATCCTTGGCCTTAGCGAGACACACCTCACTGATGCAAAGACCCTCATTACTAAAGATGGGTACACCTTTTTACTGTTAAGCCGAAAAGACAATAGAAGCCGTGAGGGAGTTGGCATAATGATTTCACCAAAATACTCCACTGCCTACTTGGTTATGAAGCAGTATCGTCCAGAATGATTACAGCAAAATTCCAGATGAAAGGAGGAGTCATGAATATCATTCAAGTTTATGCACCCACAAGTGGACATAGTGATCAAGAGAGTGAATTTTATGATCTGCTTCAACTACATATCCAAAAAATCCCGAAGAAAGAGAAGTTAATAATTATGGGGGACTTTAATGCCAAGATAGGATCAGACTATAAAACATGGACATCTGCCTTAGGCAAGTTTGGACTTGGAGTGATGAATAGCAGAGGAGAAAAGCTAATGGAGTTCTGTATGATCCATAGGCTAGCAGTCCGTAACACAAATTTCCAACATAAGGACTGTCGAAGAGCAACTTGGAATTCGCCAGGTGGCCTATATAAGAACCAGATTAACTTTATCTTGGTGTACCAAGATGACTGAAAGAGCGTCAAAAATAGTAGGTCGTTCTGCCTTGCTGACATTGGGTCAGATCACAACCTCGTTTTTAATAGCCAATGTACATTTTCAGCAACCAAAAGCTAGAAGAATAAAGAGCGTAGAGAAGTCATATGATATGGGCAGGTTTAAAAACCCATCTGTTGCTGAAGAATTCCAAGCCCGAATTGGTGGAGCGTTTGAACCATTGTTGCTGCTGGAAGATACATACATAGATGAGCTCTGGCTGAAGTTCATGAATGCAACCAATGAGATTACCAAGCAAGTTGTTGGCATCAGGAGAGGGAAACAAGTAAAACATCTCCCAGAACATGTGAGAGATGCTTGTGAACTCAGAAGGAAGGCTAGGGTAGCTAAACTGAACTCCCCTCATAATAATCATAATATTATGAAGTATCGGCGCCTTAACAAAAAGTTAAATATGAAGTCAAAAAGTGGAAGAGGGAGACTCTCAAGAAAGAAGTAGAGGAAATGGAGGCAGCACAGGCACGAAATGACAGCCATGAGCTATAAGAAAGTAAGAAAACTAGCTGGTGAGAAGGAGAAGATACAGCTAGCAGCCAAAAACAGAGAGGAGGTTATCAAGACTGCTCCAGGAGATGTTTTAGATTGTTGGAAAGAACATTTTCAGCTCCCATCTTAATACAGAGGTCCCGGGAGACACCAACACACTTCGCAATATACCTGAACCTCCTCCTACTGAAAACCAGACTTCACCTTTTACTATACAAGAGGTTCAAGCTGCGATCAAGGCTCTAAAGAATAACCAAGCAACTGGATTTGAAACACTGAAAGCTGGAGGTCCAGCAATGGCACAGATCTTTTACTGAAGATCGTCAACACTGCTTTTACACAAGGCAAGACACCAGTTGAGTGGAGCAAAGGCCTTATTATCCCTGTGTACAAAAAGGGGGATAAACTTGACCCAGCTAACTACCGAGCCATAAAACTGCTATCAGTGCCGGCTAAAGTTTTCTGCAGGATGGTGCTCAGTAGGATCCAAGAGATAATTGAAGAGCATTTATAGGAAGAGCGGTGTGAATTCCGGAGCTCCAGAGGAACCACTGATGCTATTTTCATTGTCAGGCAAGTGCTGGAGAAGGCCAAAGAGAGACATATCCCCATTCATTGGAACTTTGTGGACTTCAAAGCAGCATTCGATACTGTCTGGAGGGATGTTTTACGGAAGTGCCTTCTTTCAATAGGAGTTGAGAAGAACCTGATTGACCTCATTAAGTATATGTATGATCAGACCAAATGTGCTGTCATCGTAAATGGTAAGGTTACGGAATGGTTCCAAGTTATGACAGGCGTCAGGCAAGGCTGTCTTCTTTCCCCAAGTCTGTTCAACATCTTCCTAGAGTTCGTGATGGCAGATGTCAAAAACCTAGACAGTGGAGTTCAGATGGGTGGCATACGCATTAACAACATCCGCTATGCAGATGACACCACTCTACTCGAACTCATCTATGAAAAACTCCAAATATCAACAAACAAGCTGGTGGAAGTCTGTGGTAAATAGGGAATGAAAATCAACACAGCTAAATGCAGAATCATGACAAACGATGATGAGGAGACTTCAATAGATGGCAACCCTATAGAGAAGGTAGAAGACTTTGTCTTCGTTGGAAGTGTAGTCCCCTCGGTTACCAAATATGTCAAGAGACGCACAAATGTAGGTTCCTGGGCATTTTGCAGACTGAGAAACAATATATGGACCAACCAAGATAATTCAAGAGCCCTGAAGGTCAGAGTTTATAATGCCCTCATTCGTCCTATAGCCATCTACGGGTCAGAGACGTGGACGCTAAGGAAAACTGACCGGGATAAACTGGAGACCTTTGAGATAAGATGTCTGTGGACAATAGCAGGAGTCCATCTTCTAGATGAAATTAGAAGCGTAGACATCAGAAAGTAATTGAAAATCTCCAAGACAATAAATGAGGAAATATCCAACCGCCGCCTGAAATTGTTTGGACATGTGGTACGTATGCCACAGGAATTAACGCCTACCAATACAAGTCCACACCAATGACTTTACTGTGCCACGGCCACCAGGACGTCCTCCCCTGAGGTGGAAAGACCAAATCCGCCAAGACTCTGGATTAAGCCTGGAGGCTGCCCGACACCAAGCCCAGGACAGAAAAGAATGGAGGCAGACCACCCGTAGGAGCGCAAGGGGACACTCCGTCTTGTGATCTTAAGTCAATTAATCACATTAACATTAATCAAAGGATTACCAAAGAGATGAACGTAATTTGATTGTCCTCCATGCAAGTCATTAGGGACTTTTAGATTTGCACGAAGACAGAGGTGGATTGCTACGATCGACGTCCTTTTAATGCACTGCCTTGAATGGACGTCACACGTATCAGTCCTCAACCTCTCTACCTCTCTAGATCTTCATCGTCTTCATCATCATCATTATCATCATCATCGTCATCATTTTCGTCTTCATCATCATCATCATCATCATCATCATCATCATCATCATCAATGTCACCACCAGCACAAGCACCATCATCACCTTCTTATTCAATGCCATCTACCTCCTGCTCCTGCTCCCCCTACTCATCATCATCATCAATTTTATCCTCAGCATCATCATCGCCACCATCTACATCATTATTATCTTCATCATCATAATCATCCTCAGCATGATGATGATGATGATGATGATGATGAAGATGATGATGATGCTGATGATGATGATGATGATGAAGGTGCTGATGCTGCTGCTGCTCATGACGATGGTTATTATTATGAAAAATGATAATGATGCGGAGGATGCAGTGAAGAAGAAGAAGATGACATAAATGATATTAAGGACGCTGGTGATGATGACCATGTTTGTTATTATTTTCTTATTTTTCTATTTTTTCTCGGACGTTCTGCAGACGTTCTGATTTTATACAGGAAATTACTTCCCCTCCCATCCATATTTATCTCTCTTCCTGTTTTCTATAAATTGTCCTCCTTTTTATTATAGTTCTAGTCGATTTCCAATGCACGTTTTAATTATTATAATCATAATTACTCTCTTTATTGGGTGGATCCCGCAGTGGATGAAAAATAAGGATATTGTATAAGTTATACAAATGGATGTATTACCTTTGTACATATACCAATCTGGGATCCTCCTCAATAAAAGGTGATAATGTACTGTAGGAATGAACATTTCATCGTGGTAAAAGCCCCTTTCAAGTGTTGGGAGCCCCAAAGTCGCTAACATTTTTTATGGCAACATTTCACTTGAATTGTGAAATGTTGTGAAAAGAGGATGTCATTTAACACTCGAATCTGCAAGGATTTTCGAAGCAAAAGTGTTTGAAGACAAATATTGATGAAAGAATACAAAACTTGGGTTTTTGTGTCTGTATGCAGAAAACCTTAATTTTGTATTCATCAATATTCGCCTCCAAACAATTTTTTTCTAAAAATCCTTGCGAAAGTAAGTGTTAAATGACAATCATCCTCTTTCACTACAATTGAAGTGATTTTTGCCATCAAATTTGTTGGGCTCCAAACACTTGTTAGAAAGGCTTTAACAAGATTTGAATTGTCACGGATTATATATTCTAGGTTTAGAATTAAGGTATGATATGTTTTTTATCTAAGTTTTAACACATTTATTTTAGACTAGCCGAATATCTCGCAAAATTATCAGATATATAAATTATTAGATATATATATATATATATATATATATATATATATATATATATATATATTGAAGTTGACAAGGATCAAGATCGCGCCTGAGCGTCAAGTCGTGACGTTAAAATGATGTCAATCCCGTCCCCAATTCCAAAGTTGTTCACCAAATCATACATGCAACACAACTCACAAGCAAGATGAAGGCCAAGCAGTTGATTATTATTTCGTGCTGCCAATTTTACTGTTTAGTGTTACATGCCAATCGGGTTACTCTTAATTAAGCCTCGTTCAGATATGTCACAGCAAAATTGCGGCGTTTTTTCTTCATTTATTCTTCTAAATATATATATATATAAATATATATACATATATATTGTATTTATATAGCGACGTAAAATGTAATGCGATTTAGATTGCTCAGTGTGATTGCTTCAGCGCGCCATACCTGAACAAGCCTTTAGTCTTTACAGGTGAGGCAAAAAAGAAGATTCAATTCAATTCAATTTAGTTTATTTCACTTCTAATTAAAAACCTAAAATAGCGATGACATTTTAATACATTATACATCGTCTGAGTCTGAATAAATTCATCCCGTCCTGTCTCCGACATCAGGTGGCGCTACACCCCTTACATCTTCCACTTATGTTAAACCATGTTATTGAACAAAGTTGAATGAATTCACTTTTGCACTTACTATCATTTTGAATTCTTCAGTTTCCATCAAACCTATCATATCAACCTTTACATTATTGTTGGATTTAAAATCCTGATACGTAAATTTAAATTATTAGTTGTTTAAGACACACAGTATCAATATTCAAACTTGTTTTTAACTGAAAATGCTAACTCCAAAAAGACGCTTTAAGCAGGGCTCCCACTAAGCCGAGTTGGAGCCTCGAGTTGTGGCGAGCTGGCGCGATCTTATAGCAAGCAGTTTTATCATTAAAACATATTTCTTGATATCAAGAATTCAATTCTTGATATCACGAAATCGATTTCCTGATATCACAAAATCGAATTCTTGATATCAAGAATTACCATTGCTTTACAGCATAAAATTATTTCTTGACATCAAGAATTGATTTCTTGATATCAATTAATAATAAAACGGCTTGCCATACTCTCTTAATTTCTAGGACTTATTTTAAAGTCCAAAGAATTTATTCTAAAGCCAAGGGGGACTTGGATCAGTGACGTCACTGATCTAAGTCCCCCTTGGCTTTAGAATAAATTATTTGGACTTTAAAATAAGTCCTAGAAATTAAGAGAGTAAGATCGCGCCAGCTCGCCACAACTCGAGGTTTCACCTCGGCTAAATGGGAGCCCTGCTTTACACTTTGGCTCCAGAATATCTATATAAAATGATACAATGTTTAATTACCAAGTCCACATAACTATAACAAAAAAACGTTTCTGTACATAACTTAGTCATATGAATCTGGTATTAAAGTATTACGTCAAAAGATATTGTCTTTAACTCTCATAAGTCATTTTGATAGTTCCTTTCTTTTCTTCCTTCTTATTTTTTTTTTTTTAAAACAAAGAATCCGTAAATGAATGTAGTCCTACTCATTGAGCTTATGGAAATAATAACAGTTGTAAAACATTGCTGAATTCACATCATATTAAATTCATGAATGAAAATTACATCAAAATACTACTGTTACAATACTTTCAACATAAACCAAATATCAACTACTACCGTATTTTTAGTAGAGTAAATAATTTTTAGTCGAGTGCAGTGCTTTTAGTACAATGGGCTAATATACATTCAATGCAAGGACTTTCAGCAGTTACATAAGCATTTAGAAACATTGAAAACAAATACTAATGTCCTTTGCTTTATAATTGGACACATAAATATTTTTTAGTAAGGCATGTCAATCAATAATACTGTAACTACAATAATGATAACTGTTTTGATAAATTACGCACACATCATTATCAGCAATGTCTCATGACGAATACGCGAGGACGCTGGACTAAATACTATTTCAAACTTCGAACTACGGTTACTTTTCTCCAAATTTTGATTTGAAAACCTCATTTATTTTCTCTTTCTTAAGAAAGTAGATGAATTCCGTTTTTTCTCTCGCCTCATTCCCCTATAAAGCGCATAATCAGCTATAACAAGCTATAATATAACAAGCGCTTACGGTATTAATATTACCCGGGACATTGGCTACAATTACTATTTCGCACATTGAGGAGCACATTCTCCACTCCCTGGGTAGCATTCCAACTGGTCGCCATTTGACCTTCGTATATTCTACCGGCTACCCCTTTAACACTTGGGTGGAGAGAAGCAATGTAGATAACATGTCTTGCTCGAGGACATAACTGCCGTGTCGGGCTCTAACCAACGACCTTTCCATTCCCAGTCAAATGATTAAACCACTCGACTACGACACCTCTCCCAAACAAACGCTACATTTACTTTAGATTTCAGATAAGGAAAGATTTATTTTATCTGCGACAAAATCATGAAAAGTCCAAAAGTAAAACTTTTGATACTCAATACAAAGTCTTTACCACCGAAATATTCAACTGCCTTCGTCACCAATGCAGAAGCGACGCTCCCGGGGGCAGGGCACAGTGTCCCCCCTTCTTTAAGTACCCTTAAAAAATGCCATGATAAATTCGTAAGAATTGCCCCTATTTACAAAGTAAAAGTGCCCTTTTTACTTTTGAATGTGCCCCTATTACTTTTCACCTATGATAAGTGCCCCTTTTATTTTGGCAACTGCTCCTTTTCCTTCGACAAGCTCATTTTTCTTTTCCAATAAGTGTCCTTTTTCTGTTCTCATTCGTGCCTTTTTAATCTCTAGTAAGTGCCCCTTTTCATGTACGAGAAGTGCCCCTTTTCATTTTAGATAAGTGCCTCTTTCACCTCTCATAATAACACTAACAAATTTAAGAGGTGCCCCCTTTTACTTTGACAAGTGCCCCTTTTCCTTTGTAAGAAGAGCCCCTTCCCCTTTTCTACTCCTTTTGAACTCCGATAAGCGCATCTTTTATTTTGACATGTGCCCCTTTTCTTTTATAATAAGAACCACTTCCCCCTTCTCATAAGAGCCCCCTAAAATATAATCGGTGCCCCTTTTCTGTCAACAAATGCACATTTTTCTTTACTATAAATGCCCCTTTTTCATTCTCATAAGTACCCCTTTTCATACCTGGTTAGTGCCCCTTTTCATGTGCGATAAGTGCCCCTTTTCACCTCTATGTATCTATGTATATCGAAAATGCACTATATAAATACATTCTTGTTAGCAGTAGCAGTAGTAGTAGTAGTAGTAGTTATATTTACATGAAACACAGATGTATATCGAATTCTAAAATTGTAAATGCATTTTGCAGTCTTATTATTATAAGGGGGAAAAAAAAAAAAATCAAATTTCGTATCACTCCAAATGTACTCCTTGTTGACCCTCGAATTTACCACTTTTTAGTCAGTATCTACATTCTGGTTTAAAGGGGACATCCACTTTGATAATAAGATGGTTTTAATAAAAGCACAACAAATGATAAGAACAGGTCAGTGAAAGTCCAATCAAAAATAATGTTATGAATTTTTGAAGTTGCGATGAATTAAACACAAGTTGGCTCTTTGTACATTAAATTGTATACAATTTAATTTTCTCCGTTCTTGATGACGGAATAGAATTGTTTCCCATACTTAGAAATAGAAACATTATTATTTGCAATAACCATAAGATAGGGCGCATATATCATGGAATATTTTCTCGGGGGAAAATAAATATATATATATATATTTTTTTTTTTTAGTACAGAGCAAATGGGAGAAGAGCTCACAAGATACGTCAGAGTTACCAATTTGTGTTTGATTGATTGCAAATTCAAAATGTATACACTTTTAACAAATTTTTTTAATCGGAATTTCTGGCACGTTCCATGTGCTCCCGAATCGAGTGGAAATCCAACGTGCTTTTGTACTTTGCATCATACAATGGCTTTGAGGGCTTTATTTTCATTGAGTTGATTCCATATGCATGTTACAAGTTCAAATAAATTGAACTCTGTTTCTCCCATCTTTTTACATCAACTTAGTGAACTTAAATTGTTGGTGGTGACTTTGACGTTTGTTAATCTCTGACTTTTGTCCCTTTAGATGTACATGTTTCTCTGCATGAACCAGCTCTCCTTCGTGGCATCAGGCATCCCAGAATTCTGCTTGGAGAGTTCCCCTGCTATACATGCAAGCACATTGCTCATTCCAAATAAGACTATGTATCATGGAGAATTAAAAGACATACACAACGCAGCATTCGTATAATATAGAAACTATAGCACAATAAATATTTCAATAACTAAACGAATTAATTCATTTATAAATAGATTAATAGATAAATAAATGAATGAATAAAAAAGATTAAATAAATAAACTAATAAATTTATTGATAACCCCTTATGGTTTAAGTGTTGATACCAAGTACTTCGAATCTCATAGACGCCCACTCAATCAATGTGACAGGATGAATCGTGATGTACCGTGCGGTTACTGGCTCAGGAAACAGTATGGTAACATATGTGTCAGAATCAAAATTACCTGCATATGTCTGAAAAAGAACGAAAGCAATGGATAATGTTTATATCTAATAATGATGATAGTAATGATAATAATAACAATAATAAATATATTTTGAGTATTAACTTTAAAAAAGCCTCATCAATATCCATGTTGCTTTTCCCAAGAGCCATGTAATAATAATGTAATATATAACCCCCGGAAACTTCCAGTTACCTGGGTGGTGAATGCCAAATGTTGATTAATGTCTTGCCTCGAATCCCTCGGTATAACTCTTCCATGAGAAGTGCAATATGGCACAGAGATTTCATCCCCAAGGCACATAAATAATTGATTTTAATGAAACTTGTTGTATTTATAAAATACTTTTAAAAAATCCTTTAATTTCGCATAGGCCTACTAGGAAATTCATCCTTTGAGATGTGTACATTTATTTAAATATGGAAAAAAAAATTGCATGCAAAAACAATAAAGCAATTTAAAAAATACAGAAGTATATAAGTAATACAAAGAGCATTAAAAAAGGAAGATGATAGATTTGACAAAAAATGAAAAAGGCATTTTCTGGAAGCGCAAAATGACACTCACTTTTCGTACCCCACACTGCTCATCCAGAGCAAAGGTCCAATTTGAATTGTCCCTTGAGTAGGAGATTTGGAATGACGTAACCCTTTGGTTCGTTCCGGTCCGTCCCTGTGTGATAACACCAGTTACCAAAGTATCCTCGCCGAGATCGACCTTTGTGTGATTTTAATGATGAAAAGAAGAAAAATATTGATATATCCGATGGCAGATTATGTTGCATTTGATAGCAATGCTAAGGAAAAGCAATATATAAAAACATATGAACCATTTGAACACATGTTGCTTTCAATGTGAGCAAATCGAAAGGGCTGGTCAAATTTGAATGATATACGATATATATAACAGTTATGTGTTTGTCTCCCCCCTGTCCCCCTCTCTCTCTCTCTCTCCCTCTCACTCTCTCTCTCCCCATGTCACCCTCTCTCCTTCTCTCTCTCTCTCTCTCTCGCTCTCTCTCTGTCGCCCCCTCTCTCTCTTTCCCATGTCACTCTGAAAGAGAGAGAAATGATGGGAAAGGGAGAGATTTGGAGAGAAAGAGAGCGAGAGATAATGGGAGAGGGTGACATGGGGAAAGAGATAGAGAGCAAGAGAGAGAGAGAGAGAAAGAGAGAGAAAAAGAGAAAAAGGGTGTGATAGGGAGTGAGGGAGAGGAAGACGAACACATAGCTGGTATATTTACATCATACAAAATTAGTATTCCATTGAAAAAGTCTTTCCATTTAAGTTTGTGGAAATGCATTTTCAAAGTAATTGAATGAGAAATCACCTCCACAGCACTAATTTCTACGTTTTAAAACTTCATCAATGTTTCCAATTATTTGAAATATGTATACATAGTATATTGAAATAATGGTGTAGTACGGGATATTCATTTATATATAGATATATATAATTAGCGGTATGATAATCAAATACATGATCAAAAGGCAACAATTGTCAGATAAACAAAGAACATAAACTAAACTGAGATTTCATTGTATAACAGTGATTCCAAGTAATCAATATAATGAAGTCAACATTTCCCTCTTATCTGGAATCCCTCTCAATATTACACTAAATTGAATGCAAGTAGTAAGAAATTGATCAACAAAAATGAAATTGAATGCCCCAAACAGGCTGATGGTAAGCGCCGCGTTAATGTGAACGCACGAAGTAGGAAATTGTACGCATATTCGTGAATTTGATTTCACCGAACATGAGAATGAGAGTGCCGATAAATTAAATTTATTGTTCGGATTTTGAGTTTGAATGCCCGAATTCACCTGCGAGCGATTTTAAATGCAATACTTTATTGAAAAAAAAAAAAAATTAAAAGAGTAAGTATAATGTGGAAAACAAATCCTCAACTACTAACGGAATTTCAATTGCAGTTCGGTTACAGAAGGGATGAAAACGTGTACGTTTTTTTTAACAGACTGCTTAACTTAAGATTATAGATGGAGGGTGCATCTCAAAGTTTATGAGGTAGTGCATTCCATAGTGAAGGTGCCAGGGTGCTGAAAGCACGTTCCCTGTAGTAGCTGATAATGACTATGGGAGTTTGGAGGAGATTCATATCTGTGGCACGTAGATTACTAACTGTGAGAGTATGGCAATTTTTTAGAACAGGGGCTATTGAGTTCCAGATTTGGGGGGCAATAACTATAAAAGCCCTATACCCTGTTTGTTTACTTGGTTCAAGGGACGGTAAGTGTATTACTAGTGGCTGATCGTGTATATTGTTTGTGTGCGAATGGAATAGATCACCTAGCTAATATCTTATCTCTTCCTATTTAATTTCCTCTTTTCTGGTTGTTTTGCTTTTAAGCTTCATCCACCATGGTCCGATTGAACAGATACAATTAGACGATACATTCTTTTAAATATTACTTCCTGAAAATGCAGAAGTCCCTTTTTTATTATTATTATTATTATTATTTTTTTAAAATCTTTGCTTTACATGCTATGTATGCTTTGGGAGCTACGCTTGTACAAGGCCTTAGGGCTTTATTTATGTAGTTCTCCATTTCATTTTCTAAATTTGTTTATGAGTTATTTTGTATCTTTTGTATCAATGTAATTTTTAATCGAGAATAAAATAAATGCGGATTAAAAAAAAAGTGATTCTGATAATGATGGGCATGATCGAGATCAAACACGACACAAACGTCCGTCCGACACCATAATAATGGGTTCTTGTATAACGCCCAGCATGTCAGTCAGATTTGAACCTCCTGGCGCTCCCGATTGTTACCCTGGCTTTAGCACGGCTGCCATACGGCGCTCTCGCATTTCAAGGAATAAATTCCTACCAGGTACCCATTTCAGGTTCTTCTAATTCTGGTAATCTTTGAAGGACTATGCAGCCTAACACGAAGAGATTTGAACCTCCTGGCGCTCCCGATTGTTACCCTGGCTTTAGCACGGCTGCCATACGGCGCTCTCGCATTTCAAGGAATAAATTCCTACCAGGTACCCATTTCAGGTTCTTCTAATTCTGGTAATCTTCGAAGGGCCATGCAGCCTAACACGAAGAGACTTGAACCTCCTGGCGCTCCCGATTGTTACACTGGCTTTAGCACGGCTGCCATACGGCGCTCTCGCATTTCAAGGAATAAATTCCTACCATGTACCCATTTCAGGTTCTTCTAATTCTGGTAATCTTCGAAGGGCTATGCAGCCTAACACGAAGAGAAGGTTGATTTTTTGTATACATTCTAACTGTACACAAAGTATTTTTTGATATGGAAACACTTCAATTCTAATCATCTCAACGCGCATTTAGACATGCTAGAGCAAATTACCTTAAGCCACTTGTTGTTGTCGTAAAGGGCGGCGACCCATGCACCGGCGGATATCCATCCACCGGACCCCCTTGGAACGGAAACTCCATTCAGCCTTCCTCTGTAAGCTTCATGACCGGAACTCGCGATCGACGACGAGGTCAGACTAGAGTCTGGTATCCGACCATCTTCCACGCCAAGCCCCACACCGAGGACAGGAGGAGTGCAACCAAGTTTCGCATCGAGGTTCAGCGACGCTGCAACACACAAGAAAAAAAAGACACATACACCTAACTGACGTTGTTACTAACTTTGTTATATTTTCTATTATAGGACGGATTTCAAGAATCTAAGCATTCCGATTGGTCAATTGAAATGACATGGGCGTGTACAAGTTTTTTCCATCGTGCAAAAAAGCTCCCCATCAAAAATTGATAACACACGCTCAATACCTGCCGATATTCTTTATATCTAGACTATATTGTAAGAATGTATTGTCGATCCGGCTTATATAACAATAATGCACTGTTTCGCTCGTGTGTTAGGGCAGTCCCAGTGCACTCAGATTAGTCAGTGCGATATCGAAAACGTACTTGCCCTGCGAGCGAGTGCGTTATCACCTATGTGCACTGACTAAACTTCGTGCACCAGCCCTTTTTTTGGGGGGGGGGGGGCTGACAAAAAAAAAAATCAGAATCACCCCCACTCTAACATGCAGGCCTCGCTGAAGGTTTCTCAAAGTGGGGTCTAGAGGCAAAGCCCCGGCGGGGGTCAAGGGGCAGAGCCCCCGAAGCTCAAAGGGTATGGGCATCAGTGGCGGATCCAGGAATTTCTTACCGGTGGGGGGGGGGGGGCACAAAATGGCATGGGGTGAAATATATATAAAACGATGAAGCGACAGAACGAGCCTTTAACGGCGAGGGAGCGAAGCGGCCCAGCAAGGGGTGGGTCTGGGAAGAAGCATTTGCAATTTTAGAACTAAATTAGACGCATTTTCAGGCACATCCTGGGATAATATGACGTAAAATTGTTTTCTCCTACCCCTTCCAAGAGTAAAGATGTTTTGCGATTTGAGAACCACATTTGGCGCATTAAAATCCACCGGCACTTCCTGGAGAAAAAAAAGGCCTTCTGATTGATTAGAAGTTAGAGAAAAGTGATCTGTCACGTTGTGAGACGTTGTATAAATTATGCTTTGATGTCCGGTACTTCACCAGTAGTACTTGCAAAAATTACCTCGAGTGTATAAACTGTGTCGTATTCAGGGACGTCGCTAGATCTTTTTCAGTGGGGGAGGGTGTAGAGGCCACCGAATACCGACAAAACGAGCCACCAATTACCGACAAATATAAAAAATGCCAATGTCCAAATGTCTATATTTAACCCTATAAACCCGGGGCCAGGAACTAAGTTATTTTTCAGTTTCCCCCTTCCCGCGCGAAGCGCGGAAGCTTTGACACTTCATTAAATTATTAGAGAAAGAAGAAGATTCATTGTACCGGTCTCGACTAGCTCTTAATCCTTGTCTGAATCCAGTCCCCCTCCCCCTCCCGCGCGAAATGCGGAGGCTTTGACGTTTCAAACTTTCAATAAATTATTACTCTTAACCCTTGTCTGAATTCATTTTCGCCCATCCTGCGGAAGCGCGGAAGCTTTCACGTTTCATTAAATTTATAGAGAAAGAAGACGATTCATTACACCGTTGAACCATTCTCGACTCTTAATCCTTGTCTGAATTCAGTTTCCTCCCCCCCTTTCGCGCAAAGCGCGGAAGCTTTGACATTTCAATCAATTATTACTATTAATCCTTGTCTGAATTCATTTTTGCGTTTCATTAGATTGTTGGCGCCCCCCAAGCCCCCCCCCCCCCACCAGTACGCCAGTGTTTGCAACAATGCATTATTTAAATACTAATTTGCAAGGAGAGGTTAACCTGGAATACATTTCCCCTTAAATGTAATCCGGAAACCTACCCTGTCAACAAGCCATATGACGTATTAGTAAAAACAAACGTATAAGGAATACAAAACAACAAATGAAGGAGAAAAAAGAAAAGGGAAACAAATAATTATATAATTATCATGATTATAAAAATACAGGTAGGCCTATGTTGAGTTGTGACGTGTTAATAGAAGACCTGTCATGGGTACACATGATTTATTTTTAGCAATTATTTACCTGTATTGCTTGAGCATGAGTGTGAGAGGATGCTCATTGAATTACCTATACGGTATTCATGTTATATTTCAGATGAAGGCCGGCCTGTCCGGGACTTCAACCAGCGACATCTCCTAACTTAAACAAGATATCCCAATTGAGGGAAAAGATAATAATTAATTCTAAGGAGTTACCTTTCGGAATTTGATGTACGTTGTTGATGGTCCATTATTTAATTTATACTGGGAATCTCGCTCAACAAACCTAGCTTTTCTGAGATTCCCTTTTTTCTCATCTCAGTTAAATCAAGCAATATAAAATATTTTGTCTAATTCTCAAACTTAAATGTACTCTGTAAACTTATTTGATTACGAACATACTTGTCAGTATTTCGTTAGTTGTATAATTTATTTGTTCTATTATATATTGTATTACTGTATGGTTTATATTTGTCATTTAATTTGTGGATATTTGAGTGGAAAATAAATTAAATCAAATCAAATCAAATCAAATCATATCAAATCAAAGCCCCACTGTCCTACTTGTAGCTAGTTGCTCCCTCTATATTGAAAACTTCCCCAATCGGTGCCTGTTGGTCCCCCATGATCCTCTTTTTCTTATGTTAGTTGAGAGCTGAGTTAATTAGATAACCAGTTGTCAGTGACCTCGCTGTGTGGTCTAATCTCCTCTGGCCCAGTAGTAATCTTTGCATACGCGATTGACAGAATGTGATTGAATTATCACTGTATTCGCTGAAATCTTAAAGAAACGAAACCCTACCACAACACACGCGGGGCCCACCATTTGATAACGTCGGAAGATTATATTAGCTCTGGGTATTATTCGCTTACACTGGACAAGTTGCCAAAACCAACTGACATTTTTAAGCATGTCGCACGCAGCGAAATTCACTGGCCCATCTTGAAATTTCTTGAGCCTTCGCGCTCGGCGAGGATTCGGGTGAAGAAGATTTATGACGGATGAGAAAATCCCATAGCACGGTATACGATCTGACTACGACCCTATTTTGGAAGTGTTTGCGACAACATTTGATAGGAGCATTCAAACATGTACTAATTCTTAACGGTCGAGTATCCGAATAGTCATATGAATTATCAAATCTAAATTTCGAGGGATTTGAAACTTTCTTGAGGGAGGACAAGCTAAATCGGCTCAGATTCGTAGTGACGATAGGTCAACATTGCGATTGTCTACGATTTCAGGCCGATCAGACTTTTTTTCTGACTAGAAGAACTAAATGCCAGTTGATAATATTCTTCTCATTATTAAGAACCTACATTTGGAAGGTGATGTTTGATTAAATATCCATATCTCATATAATTGTCATATCTTCGAAAATCGGATCGCAGGAGGATAGTGAATTGTGCGGTAGGGCGGTTTTCCTGAAAAGGGTTCGGTCATTCAATTATTTGTGTGATTGATAACACCCGTTACCGACTAACACCAAAATGGTGTCATATTCCCCACGATAACCCACTGCTTTGTGTCTTGAAAAATTATGTCGAGAACTGGCCATAATACCACATTATGACAGAAACTTTCAGGAGTCAATTACAAAAGGTTAGCCTCGTATAACAAAACAATCGATTTATACTCTTGGGTTTTGGAATGATCAAAAGGTGAAAAAAATACACACGGAAATAGGTAAATGGGACTGCACACAAGTGGTTCGTCCAAAGTTTTTAAGTGTTAGCTTTTTCTTGTAGAATGATGAGAGCATTTTAGGAGCAATGCAGTTCAGGGGACAATAATTATACTATAATATTCTCCCCCACTGACATACAAAGAGAGAGAAAGCTCACAATTATATTTTCATTTTTTTCAGCACCTACATGCACCACTATATATATATATATATATATATATATAAACCTTCTCTTTCAGTAACAGTCCTCCTCTCTAGCTACCTATGTCATCAATTAGAGGTAATTTTTTCATTTGTACCAGAAGTAAATCCTCGGTTACAAATGCCATTACGAACTGCTACGAACGCCGTACGAACGATTTTTCAGACAATGGAAATTCGGTAAGACAATGGAAAAACAGGGAGATTCGTACGAAATTATCGTTCGTACGAACCTTTGTGACCGTATAAATTCTCTTTCAGTAACAGTCGTACTCTGAACTTACCTATGACATCAGTTAGAGGTCCATACCCATACAGTTCCATCCTCAAAGAAACGTGACCGTAATTGGCCTTTGGATGGATCCGGAAAGAGCGTCCAACTATCGGCCTAGCAAGCGTGTGAGTCACATGGCTACCACGGTCATAATTTCCCGGAAATATCTATAAAAAAACAAATTTGATGAGAATGATATTAAGTAATATTGCAAAGAATACTCATTCTTAATGAAGCTCATCGTTATTTCATAACCCTATACGGGCTGTGTATTAATAAAAAGCTGACTACACACATTGTGGTTATGAAGAGCCAGTTATGATCATAATGGAAATATGTTTTTTTATTTCTCGATTTTCTTTCTTCTCATGGCAAATCCACATTTCAGTATCCTGAACAGTATTGTTTTGCATTTACCTCAACTGATCCAGAGTAAACGTTCAAATAATCAGTCCAAGCCATGTTGTCAAAACTGGACGAAAAGGTGTATGACGTCACCCACTGATTTGCGGTATTTCTTCCTTGGGTCGTTATGGCCGTTACGATATAGCTGGACTCAAATTGGACCTGTATCCAAGGGGATGAGTCGAACGAGTCTGGGAGCCAGCCTGTCCCAGAGTTCAGGCGGCCATCACGGCTGCAATACGCCAAGTGGCAGGATGATTCAGAGAAAGCCGAATCGGGAAGGGCACCACTTTCAAGGCCGAGTGGTTGACCAGATATATTACACGGGTTCACTGTTGGAAATAAAGTCAAGAAATAATACAAGCATATTACAGAGTAAAACGACGGCATAGGAGTGCAAATAAAACACGAGAGTGAAAATTATATTTCACACCAAAGCATAAAAGTCATAAAATCGTCCGTATACACGGTGTTCCAAAAATGCAACGAGATTATGATATCTTAAAAAGTGTTTTACCGTCGTCGCTGAAATTTCGTAGGTGAGGTTTTATAATATCCCCTAACCTCTCCTTAATTAATATAAGGATATACGATCTTAGTTTGTTTGATTGATTGATTGATTTCTGCGTTCAAATAACAAATACAAGGTTATACATTTTTAATAAGTATAACATACATAGCAAATCATGTCTAATAATGATATACAATAATCATATAACAAAGCATACAAACAATTATAACGGATATTTGTCTATATTTTTATTGAAATAAAGAGATAAATATTAGAACGCAAGAGACCGCCATCGTGATACTATACAGGGAAAACAATGTTTGAAATATTTACAAAGAGATCATTTAAATAGCATTACTACCAATATAATTATATCAAGCGCACACCTTTAGCTTTTGTATTTCGCGACAAATATTTCCATTTAGACAATGTCACGAACCTGTATTTAAAACATCTTCTAAGAACAAGATGCAAAAGAAATTAATTCCAGAAGGTTTTGAAGGGACCTTTGAATTACGTACTTTTTCTATTCATTTATATTTCAATCATTGTGACAAACAATATAGCCTACTGTAGGAAACACAAGGCGTTGTTTTAAAGAAAAAATTAAAACTGTATTTCGTATTCAACTCATATATTTAATATAGTTCATGCAGCAAACACTAAATACATAACGTTACATTGGTGTGTATAAATGATATTAATGTTAATTCTTATCCCATTTTGTATCAATAATTGATGTTAATTTGAGAGCTTGCAACGAATCGTTCAGGCGCCAGATGTGCGCTAATTGCGCAATGATGCTATTCAATGCACTTTCCTTTCAACCATAATGGCCGAACATTTTTAAAACTACCTCTCAATTTTGTTAGACTCCCTGTACAGGTAAGACTCCTAAAGACTCCTTGTTTAGACAAGGCATATTATCATGAATATCATTATTATCTTTATTATCATCATCATCATCATCATCATCATCATCATCTTAATCACCATCATATTATTATTATTGCTATTACTATCATTTGTATTATTATTATTAATAGTATTAACTTTTAGCATTATCATTTTTATTTTTTATCATTATTATTATTACTCACCGGGGCAACACACAATGGAAATCATGTCGTGCTCGCTTATCCGTCCCACTTTAGTCTCACTGTACCAGCAGTCGGTGATGTTTGTGGCATTAGCAGGGCATTTCACTGATTCGGCTTCAGCAGGAGCATCGACGGACGAGGACTCGAACAGTGGACCGCTAAGCGTCGCAAATACTCCTTGTTCAATAAAGTTAAAGTAAAAAGTAGGATACCACAGTAGTCAAAATATTATTTTGAAGACAATAAATGCAAACCGCAACAAAACATTAATTGTATCGGGTACCACAAGAACTGATTTGTGATGACATACACCATATACAATGTGGGTAGGCTCCTTAAAGTTGATACTCTAAGCAAATAAATGTTCCTTAATTTGTTACCTACGGCAAGTATATGTTATTTTTAAGTTTTTCAATTACTTAGTATATCACAAAAAAAATCTGTCTACTCGAAATCCTCAATTTAAATGTCGAAAATATCCGCCTCTCTTTGCATAGAAAATCAGTCACGGCGCTGGTCTACTATTTATGACCTCACGTCCGGGAAAGAGTATATTCACGTACCCGGATGTTCCATAGCAAACATGTGCAGAGTGATACGATTTTCTGCATATTTTTGTTTCAAAGGCTGAAAAGTCTAATAAATCATAATTCTATGTACAATTCTTTACCTTCCCCTAGTACTTCATAGTATTAATATCAATTCCCCTTTTAAAAATTATGACATATACATGCCAACGATGTGCTATTAGTCGATATTTTCACCATGTAATTTTTGTTTTGGTGTTGAAATCGGCCCAGGCACGGAGTGAATAGTTGCATGTCTACCCATGCACAGTTCATTACCATACACTACAGCGATCTCCCGATGGTTGCTTCTTCCTTTTCCCCATGTCTTTCGCCTTCCTTGGCCCTGAAGATCCTTCATCTACCAATTCTGACACCGGTAGTCAGGAGCAAGTCTTTGTTAGTTTTTTTTCTTAGCTGGCAACGTCGCTTTCATTCTCTTGCAATATTATTGCCGATAAACATATAACTAGCGCACGTACGTTCCATCACAAGCAAGCAGCGCCTAGAGCAGCGGCTTGGTCTTACCTCCCGATTCTGCTCGCTTCACGAACGTTCATGCAAGAGCCGCATCGATCACTCGCCAAAATATTATAGAGGAAGCGCGCTTGCATGATCTCGTTCAAGTTTGATATTTTACAACATAAAATGTTTAACTGGTACTGTATCCCTTTTTGAGGCAGTCACACACATCTATGATAAGTACTATCATAGTTCTAGACCTATTCGTTTTACAAAACTGCTCCTGTACCTTATCTGATGACAATATAATGCATCCGCCTATTCATACGTGCACGATTTAACTTTAATTCCTAAGCAGTAAACTCGTCTTAAATCTCTACCAAATAGGTGAATATGAGGATATAAAAAGAAATCAGCGACTGGAAAATGTTGCTTCGTTATTCTTCATTCAAATAAAAACAGAAAATCCATCAAATATACTCCTTAACAACAACAAATCTAAGCTCTGACAGGATAGCATTTACGTAGGGATATCACTGCCATTCACTCTCACTGAGCGCATGAGTCCCGTTCGTGACGTCACGGATAGAGGCCCGACTCTACGTGCACTTCCGGGTTTCAGACTTAGATATTTTGGTAGAGTTTACTCGAATAAATTCATTATTCTAAACTTGTTTTGTCGGGTGGACACCATTTGGTGTTATTATGGGGGTCAAAAGCTTTCTATTTATGTAATTATCTCAGTATTTGGGATTGTCTTAGAGTATCAACTTTAAACAAGAGTTTTTAAAACTGGAAAGAATAAGAGAGGGATTCAGATTTAAGAGGGAGAAAATCAACTATAAAATGGAATTTAAATCTCCAACTCGACCAGAATATAAATACTCCTGATCATGACACCAGTATTTGATGATTGTTTAATAATAGAGGAATACATAAATGAATAACTTAAAATAGGTTAACAATAATTATATCTAAACCAAGAGAACAGAGTGTATGATAATATTTGTAAAAAGACTCAAACGCTTGCATGCAATCTCAAAATGAAGGGAAACAGTAAAGCAAGTCCACGCTTTAAAAAGACCTTGGGTACACTGTAGCATCAGATGGAAACATTATTCATGAGATAAATGAAAGAGTTGCAATGGCAAAGGGTACATTCAATCAAATGAAATCCGTAATAAAAAAAAATAAAACATTATCATGAAAACGAAAATCCGTAGCTTTAAAGCACGTCTGCACAAGTTTGACCAGGAGAGATTAGACCACCCAACGTCGTCACTGACAAGTGGCGATCTCATCAAATCAGCTCTCAATTAACATAAGAAAAAAGAGGATCATTGGGGACCAACGGGCACCGCTTAGGCATTGTTTTCTATATAGAGGGAGCAAGAAGCTACAAGTAGTGCAGAGGGACTTTAAGTCATTATATCTAATCAGTTTGTGAGTGTTGGACAATAAACAAAGAGCTTCAGAGAAGACTAAAGGCCACAGAGACTTGGCGTAAATATTCATAATTGAATGACACACGCCCTTAAAACTAAAACAACAACAACAACAAATTGGTTCTTGAGAAAGATTATGAATATATCATGATCAGAAAAGATAACAAATAAAGAGGTGTTCAGAAAAGAGGCAAATCCTATTGTTGGTCACGTCATACGGAAATGATAATGTAGGAAAACAATATATAATACTAACAGGGAAGATTGCTGGGAAGAGAAGCAGTGGAATGCAACGCCTCACATATTTGCAAAGCCTGAAAAAACTGATAATAGACAAACATGGAGGGCCATTAAGAGGATAAGGATAATGTCTTACCTTCAAACCCTAGATACTGACATGCCAATTGGGATAAGTTCATGTTCCAGTGATCTTGATGTACCAGCACGTACGTGTTTGGACTGGAGCGGGACGTTAAAGTAAGTGTTCCTTCATTTATCTTTTCACCGAGAAGCTTTAACGAGTGGATGGTTACATCTATAAAGTTTACAATCAAAATAAGATAGATATATTGAGGGGGAAAAGAAAGACAATGGAAGTTATTTAGTGACCAGGGAAAAACAAGTTTCTAACGGGACTTTACAGCGATGTGAAATGTCATAAATATTTTTTTTTCTCAGCTCTCCCATCAAACTCAAACCTTAGTCGTATTAGAACACGTGTTGTGTTGGTGTGAATGCAATTAGTGAATAGTTGATGAACGATTTGTGATCTACCAATCCTCTATTTACAGGGCCATATGCCAAATGGAAATTGGGATTTTAATACATGTATGTAGTTAAATTTAAACGTGAGTTTCACGTTGGACAAAACGCAGGGAAAGGCCGAAAATCAAAGAAAGAGGTGTTACTATTACGTTACACTACGGATACTTCACTGCATTAAAAATGGATTATAATGAAATTTCATTTAGCACTTTATCAAATCGTATTTTTGGAGTCCCTATGAAATCCCCCTCAGAACGCTTGAAGAACCACTGTGGATCACGACGGCACAGACATGGAGATCTACATGGTCATACGAACGCATTTTCAAATGATTGTGTTTATCATACCACACACAAAAGTAGATTATTTCAAATACAGTCAAACCTTTCAACTGAGGGCACCCACGGAAATACTGGCCACTGTAAACTGGTGGCCTTTCTAGGCAGGTTTTATATTAACACACGTTTCTTTCTCAAGGGAGACAAACTACATGACGACTATAGACAGGTGACGTTTATAAGGAGTGAGCCACTATTAAACTGGTTTGACCGTACTTCTCCTTTTGTATACTCGATGTATATCAATTGTGGTCTTCAAACCAGAGGCTGAAAAATTCTGTATCGCTCTCCTCACGAGTACATTTACCTCCATGTACATGTAGAAAAGGGTTCAACAAGTGTTTGCCCCTCCCCTTAAACAAAACCTCTGCATATTCCTCTGTCTCACTTTCCCTTCTCACACCTTTCATCGAGAGAGCCGTCTAAACAGAAGAATTTATTTCAATTTCGCTCTCCTCATCGAGTACCCCCCTTCCCCTCCGAATAGAAGATGAAAAATCCCTAATCAGTTTCTGATTCTGTCTTACCATCCTCCTAGCTTTCACCAAGATAGTTGTCGAAGCAGAGACAGTGATAACTGTCTTGCATTTGTTTACACGTTCGTCCATGTAGACAAGGGTTTACCCCCACCCCCCTCTACTCACTTACAGATACCTGAATCTGCCTTTGCAATGTCGTACTTTGCACCTTATTCTTGTTTAACCATGCTAGCCCTCTTATCTCGCCATGTTTGCTCTCCTCACAAGTACAAGCATCTCCATGTTAGACAAGGGTCTCCCCTCCCGTACATACATCCCAAATCCTTTACCTGCCTCTACCCATGACTCACTTACTTTCTTTACACCTTTCACCACGGTAGCGATCTAAACAGAGACAAGCGAATCCTGTCTCTGTCTCCTCGCAAGTGCCTCCATGAAGACAAGGGTTTGAGCGGCATGCTAGTGACAGAAATAAAACATTGATATAAAAGTGAATACCAGAAGGTATAATACATTCATAAAAACAGTTTTGTAGAAACAGGGGACACGAGGGTTTATGTCTCAACCAGTGGTTAAGAAATCAAAATAAATAAGAAAGCGAGAAAAGAGAGAAATAAAAAGGAGGTGACAGGAATTAAAACAAATACGCTTAGAACAATAGATCCCCCTAAACAGTAGCCTTGTAAGTTCTTATTTCGTTTTTAGAGTAAGTCCAATGCCCCTTCCCCCTTCCACCTAAACCAACAAAAGTGCCGGAGCTGTGCCTTAATTTTAATTCAAATTGACAAATGACCCACCATATTTGGGTTTCCGACACAGCTTCCAGTAAATCTGTGATTAGTTGTGCGTTATTTATTGATCATGTTTTTATTCAAATTTCATATAAAGGAATTAAAAAGAAATAAAGAAATCAGTATCATTATTATAGAAGCCGCAACTGCCCCACACGTTCTAGCCAGCATCGAGAATTGAATCGTCTCACAACTACCCATCGCACCACGACTACCAGACGCGCGCTCAGTCAAAGATTACGCAATTTCTGCACGGAGATAGTAGAGAGTCACCCCATGGAGCCGTTGAGAGAGTCGAAGTAAACAAACCGGATAATGTGTCATCCTCTTCCGCTAACAAGTTTGCTCCTCTCTCTAGCAATCCTGATTCCTACGTTTCGCCCTCACGTACAGATGCTTCAAGCAATGTCTCTTCATGCGATGTCGATGACGGCAGCGAAGAAGAAGCCTCCGAAATATCTTTGGAATCACCCGAGTTGCCAACACGCCGAGTGAAAGATGATACAGATAAGAGTAAAAAGAGGAAGCAAAAGTCGACGAAAAAACCACCGAAAAAAAAATGATAGATATGTCAAAGAAACTTATTTCAATTTGATTTTTGTTATACAATCTTCCTTTTTCATGTAAATGTCGAATTGTCATTTCTTAAGTTTAAACGTTCGTGGTCTTAGAAATAAGGAAAAACGAAGTCAAATTTTCAGATGGTTTAGACATCAAAAGGGACACATATTCTTTGTACAAGAAACTTATTGGACAGCCGACATTGAAAAAATTGTGAAAAGTGAGTGGCGTGGGCCGTGTTATTTTTCGCACGGCACAAATCACTCCAAAGGAGTTGCTATACTATTTGATGAACACCTAGACATAGATGTCAATAGTATAGAGCAGAGTGATGATGGAAGAAAGTTGTTACTAAGAGTTAAAATGGGAACCCTTTTATTGACAATGGTAAACGTATATGCACCAACTAAGAAAAAGCAAAGAGAACGGTTTTTTAGAAATCTGAATACTTTCGTATCAAATTCTTGTGAAAAGTACGAAAAATCTAAATTAGTAATGGCAGGAGACTGGAATTGTGTACTGAATGTCAAGAAAGACACTATACATGTTCAGGGAACAAACCGTTCCTATTACAAGAAACCGATAAATTTTAGTAGATTGTTAAAGAAATACGAATTGTGTGATATCTGGAGGAAAATAAATGTTAATACTATTCAGTTTACCTGGAGAAATAAATATCTAAAACTTGCTTCAAGATTAGATTATTGGCTGGTCGATAAAAGTTTTTTAGGGAGAGTTGTAAACACAGATATCAGACCATCAATAAGAGCTGATCACAACGCAATTTCTTTAAAAATCAAAACAAAAACTGTTCAAAAGGGTCCAGGTTACTGGAAGCTGAACAGTCGTGTTCTGTCTGATGACTGTTATCATAAAAATATTTGTGATGTTATTAGTTCAATGAATTCTCAAAATATGAGTCCCCTACAGAAATGGGAACTTTTGAAAATAAAGATACGTGAATTTACACAAAAATATTGTAAACATAAAGTTGCAGATCAAAAAAATAGAAAAGGGTTTTTAGAAATGAAGCTTAATGTATTACAAAAATGTATTGATAACCAAAGTGGAAATAATGATAATGAAAACGAATATAGGGTCATAAAAGAAGAGCTGGAAAATATATATAAAGTAGAATCTAAAGGAGCTGGTATCAGAGCTAAGGCAAGATGGATGGAAGAGGGAGAAAGAAGTACTAAATATTTTCTTAGCTTAGAAAAGAGAAATGCTAGCAGAAAAAACATAAATCAGTTGAAGACAGGAAATGGGAAAAGAATTATTGAAAAACAAGACGAAATATTGAAAGAAACCGTTGATTTTTATAGTAAGTTGTATACTAAAGAAGATATTGATGTTAAAAATGCAGAAGATTATATTTTTTCTCAAAATATTTCATCTCTCTCTGACGATGAAAATAAAATATGTGAAGGTTTATTAACACACAGAGAATGTAAACAAGCTGTATTCGCAATGAAGAAAAACAAAACTCCAGGCTTTGACGGAATAACCGCGGAATTCTATCAGGTGTTCTGGAATGAGATCTGTGATATTTTAGTTGCCGCTCTTAACGAGTGTTATGCTAATGAGAAAATGTCGGATACTCAAAGGAAAGGAATAATTACTTTGATATACAAGAAAGGGGATCATCGGGAGCTGAAGAATTGGAGACCGATCACATTGCTGAATAGTGATTATAAAATAATTGCAACAGTGCTTGCAAAACGTTTTCAAAAAGTAATTGGTAAAATTATTCATGAAAACCAGTCGGGTTACATAAGAGGTCGTCTGGCGGCTTGTAATGTAAGACTTACTAAAGATATCATCGAATACATGACAAGGAACGGTAAAAACGGTGCTCTTATGATGGTAGATTTTTCTAAAGCCTTTGATGTAATTGATGTAACTTTTATCAAAAAATGTCTGAGTAAATTTAATTTTGGACCTGTTTTCCAGAAGTGGGTAACAATTTTATACACAAATATTTCAAGTTCTGTAATTGTAAATGGTTGGTTATCTGAAACTTTTAGTGTTCTGAGAGGAATACGCCAAGGGTGTCCCCTCTCGGCCTTATTGTTTGTAATGGCCGCAGAATTAATGGCAAATAAAGTGAGAGAAAATAAGGAAATCAAAGGTCTAGATATTGATGATAGAGGTATTGATCTGAAATTGCTGCAATATGCAGATGACACCTTATTTTATGTATCTGATATAAATTCTTTTGAAAATATTTTAATCGAATTAGAGGTTTTTGGCAAAGTTGCAGGACCGAAGTTAAATAGAGAAAAGACTGTCTTGATTTGGATTGGAACAGCCTGTCAACGATGGTCGCTAACTTGTTTTGGTTTACATTGGACAGATGGGCCAG
Organism: Strongylocentrotus purpuratus; assembly: GCF_000002235.5. Classification (NCBI taxonomy): domain Eukaryota; kingdom Metazoa; phylum Echinodermata; class Echinoidea; order Camarodonta; family Strongylocentrotidae; genus Strongylocentrotus; species Strongylocentrotus purpuratus. The sequence continues at coordinate 32,709,173 of NW_022145597.1, read as the reverse complement.
TAAAATACTTAGGACATCATATCGCACCTGATCTGCAGTGTGCTTTAAAGATTGATTGGGAAAATAAATTAGAAAAAATGCAAAAACTGCTAGATAACTGGAGAAAAAGAAACCTGACTTTGTTTGGAAGACTGACTATTATTAAATCACTTGCAATTAGTCAAGTTATACATTTAATGATTGTTGATACAATACCGTCTACTTTTTTGATAAAACTTAATAGCCTGATATTTAAATTTCTTTGGAAAAGTAAAATTGAAAAGGTAAAACGATGTATTGTTACTGAGGATTATTGTGAAGGAGGAATACGAATGATTGATGTTAAAAGGCAAATGTTTAGTTTTAGGTTGAAGTGGCTTGGGATGTTTTTAGATAATACAACAGGAAATTGGAAAGATATGTGTAAACATTGGTTTGACTGTTTGGGAGGGCTGCATCTACTCCTCAATTGCAATTATACTGATTATACTTTAAATCTCTTAAAACTTAGAAACGTCCCACATTTTTACATAGAAATATTACATGCATGGTACCTCATAAACAAATACACATCCGCTGAATGTCAGACACAGAAGCATGTCGACGAAAATATTTTATGGTATAATCAAGATATTGTTTTTGAAAAGAAAATGTTATTTTATGAAGACTGGTATAAAAGTGGTATTATATACTTAAATGATATCTTTAAAGATGGTACTTTTGTTTCAGTAAATGAATTATTTATCCGCCTTAATACTAGAAGAAGTAAACAATTTTTGATTTTTGACTATACAAAGCTACAAAAATCAATTCCAAAAATTTGGATAAATGATAAACATAGGGTACCTTTGGTTTTCAAAGACCATAATCTCTCTATCCCCCACTTTGTATTTGGAAAATCAGTTAAGCCTGTTAGTCTTTTGAGTAGTAAACAGTGGTATAATATGATCAGTTTTGAACAAATTAAAATAAATAAATGTTGTTTGTATTGGGAAGATGTCTTGCAGAAGGACGTTAAATGGTCTTCTGTTTTTAATAGGAATTTGATTGGGATAAAAGATTTTCGTCTACGAGAATTTAATTTCAAGCTTTTATATAATATGTTACCAGTCCGTAACAATCTGTTCAAGTGGGGTCTCGCATACGATAACCTTTGTTTAAAATGCAAAAAAACTGAAGATGTGCTTCATGCTTTCATTTCATGTAAGGCAAATGAAAGGTTCTTTAAGTATTTAAAGGACTTAGTTTTACGTGCTTTCAATCTTAGAATAGAGATAGATATTGTTTTATTACTCAAAATGAATTCGCAAACCGAAATCGATTTGATAATGACTATTGCTTTTTGGTCGATTTATAAAATGATTATTTTTCGTAATAAGTATGGATATGATAATAGAGATTTGAGTTTGATTTACTTATTTAAGAGAGAAATGACTGACAGAATAGAAATAAACGAACATTTGAAAGTACAAAATATGAAATTTCCTGCGAACTTGCTTAGTTATATTTGAGTAAATAACTTGTGTATTATTGATGTTCCATTGATTTGCTAAATTGTAAGCAAAATTATGTTACTGTTTGAATATTGAATAAACACCTCTAAGAGGCAAAGAGAAAAAAAAAAAAATTATAGAAGCAATGGACTATTACTTTCGCGGTTGACATGTGATAACATTTGTAAAAATGGAAAGCTTGAGAGGATTACCAACAAGGTGGCACATGGGGCACGTGTCCCCTTAGTAAAAAGGCAGAAAAAAGAACGAGGAAAAAAGAAGAGGAAAAAGTGAACAAGAGAACGGAGAGGGAAAACGAGTAAAGAGTAGATATAACAACCCATCAGAAGCCCATCATTATGATTAATGACCTGATACTGTGCTTCTTCCACCGAGTAAGTTTGGGTCACCTACTTGTTTACTTACAATCATATACATGCTCTCTTAGCCAGGCGCGTACGCAGGGGGGGGGGGTTTGGGGGGTTAAACCCCCCCCCCTTTGGAAATTTTTTGTGTGTAAACTCCCCTAAAAAAAACCTAAAACCCCTCCCTTTTGGATTTTTTTTTTTTTTTTTTTTTTTTTTTTTTAATTATTAAAAAAAAAAAAAAAAAAAAATTATTCCCATGGCCGACCTAAAAAAGGTGACCTTACCCCCCCCCAACGGAGCAAAATGTCAAATTTCCAAATTTCGAGACCAAAAAAAAAAAAAAAAAGTGTCCTCTTACCCCCCCCCCCCCCCCCCTCCCCCCCCCCCCCCCCCCCCCCCCGCTTATTCAGCGGTCGGCTGAGTCGTTGCGATTTTTTTGGGACCAAAAAAAAAAAAAAATGTGTCCTCTTACCCCCCCCCCCCCCCCCCCCCCCCCCCCCCGCTTATTCAGCGGCTGGCTGAGTCGTTGCGAAATTTTCGGACCGATTTATAAATGTTAAAACCCCCCCCTTGAAAAAATCCTGCGTACGCGCCTGCTCTTAGCAGTCAGGTAAAGCACTCCCCAAACATCATCAAAATATTGTATTATTGTAGATTTAGCATTCGCTGAATGAGGGAGAAATTCATCTAAAATATCCCCTGGAGTTTAGCTTTAAACAGAATCTCTCTAAAAAAGGAAACACAGGTTTGTTGTGAATTAATAAAGCAATCCAAATTATCTTTCTATAGCTTGTATTTCACTGGAAGCTCATTTCCTCTTTTTTAATATGACACCAGAACCATGATCACTTAGTACCGATTTCAGACAGTCTAAAGTAAAATTGTCAGACACCCAATTGTCCGAATGAGCAGATAGCTGCCACATTTGGTTCATTTTACTTTTATTTAGGAGAGGAAAAGATATGGAAATAATTGTCATTGGAGATACACATGTTGGCAATCTAATCACAATGGAATAATCACACTAGGACCGAGAAGGCACAATTTGAATTGGGTATGAGTATGATGATGGGTATGGTTATGAATGATTGATTTGACATCATCATTGAGCCCTTAAGCTCCCTCCCCTGTAGAACAGCTACGTCATAATGGACGTGTAAGTAGCACAATACACTTTAGTAAATTAAATGTATGCATCATACATTATACCGAAATGGATTCACAGCCTTTTACGTGTAAATTTGTCATGTGTTTTGGAAAATTAAAGCAGGTTTTTCGGTCGGCGACTTTGTAAAGGGTGTATTATGCAACGTAATCATGCTTCAATAAAGAGAGGAATTAATTTATGTGGGCGTGATTCATTATATTTCAATTGCAGTCGAAATTTTATTTTCGTCTGAATCATTATTTATTATTTATTGTTTCCCTTACTTATTTTAGCTTCTACCTGGTTTTCCATACGATACGTCAAAGATAGCTTGTTTAAATCTAATGAAATTCGATGCAATGTTAGATGTAGTTACTCGCCCTGTACTGGATTTTGTTTTCCCTTCAAGTTGACATTTTCATTGTACAGGACATGTGTAAACAACTAGCATATATGTGTCAAAAGACCCCTTCAATAAACTGTCAAACCGAAAAGAAAATGTATTGTTATATCAAATACTTTCCTTTGTTCAAGTAAGTTTCAAGCATTGGTTCATCTAATTTTCTTTGGGCAAAAAAAAATCATAGTACAAAATGCTTAGTTTATCATGTTTATAAAATATCAAGTTAACTGTTACTTGATAATTGAATTCACACTTTTCCTATATATGTCACAGGTTCATTTGAAAATTTAAGTTTAAGTTGATATGTATCTAGTATGCATTGGACATTTAGTGGAAAAGGTATTTTTAAAAGTTGACAAGAGCCAATTGAACTAAGAAAGCTTGCAAAATGGAACAGCACGAGACAAAAAAAAGCCCGGAAGGCAAAAGATGAAATGTTTGGTGATATCAGAAGTAATTCTTGATTATCCAGGAAAGCCTTTTCAGCCTTAATGCTATTCTTCCTTGGGGCCCTGCAATTATCCTACAGTTATCAATGACAAAAGATTACTCATTTACATCTGGGTGGAGTTGGACAATATGTCTTGCCAAAGCACATTTTAGTGCCGGGCTAGGATTCGAACCCTCTACGGTTGGTTTGAGAGTCAATCTAATTAGCCACTATAATTATCCCGACACCTCGTATCGGTGAATACATGATTGTCAATTATATTGAAAGAATGACACTTTCGGTAATATTATGCCTGGTCACAGTAGAAGTGCAATTCACAAGCTCTGATCTGTGTCATAATAAAAAGGATCTTCTTCTTCAGTGCTATATAAATATGAATTGAAACCAACTGTTTTTTCGGCTCCTGCGTTTTTTCTTCGGTTTAACATTAGGAGCGGATCCAGGAATTTCTCCCGGGAGGGGGGGGGGGCACACGGGGGGTTAGAGGACATATATATATATATATATATATATATATATTTTTTTTTTTTTTTGAATAAGCGGGGGAGGGGTAAGAGCACTTTTTTTTTTTGCTCCCGAATATTTGAAAATCGCGCCGGCCGCAAATTAGCTCTTTTTTTGGGGGGGGGGGGAAGTCCCCTGTGCCCCTGGATCCGCCACTGAACATGTCGTTATTCCGGTAGTTTGTTATTCCGATGGTTCGTTTATTCAAAAGGTTTGTAATTCCAAAGGTTCTTATTTCAGACATTAAAATATTGCTCGTTATTCCGAAAATAGCGTAGAACCATGTATCGTTATATGTATTTTCTTGAATAAAGATGAGAATTACAACCCTTCAGAATAATGATACCTCTTTCAACCATGGAATTAGGAACCTCCTGGTGAACAGAAATTCGATGTTTTTTCTCGGAAGTAGTAAACTTCCAGGTTATGAACCTTCAGAAATACGAGGCCTCCCCCTTTTTCCGTGCCACCTCATTTCGGGGATTTGGCATGTAAATTCTACCTGGTTCGGTGCAATAGTAACGTCGGACATCATCAGGAATCGGGACATCTGTTGGGAGGTCGGATATTAACCAGTCTAGATCGGGTTGCATGGGTTTCGGGATCAATTGTACAGTCTCACCGCTCTCCAGAGTAATCACAGGACATGACATCATGGACACATGAGGACAAACGTCATGTACGTCATATGATGCTACGATAAAAATTAATGAGAGAATGAATAGATTAATAAATAAATCGATGAATGAATCATTAAACGAATTAATAAATATATAGAAGTAAACGTCAATTAATACATATCTGAATAAATGACTAAACAATTAGAAGAATAAACGATTGAACAAATAATCAAATAAATATTAATAAACATCAAAAGCAAAATGACTGAGCTATGTACGAGTTATGCAAATGTAAAACATGTACTTCTGGCGGGACTCGAACCGCGGACCTTGTGATCCACAGTCTGGTAACGTATCTACTAGACCACGACACAAGTAATTAGTCGTTATACTCTAGATTATTTTTAACGTGCCATCATTCACGTCTATCACTGTGGATGACATTATAACAGTCGTACAAAAGCTTTGTAAAAAGAACCATCTATAATTATTTTAACAATTATTATTTCGTCATACGAAGAACAATGAACGGGGAAACCATTTATTATATATTTAGTATTCAGCTTGTGGGGTGGGGGTACTTTAGAAATGTTCTCCGTTCCCCGTGGGGGGGGGGGGGGGTCGGCATGTACAGGTATATGTGATACTAGGGACTTTTAGATTTGCTTGGACTGATACGTGTGACGTCCATTCAAGGCAGTGCATTAAAAGGACGTCGACCGTAGCAATCCACATTGTCTTCGTGCAAATCTAAAAGTCCCTATTGAGTGATCTGCGACGTAGTTTTTGAAAGAACAATTTCTGGTCCAACTGCTAAATCAATTTCAAAACAACTAAGCATGCGGACATACAAGAGATAACAGGTTCCTGATGGTGAGTGTGAATATATATATATATATATATTTAATATATTTAATAATATGGAGGCAATCTGCAGAACGGCCTTGTAAATAATGAGAGACAACCATATGCCGTGTAAAAGGGAGGTTATAAAATACAAGTCTTCAATAAACTTACAAATATGATATGAGCCTAAATAATTACGTACATAAAATGCAAACTAATATTAATAGACATGAGTGTAAGCCTTAACTTCAGAAAATGTACAAGTTATACTGGGAATATATATCTAGGAAAGGCTTGTCTCTGGATCTGCTATTAAACTTCAATAAAGTTGTGTTCTCAAATCTTGCCTATCAAGTAAAATGAAAAATTTGATTAATTATTTCATTTTGAATACAAAACTTAGTAAAATGTACTCGATAGATTTTAGAACAATCTAATGTATGAATAAGAAGTTCAATTCTGATTATTGTATGGAATTGTTTGGTTACATCTGGGGGTGGTTAACTCGGGGTAGTTATCCGGGGGTGGATGTCCAGTGGGTAGGTGTCCTAGACTATACGCAGGAAATTAACATGATGATTTCAAAGAGATTTCAAAGATTTCAAATTTATTCATGTTTCCAACAAAACATTACAAATCAATTATAAGCATTTAAAACAAATTTAAGAAATACATGTTGGAAACAGATGGGTCCACTAAAAAGCAATGCTTGTACAAGTGTGAACACCTCAAATGAAACTTAGGAATAATGAGTAATTAAATTATCTAATCTGTAACTACAAAAGGAACTACAAAATAGGGGAAAGAAAAAGGAGGATGCCAACAGAGACGAGAAAGGGACAAGACAATACTTTACACAACAAAGATAGAAGAACACGGTCATAATACAAAGAGTAGACAATGAAAAACTGAAGTGAGGGATCGAGGGTACAGAAAATAATACTAAATGATGAGCTGCATGTGGGGTTATTGATTATTGATTATTGCTTCATAATTGTGTTATAATCCTTCAGTTTGCCCCTAATCTCATAAGGATGATAAATGACTTTAATATTCCAAAGTCAAATAGCTTGTACGCCGAAGTGAATTATGACATATTGTGCCAATGTCCCGTGTCGTTAGAATATAAATGGAAAGACCGAGCATTATGAACAAACGCTACTAAAAAGGGCAAATAATCGGCGACCACCGAACGAAAATGTATTTGTGTTTGCGTGTGTGTGTATGTGTGTGTGTGGAGTGAGAGGTGGGTATTCGCACCAGCACAATATCTTTTTGCAATGACATGAAGTGAAACGTGGCTACATACAATACTTTTTGTAAATAGTATAAGGAAATAATAAGTGTACCCCCTTCCCATACACACACACACACACACACCATCACAAGTTTGGTGGCTCCTGAGAAAAACGTCAAAAATAATGCATGAGGGTGTTTGTTCATATTCTTATTTTCATTTGTTGTCAAAGGCTTTTATATAATGTTTGTAATCAAAATTATTTTTTTAGCTTACCTGTCGTAGGAAGTAATATGTTCACGATGAGGAAACAGATTGTCCAAGGGTAAGCCTAGTGAAAGAAAAATGAAACATTGAAACATTGAATTATTGAATTAAACCAAAATGAAGTTGGTCAGTGAAGCTGCAATATTAATTTCGTACATTAAAATTCTCTTTGCATGTTTCCCTCTCCCTCTATTTCCGCTCATCCCTCTTTACAGCTTTCTTACTTTTCTCGCCCGTCTCATCTAGACCTCTCTCTTTTCCTCTTCTGTCTTTAATTGTCCGTTCAATTTCTCCTGTTCTCCCATCTTGTTATTTTCTCTCTCTTTTACAATTCATCTACTTCCCCCCTTTTTTTTTCGCTGTCTGTATTTTTGCTTATATGATGCCTAAATTTGCATTGTTATATTGTTTTGTTCATGTTATACAAATAATTCATGTTTGCGAGTGAGTTAGCAAATACGCCCTGCAGCCAGGTGAAGTCACAATGAACGAGACTCGTCTAGTTCATCGTCCCTCTCATTAATAATCAAGTACAGTGCATGTCAGTAATGCACAAGCTTAGTTGTTTTATAAGACGAGTCCACAATATGAGTATGAAGTTGACAAATTGACTAAAAAACCCATACAAATGCCAAAAGTCGCATATCACGGAGGCCGCCATTTGCTTTATTAAATTACGTCACATCCCAACATAGGATGAATTACACTTCGCAATGAATGATAAGACTTTATCAAGACGTAAATAATTATTCTAGTAATTGAGGAAAAAAGACATCATAGGAAGATATTAAGTTCGAAAAGATGCAAAAATACAACAAATAATGAGCCTCAGTACAACAAAAAATTATGTACCCTGTCTTTGCAAATATATATATATATTTAAGAATCCATCACAATAAAACAAACAAAAAACTCAATTTATGCACGCTAAGTTCGGGTCGCGGGAAAAACGTACACTGGGCGATGGGCTCACCAAATTCCTGCAGACAAGAATCTTTCTTTCCATTGCGGTGAATATTTTTTTGGAAAATGTTCATTTTCTTATTGTGGATTTTAATCCAGAGTCAACGTTGTACTCGAAAAACGAAATACGTACAAAAACGATACTTTCTTTGATAAATTAAGTTGAGTTTTTCTCGATTGAACGCATTTATCTATTTTCCATCGTATACATTTCCTCTATTTCTATTATAATTAATATAAAATGCGCACTCCAAAGTTTAAAAAGAAATCGAAATATTTGTATTATGGTCGTGACAATAGGCCACTATTAGCAGGCCCGTGTAACCACTTTTGGATTGAATTACAAAACAAAATTATCAATCCTTTCACTTGTTTATTAATTTCATTATTATGAAAATACAGGTAAAAATAAATAGATAGTTAGCCTGTAAATTAAAACAATTCAGACACTTTTAAATCGTATCACTTAGCCACGACACCCACAACTCAAACAAACCCACTAGCAAAACCATATACTCACATACGTGTACACACCACAATAACATACACTCACAAGTACACGCTCATACACCCCACAGCACTAATTAAACAACCACGCACACACACACACACACACACACACATCCCACACACAAGGATGCTACTAGCTTTTATGTGCCTTGTCTGTTCCGGACAATTATTATTGTAAACAATAATAATATGTCGATTTATATACTCTACTGCGCTTAATACAAACTACCACATTATTACCCAGGCTGTTCCTGATTGCCCCGAAATAGGCTCGAAAGCATTCAAGTAATTTCTTCCTACCGGGTACCTACTTACTTCACCTGTATGGGTGGAGAATTACAATGTAGATTAATGACTTGCCAAAGGACATTAGCACCGAGGCGGGACTCGAACCGAGAACAAAGCGATTCAAATTCCGGTGACGTATCCACTGGACCAATCATTATTATCATTATTATTATTATTGTTATCGTTATCATTAGTATTAGTATTACTACCACTACTTCTACTACTACTGCCATCTTTATTATTAATATTAGAGGGTTATTGGAGATTCCTGTATCACTCATGTAATATAAAACATTTTTTGATTGTTGTTCCCGGTTTTGTCCGTCTTCCAATGTTCATGTGTGATCTACTATCATAAGAATCTTTAATTATGTCTGAAGTATGAACTCGGTACATTTTTATACATCCGTGTTTATATTACATGAGTGAACAGGTATTTCCGCTGAAATTGGTGAGATCCCTAAAAAAATAAAAGGCATAATAATTAAAAAAACACAATAAGAAATGATAAAAAATATATACAAAGGGGATATGTCATGAAACTTTTCGTACATGACCGATCTACCCTCGAAAGTAACTATTAACATTGTGAAACATAAGGAAAAGCACCTTTTTTATAACTTTCAAACCGGCCATTACCTCTCATACATACTGTCCCACAAGTTATTTACTAAAATAACCATAAAACCTGTTATTCTCACCTTAATGATACCTGTCCATCCTTGTTTACCGTGAGCAGACATGATACTATTCGATCGCTGAAAAACCCCAGTTCTAAAGCCCAATTGTGTTGGCATATCAACCCGTATAATTATACGGGATATGAGCCTGCCAGTGTCTTTGATGAACTACCGGTGAGACAAAACAGAATTTGATACGATAGGAGTAGCCCACTCGGTTGCAAAAATGGGGTAGCATATATTGGCGACTAGTTTAGTGGCGACATTATATGCATTATTCCCCACGTCACAGATGTGCGTGCGTGTGTCACATACTAGTACACTAGTACCAGGCGTGTACGCAGGGGGGGGGGGGTGTTTGGGGGGTTAACCTCCCCTTTGGTATTTTTATGTGTATAAACCCCCCTAAACCCCCCCCCCCCCCTTTGGTTTTTTTTTTCTCTTTTTTTTAATTTTAATTTTTTTAATAATAATAATAATAAAAAAAAAAAACTATGCCCATGGCTGACCTAAAAAAGGTGACCTTACCCCCCCAACGGAGCAAAATGTCAAATTTTCAAGTTTCGAGACCAAAAAAAAAAATGTCCTCTTACCCCCCCCCCCCCCCCCCCCCCTCCCCGCTTATTCAGCGATCGGCTGAGTCGTTGCGATTTTTTAGGGACAAAAAAAGTGTCCTCTTACCCCCCCCCCCCCCCCCCCTCCGCTTATTCAGCGGCTGGCTGAGTTGATGCGAAATTCGGCCAGATTTAAAAATGTTAACCCCCCCCCCCCGCCCTTGAAAAAATCCTATGTACGCGCCTGACTAGTACGTTGGTACATACGTCGCTCCGGAAGAGAAATCACTATAAAGCACAAAGCACCAAGTACAGAAAAGAGATATAACTAGACATGGAATACTTGTTTGGAACAAGTATAGGTGGGCTGTATCAACTAAAATTTTAGATAAAATAGAGCAAAAAAAAAAAAACCCAGAGAATTAAAAATAGCAGTACGGTCCTCAGAGCGATATCATATCCCTAATCTAGCTAGTTGTTGTAATAACATAGTGAAGAAATCCTTTCCAAAAGGGGTTACATCTATGTGTCATCAAATCAGATTGATTTTTCATTAATACATTATTCTTTCGTGGCTTCATAAAAAAACTTTCAGAAAGATGATTTGTAGAAAAAATAACAAACAAAAACAGGTGCACCAAGCAGCTCATTGTACCTACTGGGTATAACTAAATCGACACTTTTTGTCAGGTACTTTTATTTTCCTTAAATTTCGATAGTTGACAGCCAGATATTGTACAAAATGTCCGGATTCGAATTAGATGGTTGAGGTTGTTTAATTTTTTCCTCATTTTTGTCATTTCTTTCAAGAAGAGAATTTCAAACTCGGGCTAAAATCTACCCCCATACAATTTTTCATTTTAAACAGTGGTCTATGAGAGTGTAGGTCTATGGCGCTTGTGTCGAACTATATCACTTTACAAAATCTTTCATCCGGGCCTGCAAATTGTGAAGTTTGGAGAAAATAATTGCATATTGATACCGTGATGTGATGGTAGTTAGTTTCTTGTCTTTCCTCAGTTAAAAATGCAGATCATGTGCAGAACTCCCCACCCTGGTTGTACTCAAAACTTTGTAGATATCCCTACACCATTAAACCGAGCGCCACCGCCATCGAGCCAGGAGGCATAGTAATCTGCTTTTGTGTATCTATAGACCGAGGTTTCCTTGGTTTATATAGGAAAATGCAGAGGCGGCGTTACCTGGGGGCAGAGGGCACAGTGCCCCACTTTTTTTAAGTACCCCAAAGGTGCCCCTTTTTACATAGGAAAAGACCCCTTTAAATTTGTAAGAATTGCGACTATTACTTCGTAGAAGTGCCCCTTCCCCTTTTCACCTCTTATAACTGCCCCTTTCATTTCTACACGTCCCCCTTTTCCTTCGACAAGTTCCCATTTTCCTTTGCAATAGGTGTTCATTTCCCACCCTCATAAGTGCCTTTTTTGTCTCCAATAAATGCCCCTTTTCAGGTACGAGAACTGCCCTTTCCCATTTTGATAAGCGCCCCTTCACCTCTGATAATTGCCCTATTCAAATACTTATGAGAGGTGCCCTTTTACTTTGAAAAGTCCCCTTTCCCCTCCTGATAAGTGCTCCTTTCATTTCTGATGAGTGCCCCTTTTCACCTCTAATAATTGCCCCTTTATTTAACACACGCCCCTTTTCCTTTCTAATAAATAAGTGAGATCTGGTAGTCTTGTAAAGATTGTCTGATGTTCAGTCATGCATGCAGAGATTCAAATGAAACCCATGATTACATATCCATACTTCAAATAATGCAACTTTTAAAAAGTAGGACATTTTTTCTGACTCACTCTGTATAAACATTATAAAGCGGCGGATCTTGGATTTCCGAAGCGAGGGAGGGGGGGGGGGGGGCAAACCAACGTTTGCGTGAAGCGTTCTGCCATCGCGTGGCATGTTAGAACAATTTTGTTAATGATATAGTGACGTCGTCAACTATTGAGGCAATTGTCTTTTTTTTTTCTCTCTATTTTTTTGTTTTTGCATTTTAGCATTACATATTGGCCCCAAATGGCGGAAATTGTTTTTGAATAATTGATACACATTACTATGCCTACATGATTATCTGCTGACGCTTTCTCAACACTGCATCCATCAGCTTATAATGACCTACTTATCCTGATCATAGTAGAATTAAATTCGGTTTTCAACAATTGCACTAATCGACGTGTTCATGCCATGGATCATTGAACAGATAATGATGATGATATGTGTATGTCAACCCCGGATGCAATGCACTCCTAGTCTCCATGGCATTCATTCTCATCTAGTTTCTATTCCTTTTTTTTCTCTTCAATTTACTTTTCTTTCGGGTGTGGGAGAGGGGGGGGGGGTATATATTGGTAAAAATTAAATCATATTTGTGTACGATAGTGGATTCAGTGGAAAGGATTAAAAAACCCATTACTTTGACAGTTACACAATATTTATATTTTTTTGATATTTGTTTGGAAATGGTACCTCTTTGCTAACCTTCTTGCAATTGCGTAGCATTATTTGGTTTCAAAACATTTTGCACATTCATTAAAGTGGATTTTATCTTTTGAGGTGTAACACAAACATCTTAATTCAATTTCACAGTAACAAAAAGCAGTATAGGAATGAGAGTAATCTCGAACATTTTGCAACAAAATGATAATATTCAAATTCAAAAAGTCATATTTGTAAATGGAATGGAGTTTTGACCGATGCTGAGCACATAAAGACCTGTATTATTACGACGAAAACACTTTAACATATCCTATTGTCTGTAATATCATCGACCATTTCAAATACAGTAACAGGTTCTTAATGGTACTGCCCCTTCGTACCTTTATCGGACATCATCAAATTATATATTAGTTAGGAACCTATGGTCAACCGCAATGAATCTCCTCCAAACTCCGAGAGTCAGTACAAGATATTATGGGGAACGCGCCTTCAGCAAACCAGCACCGTTTATTTAAATGTGCTTCCTCTCCAGCGCCGAGGCGCAACCCCTAGCAACGATTTTAAGCAGTCTCTAAAAAGTATATCTCCTCCTTCCTCTGGTAGCTGAGTTCCAGCTTGCACTTTGTTATTTATTAAAGATAAACTTTAGTACTGGTAATGCGATTGCATTGTGAAAGAAAAGGTGTTGAAAGGATCAGAAACAGTTGATCATGTAGCATGCAAGTATTGGTGTGCACTGCAATGTTCCGGAGTCATCAAAATCATAATCAATTTGACAGAGTCTTGGTAAAGTAACAAGCACTCACATAGAAAGCTATATATGGGACAACACACATGGTGTCGGGGCTAGTACTACCTTGATTTCCTTGTCTTTCTATGCTCATTACTCAGCCAGTATACATTTTCTTCCAAAATTGTTTGGCACATGTCATTTATTTGTAATCTTGAACATTCAGTGTAAGTTTCGTTTGATTCTGTGAGAATTATTATTATGTTTTTACCAGTACTTGAGTTTATCTTTAAGGTACTATTTTATCACGTTATAATTTCTCCTTAATTCTCAAACATTTACCCTTTTTTTCAATTAAGCATTGTGTTTAGAATATGTATGTATTGTCATATTTGTTAAACTGGTCTAATTACGTTAACGTTAGTATTCCATTGGCATTTTTTTTTTCTTGTTTTGATCTATAATTATGTTATATCATTGAGATGGCAATATAGTATGCGCTATATAAGCCTCACATTTTTATTGATTTTTTGTTTTGCAATTCCATTAAGCAAGAAAACGAATGTAACGTAATTAAAAAAAATATATAAAAGTAACCTGTTACTGTTAGATACATATTAATATGCTTTTTTCTCTCTCTTTTTTGTTGTTGCATTTTAGCATAATACATATTGGACCCAAATGGCGGAAATTGGTTTTGAGTAATTGATACACATTACTATGCCTACATGATTATGTGCTGGCGCTTTCTCAACACTGCATCCATCAGCTTATGATCACCTACTTATCCTAATCATAGTAGAAATACATTCGGTTTCAACAATTGCACTAATCGACGTGTTCATGCCATGGATCAATGAATAGGTGTGTATGTCATCCCTGGATGCATTGTACTCCTGGTCGCCATGGCATTCATTCTTTCTCATCTAGTTTCTATTTCTTACCAATAATGGAAAATAATTGTTTCATTCTGGGAGGATGGTGGTTTAGTGGAAGAAAAAAAAATGTTCGTAATAGTACAGGCCTTTCTCAGTTACAAAAAGCAGTGTAAGAATGAAAGTAATCTTGAACTTTTTGCAACAAAATGATAATATTCAAATTCCAAATATTTGTAAATGGAATGGAGTTTTGACCGATGCTAAGCACATAAAGGCCTGTATTTTTACAACGAAAACACATACCCTATCATCTGTACTATCATCGACCCTTTCAAATACAGTAACGGTTCTGTCCCTTCGTACTTATTATAGTCATCATCAAATCATATATCCTATATATTTAGGAACCTACGGTCAACCGCTATGAATCTCCTCCAAACTCCGAGAGTCAGTACCAGATATTATGGGGAACGCGCCTTCAGCCAACCAGCACCGTTTAAATTACTGTGCCTCCTCTCCAGCGCCGAGGCGCAACCTCTAGCAACGATTTTAAGCAGTCTCTAAAAAGTATATATCCTCCTTCCTCTGGTAGCTGAGTTCCAGCTAACACTTTGTTATTTATTAAGGAACTATGTTATCATGTTATAATTTCTCCTTAAATCTCAAATAGTTACCTTTTTTAATTAAGCATTATGTTTAGAATATGTATGTATTGTCATATTGGTTAAATGGTCTAATTACGTTAGTGTAAGTATTCCATAGTCATATTATTATTTTTGTTTTTGATCTATGATTACGTTATATCATAGAGATGGTAATATAGTATGCGCTATATAAGCCTCACATTTTTATTAATTTTTTATTTTGCAATCTCCATGATGCAAGAAAACGAATCTAACGTAATTTAAAAAATATATACTTGATAGTAACCTGCTAGATACGTATTGATATTAACAGAGTAAAATATATCAGAAGAAGTAGACATTCTTTATTGTCAAATACACCGATGTACAAGAAATGTGAAGGTGCATACAAAAAGTGTTTGCTAATTTGTAATAATAAAGATCGATATCACCTTTAGATTTTTTGGCTGTAACTAATATCATATAAATATACATGAGGTAGTATTTCTATATATATTTTTTACATTTTATATTAGTATTAGCTTGTAGATGAATCAAGCATTATCATTGTCATGTTAAAAGTATATTTTTGCAATGATATAGTGACGTCGTCAACTATGGATGCCATAGTTTTTTTGTTCTGTTTTTCTCTTTTTGTTGTTGTTGTTGCATTTTAGCATTGCATATTGGCTTTAAATGGTGGAAATTGTTTTTGAATAATTGATGCACATCACTATGCCTACATGATTATGTGCTGGCGCTTTCTCAACACTGCATCCATCAGCTTATAATGACCTACTTATCCTGATCATAGTAGAATTAAATTCGGTTTCAACAATTGCACTAATCGACGTGTTCATGCCATGGATCAATGAATAGATGTGTATGTCATCCCTGGATGCATTGCACTCCTGGTCGCCATGGCATTTATTTTTCTCATCTAGTTTCTATTTCTTACCAATAATGGAAAATAATTGTTTCGTTCTGGCAGGATGGTGGTTTAGTGGCAGAAAAAAAAAATGTTCGTAATAATACAGGCCTATATCCTATATCACAAAATGAATTGATTGAAGTTTGTAAATCATTAAGAAATACAAAATCTTGTGGATAGGATAACATAGGTTGCAATGTACACAAACAAATCATTCGTGATATTGCAAACCGTTGGTCTACATTTTTAATATTTCAATGTCCACTGGTACTTTTCCAAGCAAAATTAAAATTGCGAAGATTATTCCTGTTTTTAAAAAGGACGATCGTCATTCATTAAAAAATTATCGACCAATATCTTTCTTGCTAATCAAAATAATGAATAATAATAATATGGATATTTATATATTTATAAGTATCGGCTTGCATGGTGATGTACGCATACAGTAGGCTTGGGTTGCACCATGTGAGCGAGAGGAAGGATTGGGAAGTCCTGAAAAGGACTCTCGATAATCTTTCTTTCTTGAGTGTGTGTAGTCCTAAAAAAGGACTGTTGGTGTGGTCTTGAAAAAGACTGTTGGTTATCGTTCTTAGCTTATAGTTCTAAGGAGAACTATAGCGCTTGGAGAGGATAGGGGAGGGAGTGGCTCGACGTTTCGAACAGGTTGACTATCCGTCGTCAGGAGAGAGGCTTTACCAAGATTTGAATTGTACATGAATTATATATTCTAGGTTTAAAATCAAGGTATGATATGTTTTAAATCTAAGTTTTAACACATTTATTTTATAAAGTAGGCTTGCGGGTGCACCATGTGAGAGGGAGGGAGGATTGAGGATTGATACATTTATTTTAGGCTGGCCGAATATCTCGCAAAATTATCAGCTATATATATACATATTGAAGGAGACAAGGATCAAGATCGCGCCAGAGCGTCAAGTTGTGACGTTAAACTTATTTCAATCCCGTCCCCAATTCTAAAGTTGTTCACCAAATCATACATGCAATACAACTCACAAGCAAGATGAAGGCCAAATGGGGTCACAGTTAATTATTATTTCGTGCTGCCAATTTACTGTTTAGTGTGACATGCCAATCGGGTTACTCTTAATCAATCCTCGTTCAGATATGTCACAGCAAAATCGCGGCGTTTTTTTCTTCAATTTTTCTTCTAAATATTTATATATATATATATATATATGTATATATATATATTGTATATATAACGACGTAACATGTAATGAGATTCAAATTGCTCAGTGAATACACGCAGGTCCTTTGCGGCCCGCAGTCGCCGTTCATTTACATGTCGGATTTAAATCTTGCGGTGCTTCAACGCGCCATATCTGAACAGGCCTT
Organism: Strongylocentrotus purpuratus; assembly: GCF_000002235.5. NCBI lineage: Eukaryota > Metazoa > Echinodermata > Echinoidea > Camarodonta > Strongylocentrotidae > Strongylocentrotus > Strongylocentrotus purpuratus. The sequence goes on along the minus strand of NW_022145597.1, from coordinate 32,691,891 downwards.
TAGGCTGGCTATACAGATGAGGCAAAAAAGAAGATTCAGTTCAATTCAATTTAGTTTATTTCACTTCTAATTAAAACCTAATTTTGTTTATTTTATTTATTTATTTATTTCCTCTAGGGTGGATTGCCCTTTCAGCACAGCTGATTTTCAAAGGGGTCCACATACATAAAAATAACAATAAATATACAGTGTATTATACAATAACATGTAAAACTTGCAAATGCAAGAAGTAAGGCAATGAATATGTACATGTATAGTTACAACAAATAAATATCTAACAAATTAATTTACAAAACAAACAAGCAATAAGACAGTTAATTGCAGATATTCAACTAGAACGACAACAACCATACGAGTAAAACTGTAAAACCGATAACATAACACAAAAAAACATCAAGTTAAACATAAGAGAAAAACAAGAAGAAAAAAAAAGACACGAATAAGAGGATGGGTATAATATTTATCACGTTTAAAAGTATTTAAAATATATATATATATATGTATATATCTATATATAACATAACTAATAGAATATCAAATTGAAGGTAAAAATTGTAAAAAGGGCAAGATAATGTTCAATCTTTATGAGTTCATTCAAATCAATGGTGCGAACAAAGGTAGCCAGTGTGTTTAAGGTTCGCGTTTCAAAAAAGAGACAATTGAATAATTTGGAACTATGATAAAAGAAACTTCTTCTCAAAAACTTGGTCTTAGGCTTTGGAAGCTGAATTTTATGATCGCTATTTCTTAAATTGTGTGGATTATGTCGTAATTCAACTCGTGAAGATAAGTAATTTGGAGTTAAGTCATGCATCATCTTGAATAACATGATTAAATTTCCTCTTGTCCATCTATCAATGATTGGGACTACCTTCGCTTGTTGGTAGATTTCTCGAGTTCTTTGCTAAAAAGGTGCCTTAATCATAATCCGTACAGCTCTATTCTGTAGAACACGTAGCTTATTTCATACGACTTGAGTAGCATTATTCCAAATTATAGAGCAGTAATCAAAGTGTGTTTGAATAATTCTAAAGTATAGCATTCAAGCAGTACACAAGTCAACAATAGGTCTGACTTTACGAAAGAGAAATAAGCCTCGGACAACTTTTTTGCGTACATGGTCTATGTGCAGTTTCCAATTCAAACTAGGATCAAGAATTACGCCAAGATATTTGCAACTATAAACTTCTTTCAATGCATTGTTACCGATTTATACATATATATATTTATATGTACATTATGAAACTGCTTTACTCTTTTATGGGATCCAATAAGCATATATTCAGTTTTGCTCATATTAAGTATCAGTCTGTTAGCATTCAGCCATAAAGTTACAGAATTTAAATCATCATTAACCTTGTTTGATACATCATTGGCACTATTGGAGGAATAATATATACACGTATCATCTGCAAATAATGATATTGATGAATGCTTCACCACATTTGCAATGTCATTTATAAATATTAGGAATAACATCGGTCCCAATATTGACCCTTGTGGAACTCCGCACTCTACTTTCCCAACAGATGATGTAATACCATTTACTTTGGTGAGTGCGCTCACTCAAACCAAGATGCACTATTTTGATCAAATCCGTACCATTCGTTTTTCTTTACGAGCAGATTGTGATCTACAGTATCAAACGCTTTCTTTAAATCCAACGCTACAAATGCGGTTACCAGACCGGTATCCGTATTAGATAATAGATCTTCAGTAAGGTTCAAGAGGGCTGTTGCGGATGAATAGTTTTGGCGAAATCCAGATTGGTGACTGTACAACAACGAGTTTTGTGTACGATAGTCAGTGACCTGTTCATGCACAATCCTTTCAATAACTTTAGATAGGATCGGGAGGATCGAGATCGGTCGGTAGTTTGACAATTCAAAAACATCCCCACTTTTGAATATGGGAATTACTACTGCAGTTTTCCATTCCTTCGGGATTACGCCACTGGTTAGAGACAAATTTATCAAGTGTGTCAATGGTGAGACAATGTAGGACATTGCCATTTTTATCATTTTAGCCGGTAAGTCATCCAAACCAGTGGCCTTATTTTCAGGAATATTTGTCAGCACTCTTTTTACATCTTCGATCAAAACAGCCTTAATTTCAGTAAAGTCACCATCTGAATTACAACCATCATGTAATGTTCGTGCAATACTGACAAAAAATCATTAAAAATGTTAGCTATTTCATGATCGTTATTAATCGTTTCATCATTAAATTTAACACCAGGAATACGAGAGTTACTCCGTTTATTAGGGATCATACATCTAAGTGCTTTCCAAATCGCAGCACTACTACCTGCATTTTCCTTTATTTTATCTTGTAAGTACACCTTTTTTAAATTTCGCAAGAATGTAGTAACACTATTTCTTAACTTCTTATAACTTTCCCATTCTTCATCATTGCCAATGCGCTTAGCTTTCCTCTTCTGTTTATCTCTTTCTTTCATCATGTCCTTTATTTCTTTTGTTATCCATGTTAGCTCTTCATTGGGGCATACTTATCAAAAATCCTTTTAAACGTTGTTGCAAATGTACAATAAGATTCATCCACAACGTGGATCAACCTGTAGTATGATCATTTCTAAATCATCACAGCTTAAATCATTTCTCACTTTATATATTATACAATTCTTCACGTATGATATAACTCCTCCACCGTGTCTATTTTATCTTTGCGTATCATTGAAAATCCGTCAATATTAACACAAGCATCTGGAATGGAGGAGTCAAGCATGGTTTCACTGAATGTCAGAATATCAAAATTGGCGTTCACAAATTTGCTTTTGATCTCATCAATACATTTATAAAGCGAACAAACATTTAAATGAATCAAATTTAATCTATTCTGGAATTTCATCAAGTTCTGCATGGCATCAAAGTTCTTGTAAGTTGTGTTCAACTGTTCTTCTTGTGCAGCTAAATAAGGATAATCTTTATTTAGCTCGTCAGTGGGAAGGGTCTCGTGATCTGTTACTACAAAACTTAAGCAATCGGGGTTGTTTGGTAACTCTTTAAACATGCACGGTGTGCATATCCAATCCTTCTAAGATAAGAACAATTCTCGTGAAGCAGAAGAACATGTTAAATGTGCCCATTGTTTACAACATATACACATGATAGCATTATGGTTATGTTTTACAACTTTTTTTTTTACCAGAGATTCATGGATATTTAATCATTTGAAGTAAAAAAAAAAAAAAAAGACATAAGTTTTGTCAAAAGTGCGTACCTCGCAGTCTATCGAGATCGTTCAGGGTTCTGACGGACACGACCGCGTTGTCTTTGGTCAGTGCACGAATTTTTCCATCAATCGTCCATGCCTTCGCGATCGATGGGCATTTGAGTGTCTCTCTCATGATTTGTTGGCGAGTGGCTGTCAGGTGTTCGCGGATGAAGATCTGTGTTTTTTCAGCTGTGTTTTCGCGGCATAGACGCGTTGACGGACATTATATCTTGCAAACTTGATGATGAGGGGTCTTGGCTGTGGTCGGGCTTCGTCGTCCGTCGTACGTTTCTTCGTGAAGAGGCGATGACATCGATCGATGTCTGTGGCCTTCACATCGACTTCCAGCTTGGAGTTGAGGAGCTGCAACGCGACTTCGTCGGTAATAGCGATGACATTTCAATATATTATACATCGTCTGAGTCTGAATAAATTCACCCCGTCCTGTCTCCGACACGAGGTGGCGATTCACCTCTTACATCTTCCACATTTATTAAACCATGTCAACAAAGTTGAATGAATTCACTTTTGCACATCCTTTTCAACTCTTCAGTTTCCATCAAACCTACCATATTAACCTTTACATTCATGTTTGGATTTAAAATCTTGATATGTCAATATAAAAGTTTAAGTTGTTTAAGACACACAGCATTTGTATTTAAATTTGTGTTTAACTGAAAATGCTTACTCCAAAATAACACTTTACCTTTTGGCTCCATAATTTATACCCCAAATGATGAAATGATCAATTACCAAGTCCACATAACTAACCAGAAACACATTTCTGAGTTATGAAATAGAACAAAACTGGTATTAAAGCATTACGTCAAAAGTTATTGTCTCAAACTTTCTTAAACCATATTGATCAATCCTTTCCTTTCTCCTCTCTCATGTTGTTATTTGAAAAAAATATCAAAGAATAAGTAAAACTAATGATTAAATATAGCCTTAACATTGCTGAATTCACATCATATTAAATACATGAATGATTATAACATGAAACTACTACTACGTTATATACTGTCCACATAACCAAATATCAACTTCTGCCGTATTTTCAGCATAGTGAAATAATTATTAGTCGAGTACAGTGCTTTCAGTAAAATGGGCTAATATACAATGCAATAACTTTCAGTTCTTCCATAAACATTTAGATACATTAAAAACAAATACTAAAGTCCTTTGTTTTATAATTGGACACATAATGTTATTTTAGTAAGACATGTCAATTAATAAAATAACCACAATAATGATAACTGTTTTGATACATTACGCACACAGTCATATCAGTAATGTATCATGAAGAACACGCGAGGACGCTACACACACAAAAAAAAGAGTTGTAAATGTACTCCCTAAGGGGAGTAAATGCTTGTCGCATAAGTGACACCCCTCAGGGAGTAAATTGACTACCCAATGTAGGGAGTAAATTTGCACCCCACACGAAGGTGTAAATTTACACTCCAAGGTTATGATTTTACTCCCTTTAAGGAGTGAAATTTGCATCCAATGGTGCTTTATTAACACCTTTTGGTTCCATTTTCATGAAAAAAGGGTTCAAATTTACAACCGTGGGGTAGAATTTTATACCCTATATGATCAATTCCACACCCTGTGGGGAGTAAATGTACTACACCCTTCTTATGCACAGCATCAGCCAATTGATCGTCCCTCGAGCAATCAATCATCCAGGCTTCGTAATCACCTAACAGTCACTTATTCTCCCCCCTTTGTCTACGTTTCACTGCTCTAAAGTAATCAGACCAGAAGATGGGTGTGGGGCTGGCCTGGATGGACGTATCGGATCAAATGTAGTGGAAATATTTAAAAACACAATCCTGCCTTCTCGAACATCTTACCTTTACTTACACGTATAAGAAGGCAATTATGTAATAGTTAGTAAAACAACACTTCTGCAAATTTCATTAAATTATCAAATATAACTTTCGGTACATCCCCTTATTCTTGATCAGATAACTTTCACACAAATGATATGCCCAAATGAAACATGATAATTCCCCAACATTACTAAAATATGTAAATTATGCTAATTTTCCTTCATTTGGCAGTACCTATACCGACACGATGCGCCATTGCTGTAGCGCATGCGCATATGCACTCACAACAGAAAAATATATTGACCAATTAGAGCTCGTCTGACTAAAAAAGGGTGTAAAATTACACCCCTCAAATGACTTTTCTGTACACTCTGCGTATTTCCGTGTTTTACTCCCTAAAAGGTGTAATAGGAGGCGCCCTATTTTTTGAATTTCGTTTTGCTCCCCAAGAACACCTTTTATTTTTCTGTGTGTACTGTGAATACTATTTCAAACTTCGAACTACGGTTACTTTTCCTCCGATTTTGATGTGAAAACCTCATTTTTTTTTCTCTTGTTTTAAGAAAGTAAATTATTTAATTTGTTTTCTCTCGCCTCTTGCTCATAGCAATAAGATTTTACATAATTTAGTCACTCTTGAACTGCTCTGCTAAAATTCTGCAAAGTTAGCTTTCCCCTATAAAGCGCAATTACCAGTTATAACATACCGAAGCGCTTCCAGTATGAATATAATACCCCGGCCATTGGCTTCAATTACTATTCCGCACATTAAAGGGTACATTCTCCACTCTCTGGAAAGCATTCCAACTGGTCGCCAATTTACCTTCGTATATCCTACCGGCTACCCCATTAACACCTAGGTGGAGAGAAACAATGTAGATAAAATGTCTTCCTCAAGGACACTGCCGTGTCGGACTCAAACCAACGACCTTTCTTTCCCAGTCAAGAAATTAAACCACTCGACTACGATACCTCTTCCAAACAAACATTTACTTCAGATGTCAAAATCTACAAAACAATTATTAAAGTCCGAAAGTAAATCTTTTGAAACTCGATAGAAAATCTTTACCATTGAAATATTCAAGCTCCTTTGTCACCAATGTGACCTAAAATTGAACTTTCTGACGTAATTGGCAAACAAACTTTACCGTTGGTCAGAATCTAATACAAAATATTATCGCAAACATTTGGTAGAGAATGGTTGTATCGTATCCTCTGTTATCCATCAACATTATCATATTCAGTAATTATAAATCGCATTTGAACATGTATGTAGAAAATGCACTATATAAATACACTATTATAAGTAGTATAGTATTAATAATAGTAGTAGTATTAGTAACCTAAATCACATGTATATCTCATTCTAATACGTCCATTCAAGGCAGTGCATTAAAAGGACGTCGATCGTAGCAATCTACGTTGTCGTTGTGCAAATCTAAAAGTCCCTAATGTATACAATGTAGTGCAGGTGTAGATATAACAATTAATGCATCATATATGGCCCGTTTCTGAAACGTCGTTATTTCTCATGAGAAAAATAGTACAAAATGAAGTATTTTGTTAATGCGAGTTACTTTAAAGCCCACTCACCCTATTCCTGATCAACAGCTTCAAAATTGTCACCAAGTCATACTCTCTTATTTGTGGCAGAGTGGATCCTTCATCGGATTGCCCTGAAGCGTTTGTCTTAATAATGGGTATTCTATCAATCATCACACCGATGTCGCTATCAAGCTAGTTGATATAATAATAATATCGATTGATTGATTCCAATTTATTCCATTTCATATCAATTGATTACACAATAAAGAACATAGTTGACAAAGTAAGTTCCTCGTTTATATATAGTGCTTAATACATCGAAGATGTCTCTAAGCGCTTTGCAGATTTATTATTCAAGTTCAAGTTCAAGTTCATTTATTCAAAACCACACAAAACATGATATAATCTTTTACATGAAAAGGAGACTGGTAATGGTACATTAATCAACATATATTAACTTGATTACATCATTAAGTGAATGGTTTTAGGACCCCTGTAGAAGCTAAACTTGTGAGCGGGGCCTTATAGTCAACAAATCACGTACATCAACGATATGGCAAGGTGAATAAAAAGAATGTAATGTATATACAAAGGATGGAAAAAACTAAGCTACAGAATATGAAGCAAACAAATATTCACACACACGCACATACACACACGCACGCACACTCTCACACACACACACACACACACACACAGATCAAACACATTGATGAGTAGGTCCCTAGTGGTCTATACGCATTTGAGAATGAGAAATTATTAAGATACAAAGTAGCATTATATCAGTCTTCAAAGTAGGTACGTTTTAGATAACCTTCTAAACCTAGAAAGAGTTTTTTGTTGTTGTATATATCATCAGGAACCGGATTTACATGGATTTACAGAAACTTCCTTCTTCCTATACATGTATATTCATGTCACAAAGAAAGTAACGTTATCGCAAGAAAAACAAGACATTATATTCCTAATATCTGTTATGGGTAGATTATCTTGGGATATCGGTCTAGGGATATTTTGCCAGAAAATAAATGAGATACGGATGTTTCGGTTATCCTTTTAAATAACAAGTGGAAAGGCGGATTAGGAAGGGACAAGTTTGGTGAAACGCCCACATACACAATATCAATTATTAGCAAAGGAGTTAAATTAAGCTATTTTAGACAATAATCTGTAAATTTGTCAGTCGAATCTCATCAACTTTAAAAGTACAAGTCGTATACATATTATCCTCGGTATAAACATATATAACACATCACGTAACAAGTTTTGTACACTATACAATATAATTCTAATTTCATTGTGTGACTGGATATTAAGCCCGCATACAAATGTGCACCATCTCCAGTCTTTAGGGAGTGTCCACATCGTTAGCATGCATTCATGTAAGGCAATCTCGACCGTCAAATCCGAGGAAAACACACCTGTTTAAAGTTTTTTTTTAATGTATAATGAATGTTGAAAATTTGAAAGTTTTGTGATGTTTAAGGTTTTCAAAATAAAAAGTTTCAAACTATAATTATTAATAATTTCATCCATTCAGATACAAGAAAACGAATGAAAAAATCCTCTGGATTACAAAAAAACTCCTAACAATGATAGATTTCATGACATAAAACTGTGAATGTTGGTATGAATATGTGCGTTAGTGCTTGTGTGTGTGTTTGTGGCGGAGAGAAGGGGGATGGAATAACCCAAACAACACACGTTGTATTTCTGATCTTGTTATCATGTTCATGTTAAACTCAACGACTGACCCCTTCAATCAAGACATATCAAAAAGTGCAGTAAATGTACATGCAGTATTCTTATAATCTGGATCACAGTCTTAATTTAACGATAGTTTATATTAACATACGATATTCTGACGGTTTTTAACTTTTGGTGTGAAATCAACGGCAGTCCTTATACTCTCCCGAAACGTTGAAGAGACTACAAAGAGAAAACTTATATTCGTCGCAGTGCCATGTATTTTACATATGTCATAGATACATAGTTGGGCTTACCATCATTACTGGTAAAACGACACAATTTGATTTCAGCATCTACTTTAGCTTGTGCAGCACAAACCCGATCCTGCATCCGGTCATACCAAACAAGCCAACCAGATACAAAGGATATGCTACAAGGCAGCATTCCCAAACTTTCTAGGTTTAGTAATGTGAACGGTCCAAGGCCAGTCCTTAAGTCGAACGAGTAAATGATGTATCTTGATGATGTCCAAAACAGTTGTTCTCCTGCGTAAGAAAAGAAGAAACATTTCGTTTAAACCCACGCTTATGCTCATTGTCCTTCATAGAGCTCCTAGCACAAAAATACTATCCATATGTTCTTAAAGCTTAACACAAAGGCTTTAGTGAAATGGACCACCTATTTGTGATCTGCTTCATGTGGTTCGTAGCGTTCACCATTTATCGCTCATGCTTTTAGTAATATAAATGTTTTTTTGTTTTTTTAAAGAAACAAATTAAAATGGACATAACTTGAATGAAAAAAAAGATATAGACATGACATGCATCACAAATCATATGCACAAAAGTGCAACAACAAAAAATCAGTTTGCATATATTATTCACAACAGACATTTGATCATTACTTTTTTTTATAGTCACTATTATTTTCGTTGATAGCGGTAATATTTAAAATGTAATAGTTTTCAATATAGGGTGACAGTAAAGTCATTTAATTGTTGATTCTGTGTACTAGATATCTGCAAACAAAAATAGATAACTTTTATTTTAATTGTCATGAACTCTTGTAACAGTGTAATTGAATACAAATACGACATAATGAACTGCATAATATCAGCGGCCGATCCAATGAGGAGGAAGCACGTAAGCGCGAGCCCTTCTAAATGAGGTCCAGGGCCCGTATTCGCCACGGATCATACATTTTTGTATGCGTTACGAATAGTTTAATAGGTAGCCGACCCGTTTCTAAGGGCTAGTAATTTTATCTTTCTCTCCCCCCCCCCAAAAAAAAAAAAGTGGCGGCAGATTCGCCGCCCCCCTGGATTTGCCATTAAAATTTACAGCCTGGGTCCATACTTACACGAATTTGGGGGCATATAAAATGGACTGGGAAATTATTACGATGTCAAATGTTAATTAATTATCGTAACCTGTTTATCTGTATGAAAAATATCATGTATATCATATTGAATTCCATTACGATTTACACGATCCTTGAACTATACCTTAATCATTAAACCATGCAATGATGTTCAAAATATTGTAAAGAGGTCATATCTTTTGGGCTTGATTTTGGTAAACTTCTTTCGGGGCAGCGTCTTAGCCTAATCATGTTAAGACCAAATCACAAAAATAACGTGTTTCTCGCCCCGAACTGACTTTATTCACAGATATTGTGCTATGTGAGTATACTGATTCAATGTATGACAAAAAAATGACTTGTATAACTTTAGAAGCTATTTATTATAAACAAAATGTATATCACAGGCTTTTTTTGTTGTTGCTTTGCTTTGCTTTTCTTTTCTTTCTTCTGAATAGTAAATAGTAAACAATATTTTTTCAAAGAAGGCGGCGGCCAAAAAGGAGGTGGGCGGGGACGGGAAGCACTTCATTTTTTATATTTGACTTAATACTAATAGTAGAATTGGAAAGTTTTCATTCTTAGCTCAAATTCTTTAATTGGAAATGATTAAATTGACAGGTAAATAGACGTGTCCTCAGACCAAACCCTCCTCTTCTTTGTTACTATTCACCTTTGTCATCTATTGTCAATCCATAAATTGAAGCAAAAACTACATCTGATGAAATAACTTCGGAATGCCAACTGTCTAGATGAAATCGAGTAATCGCCAGGTTGCTGTTGCCTATGATTACCCCGATAGCATAGAAATATCTATGGAGAAATAAATAAATTATTTGGAACATCTATTCTTTTCAATGTATTCAAGTTTCATGTAAAATCAAGAAACGTATGGTATACTAATCATTCTAAAACACGATTTTGGATCAAACCTTTTCTTTACTCCACATGACGCCAGAATTTTGTTTTTGTTTTTACAATATTCACCAACCCAACGCTCCGGGCACCGTGCGATAAATTAGTCTACGATTTTTCGTGCGATTTGGGGGGCATCGTATGAGGCTACGGGCTACGATGTTTGTGTTTACATTATCTACGAGCATCGTGCCATTTCTTGTACTGGCCATCGGGGGCAGGCCGTGGCCAATCCGTACAGAGGCTGCTCGGAGATTGTACGGATATTGTGCACTTCCAATGCAGTATGCGTGTTGTCTCCGCAGCCTCCGCACGGATGTCGTACGGAGTCCGTGCATCTTCAGTGCAAAGGTTGCTCGAAGAAGGCGCGGTGACCGTGCAGCCGCCGTTCGTTTGTTGCCTCTATGGTCAGCGAAAAATCGTGCATTCGCTGCACGATCAGCGCGAGTCCTCCGCGCGATGGATATGGCAATGACACCTACGACATGTCTACGGACTACGGGCATATTGCTCCGTTTAGTCTCATTTCACAACGCCCCCTATCGTCAGAGTCAGCAGCGTAACATGTTAGTCTATGGACGTTTTTTTTTTTAAACGAAAAGCACATCCACCCCGACGTACGTTATCACTACCTCTTCCACTGGAGCCCTCATGTCTCATTGACTTTTGAAAGTTCACCCACCGTAATTTTTCAAAATAGGTTGCAAGCTCGCCATTGCCTATAATCCACATGTGTAACAAGTCGAACTTTGGACTCAGTCTGCCAAGCGATCGTATTATATAGCATGAATTATCAATTATCACTTCTGCTATGTTCATTATGTCCATTTCATCCAACCCCCCACCGTTTTTTTTTTCCATTCAGTATAAGCAAGCATTTTGCCGAGGTAAGCAAAAACATGAATATTCATGAACGTCATGGACTATTCGATTATTTACAGAGGGGTGCAATTGTGCACCACATCAAATTCCCCTACTTTAAGTCAAGTATTTCATTGTATTATGTAGTTTGGTAGGTTTATTTTACTAACTGTTAAATTATCAGATATCAATGATAGTTTAAAGATATGGAAAAGGTTCTTGTATTTTTTATTTAGCAAAGCAATCTCCCATACAAAATCACTATCAAGTGTCGTCTGATCCGCCGAGTGCCGTCTGCTGTATACGTTCAAGTCATATTTATCTGTGGACTGTGATGTAGACAGTTTACTCGTGATTGTAGATTTATGATTAGCCATCTGTCAGTATTAGTCTTTAATCGTTGACACACATACAATTACCACACACACACACACACGAACACTCCCACTTCCCCTCCCAACACACCATTTCCGCACACCCGGTTCACCCAATGGCATATACACCCTGCAACATAGTGGAACATTCTAGTTTGGTAGTGCCGTCGAACTAGCTACGTTTGTGCTGGCAATGGTTCAGCAAGCGAAAATGAGACAACCGGAGCAATATGCAAGATTTTCAAATTGACCCCCAGAATTTCCAGGGGCTTTGTACGCGTTTTATACCACAAAATGGAGCCAACTGCCATGTACAACTGTTTGCTGTTATTGGTAACGAGTTGCGGGCCTGTTTAGAGGACGAGCAAAGAACCCAGGCAATAGATCTTTATTGTATCGAGACAAGTTACGCTGACTAATGCCTGGATACATTTGCGTCCAAAGTTCGACTTGTTGCACATGTGTTATATAGGCCATGGCGAGCTGGCGACCTATTTTGACCAAATCACAGTCGGATCCAGGGGGGCCCGGCCCCTCCCCCCCCGGGAAAAAAAACATGAAAAACACGTTAATTTGACCGTTTTTGGAGATGCCCCCCCCCCCCCCCCCGGCGATCAAGAGGGGTGGTGCGATTTTTCTAATTTTCGAGGGCAAAAAAAAAAAAAATCAGTGCTCGTTTTCGTTTATTCTGGGACGCACTCTGTAATCGTTAATATACATAATTTACTCGTTCGACTTAAAGGCGTTGGACCGTTCACATAACTATATATATAGGATTTTATTGAAATCAAACCATCAAAAACCAAGAGCAAACAGTCCGAAGACTGACAACTGTCTTGGGTACAAAATATAATTTAAATCAATGTACATAATAAAATAGCAGTAATGAATAAATACATAAGTTACATAAATCAAAATATCAAATAACTAAACTATTATCACTAAATATTGCAAAACGGACACATAAACAATAACAACAATAAGTATAAATCATTACAATTTCATCAAAAGAGGGCTCTCGAGCTGTGCAATAACAAAATCAGGCACAGATCGAGAGTCCATTGAAAAAGAAAACTGAAATGCATGAAAAGATCACCGGCGAAAAGAGGGGAATATGTCAGCTAAAAAATTATTTAAAAAAAAACCTAGAACGTTTAAAAATGCGGCCTTGTAGCAGATATAATCATACTCGAGTTTCAAAACATTTTTTAAAGGGGTTTATATACATTTTATTGGGAAAGGTTACCTCCGCTGCTGATCAATGACACACTGCATGGGATTCACGCTTCCAGGTATCTTGCCTAAATCGGAAACAATCCCATACAAGGCTTCTTCTCCTCCTACGGTTTGCCGCCTATATCCCGCGGAATAACTTGACCAGTAAAGCTCCTGCTTCTTCACGTCCATGGTGAGGCAAGGATATAAAGCTGATACATCATGACCATGTATAAAGAGAATAAAATAAGAGGTCAACGTAGGCAAATATACTACTGAGATTATAACCAATAAGTTTTTATAACACTGACTTATCGAACACCTTTTCTCTTGAATTGGGCGGCTTAACCCATGATTTACAATTTTACCGAATCACGGTTCATGAGACGATCAAAAGAGCTTCGTAGATGTCATAAATATATCATTGACCATGGATTGAAATAAAGAAACTGATTGATATCAATTTCACTTAGAATATGCTCATAGGATTTTAAATTATAAATTGGTATTAATGTCGGCATGCAGAAAATACCTTGAATAGGGATGTACGGGTCCATGAGCCAAGCCATTCATGGATTAACTTTGGTATTTAAGATGATTAATTATTTTCTTACCTTATATTTGTGTTTGACTTTCTAAAATCTGCAGTAAGACTTCAGTAATGTCAATATAGAGTATGAGGGATACACACATTAGTAAGATATGAACACATTCTAGATGTAAATACTTCTTGGGGACCACAGATTGAAAATGTCGGCATTCGAAGAGTAATATCGTGGGCTGTCGGTCTATTGGCACGTCTTAATTTGTGTGCTGTTTAAAAATGAATCTCTCAATATGTATTTGTCAGTGTGAACTTTGTCACTGGGAGATAATACTTCTAGTAAATAAACCCTACCTTCCCTTGTATTGGAGAGGAGTGTTCTGTTAGGCATTCCCAACTTAACCATCACAATGTCGAAAGTCATCTGACTCCGAATGATACTCCAGTCAGGAGTTGCAAGATTTTCCCAAAAGAGTGCGCTAGCTCCGTCATCAAAAAATATACTTCCGATCCTTGCGGAGCCCCCGAGCTCTATGAAACTCGAGAATACAAAGTCACTCATATTTGCAACCCAAAGTCCGGTCTTATCTGGGTTGACGATAAGTAGTTGTACAGAAACATCTGCGAGGAGCACAAACAAACAAACCAATGAAAACAAAAATTGAAATGAGAAAATGTATTTTCAACATGCCATTACCTTTCTGATGGGTGTAGTCAATATATCAATACTATATTCAAGAAGCTATATTATACGGCTGCTTGAATGTCGTACTTTGAAGCTGTTTATGTCGTTTAACAGAAGTAACTCATCTTGGTACTTACCACAATCTGTGTCATCGTATCCCAGATCACACTGACATGTGTAGGCTGGCGTATGACCAGGAGAAGCCGTGCATGTGCCTCCATTGCGACAGGGGTTAGGTGAACAAAAGTATTCTGAACATGAGGCATAAGAAAGAAGCGTGTGAACTGTCATAAAGTTTTGGATGGTCCTATACATCATACGTATACTGATTAATGGACTGACTGGAATGTTTTTCGAAAACAAAGTGACACGAACACCCACCCACACACACACACACACACAATATGCCCACAACCCGACCACACTTCCACACACATACCACACACTGTTCCTTACCTCCTCAGAATACCCCAAATTGAAGCGACAGAATAATAATGATAATTGAAAATATGAATAAATGATTACAATAACTACAATAACCCAGCGTTAAAAGTTCATGAAAACTTCACTTGTTCTCACTTTTGTAAATGTAAGGCTTATTTACCTGCCCTCCCTGCAATATTGTTTTTTTTCCCCTAAATTCCAACAGGTCTTTTTGAAAATCACCCAAAGACAACATTACGGACTTTCCCCTGCATATAAATATATATATCCAATATTTTATTGCAAAAATAATAATAATAATAATAATAACTTTTACTTATATAGCGCTTTTCATTAGACATTTATATCAAAGTGCTTTACAATATTGATACAATTAAAACTAGACAGAGTAATGACAAGAAAACAAATATGGAGTGAAATTTTGAAACATAAGATAACAAGGTAAGGTAACAATTTAAGAACTAGGTAACAATTTAAGAACTAGAAGTTTTTAATTCTGATCTAAACAGAGAAATATCAGAGATGGAACGAATGGAGGCTGGAAGAGAATTCCACAAACGTGGAGCAGAGCATGACAAGGACCTATCACCAAAGTATTTTGTTTTTGCTTGTATTGTATTAAATATATTTATTCGTGGGAATTACCAAACAACCTTAAATGAATATCCACCAAATCGACAGACCTTAATTCCCTTAGCTATAACCTTTGAACATGTACACACTCCCAGAACATATGTAAATATGTTTCAATCTATTGGTTACAAAATTGGCACAAGTTATCTTCAACAAAGTCGAATCTCAAGAAGTGTTCTCTAGTATGTAATGCTCCATGAAGCTTTTTATATTGAATTTCTCTTAGTCTGTTAACAGGAGTAACTTTTACAGACCCACTAAATATCTGAATCTAAATCTGAAAATCCCCGTCCATCGTGAATCTTCAATACAAATAATTGTGTAACTTCTCTATAAAATATTCATAAACCTTCCTCGATAATAAACCTCTGGGGAGCTTCACAGTACCGTTAAACTGCATTAAGATATCATACTCTTTACATCCACTAAACCCCAGTTATCCTTTTTTCCGCTTCTCAGAATAGCTTCCCCAATCAACAATTTTGTTTTCTTTAAACCCCATGTGTTGAAAATGAAATATTGATTGCATGCCATTTTCAGCAAAAATATCTTTAATTGAAATTATATTGCATTTAAACGAATTCTCATCAAAAATAATTTTTCTTATTTAATAAGAATTTTGTATTGTTAAACAATAGGATTATTCTTTTCTTAAAAATTCTTACAACCTTCCATTGCATTTATCATTACTAAATAGAACGTAGGTAGGCATACTTTCAAACTGAATAACTTGGAATCATATTTACACAAGAAAATAAATGTACCTCCTACCATCTTGAAGCAAAAATCAAAGCGTAGCTTTCATCTCATTGATTTTTCTCCGTACAATAGTCTTTTCAGCCATATTACACGTTGGGTTTTTACAAACGAGTCCAAATTTGCCATTCGTAACAACCCTTCATTTTAACCTTGATACAATATTAATCTCTTTTAAAATTCGATCATTCCAAATAAATTCAAAACATATTTTCTATATTTCAGATAAAACTCACCTTGGAACCACTAGTGGAGCAAAACCTTTTTTTTTAAATTTACATAATGCATATATTTTTAATAAATGATTTTTTTTCTTCTCCAAATACCATGAGGTCCCTCTGTTTCCACCATCTGAGAAGTCTTTTAATCTTGCTTAAAATCTCCTTATACGCCATCTGAGACTTTCGTTATGAACTCACCTGTTTCACAATGTGTACCAGTCCAGCCATCCTCACATGTACACGTGTAACCGTTCTCCTCATCCTGGCAAATACCTTCATTGCCACAAGGCTGGCTGCTACACTCGTCAATGTCTAAAGCACAAAAAGACAGACAAACAGATAATTATTTAACATGAATTTTAGGTGTTATGTTGTTTTTTCGGTGGTTCGTAATTCCGCAGGTTCGTATAACTATAGAGGTCCGTTATTCCGAAGGTTAATTCAGAACATGCCATGCAGTTCACGATTCCGAAAATGAAATAACCAGAAACCCTCACTACACCTGCCTACTTGCCTCTCATCTTCTGTTGCAATACACATGGCAAGGCATTTGCCCTACTGCAAGTTTCCTTACAGGAAATCCATTTTTTCTATAATGTTTACGCTTTAAACATGTGTTTCCCAAACTTTGGGTTTGGTGGGTTGGTCAGCTCGCCTCGGTGAGGGGGAGGGGGCTCATTTGTAATGTGAGGCAGTAGGGGTGCTTACCATTTTCACAGTTGGTTCCTTCCCATCCATCTCCACACTGACATGTGTAACTGTTTATTCCGTCCAAGCAAATCCCATCGTGCAGACAAGGTTGGCTCAAGCATTCAATCAAGTCTAAAGGAGAAAGATTGATTTAATTTATTTAGGGATAGACAAATCTTTTTTGTTTAGATTTAGATTTAATATATACATGTTAATACACTACAAAGGCACAAATATACACCACTATAACTCCAACCATGTGTAACTATTTATCCCTTCCAAGCAAATTCCATGATTTTGACAAGGCTAGCTCTAACAATGATAATAATAATGGGTTCTTGTATAGCGCCCATGTCAGTCAGATTTGACACTCCTGGCGCTCCCGATTATTAACCTGGCTTTAGCATGGCTGCCAGACGGCGCTCATTCATGTCTAAGGAGATTTTCAAAAACATTTATATTTGCAGATAAATTCATTAAATTTAGATTTAAAAATACTGCATGACCTAGAATGGCTTCATGTACATTGTAGTGAATGAGACAATATGATTTAGATTGGTACAATATAATTGAGAACAATCCGAGGACGTTTTTGTTGAGAGGAGAGGAATTTTCGAAATATGCCCTCCCTTTTCACAAAATCATGAAGGCTGTTCACACGGGCAGCGCTAGACCGCGCTATCTCTGCGGTGTGGAAGGTACAACGTCGTTTCGGTCCGCCAAACAGCGAGTCACGGCGAGCCAAAACGGCGTGCCACTGGAGCACCCCTTGGGGGTGGTCCACGGTGTGAACCCGAGCTACGATAGCACGCCGGAAGCCATCGTTCTACACGCGGGGAATTTTATACTCATTCTATTTTGGTGCGATCTGAATCTGAATCGGTACAACTCAACACTCCTAATTAGTAATAGCGCGCGAAATCTTTGACCGCTCTCACCTCATGACGTCACGCGTCACGACAACATGACCTCTCAAAAAGGGGGTGCTACGATAGACCGCGCTATCTCACTGCGGTGTGGATCCGGCGAATGCCAATGGGCGGACCGTGGGTTGCGCTACGATAGCGCGATCCACGGTCCGCCCACGGTCCCCCCTTGCGGTGTGAACACGCCCATGGGTCCCTTGCTATTTCTAATGACACAGAACAAAGTTCAGCATTTTATTCACTTTTTTGACAGTTAACCCCTACCCATCCGGCCACACAATGGCACAGTATATGTACTTGTTCCTCCATTACGACAAGGGTTGCTGGTGCACTTGTTGAAGTCTGAAAAACAAAAGATCTTAAAATAATAGAAATATTTTAGCAATGTCACACAGGCGCGGAATTACGGGTGGTGACGGGCCCGCCCCCCTAAAAAATGAAACAAATTATCACGAATTGGGCCAAAAAAAAAATTTAAAAAAAGTTAAAAGGTGCTATTACCCCTCCAAAGAATGGGAGGTTTATTGGTAACGAATTTGTTATGAGTCTGTGAAAAAAAATAAAAAAAATAATACCATAAATTACCTGGTGTAGTAGTGGTTTGCTGCGTTGTCGTTATGGTTGAAGTAGTACGCTTTTCTAAAAATTTGTAGACAAAAAGGAAAATACACTGTCGCTCATGAAGTTGAATTATTTTAGTTTTACCCCAATTTATGGAATTATTTTAAAAATAACTTAAAATAATAGATTTTGATAATAGTATACATGCTCAGATTTTATTGAATAATAATTTGCCAATGTGCTTTGTCACTGAACCATGACTGTACGCAGCGGGGGGTAGGGTAGGGGGAAGTTTCAATAAATGAAAAAAACACAGAAAATGCAATAAATGTTCAATAATTTATTGCATTTTACCCCGGTCCCCAACGTAAACAAATCCTCTGGACGGCTATGCATTATGGCTCAAGGCATGGGCCCACAGAAGATTTTTTAATGTTGGGAAATACAATATAGCAATGAATGACCAATATGATAAAGCAATTATCGTTGTTCCTGACGTCAAATTATACAATTGCGGTCTCTGCTGCATGACAGACTGGAAAGAGACATGGGCAGCGAAAGGGGAGAGGAAAGAGAGAAATGAATAAAGAAAGAAAAAAAGCAAGCGTAACAGACGGGAGGAGAGAACTAAGAAGACAATGACAGGGAGTGAGAGAGAGAGAGAGAGAGATTGGAGAGGAGAGGAGGAATGAGAGACGGAAAAGCGATCAAATATTTTTTGAAGAAAAATAAGAATAAGTAGAAGCAATGGCCTGTATTATTTCAATGTTGCGAAGTTACTTACCACAACTGCTCCCTCTATAGCCTTCGGAGCAGTGGCATTTGAATCCGACCATAGTCTCCTCACACCAGCCGTTTTTGCATGGATTACTGAGACAATCTGTTCATCAAAATTGAAATGAAAAGACGGATGAATTGAACCAGAGCAAGTCGAAGATCATTGATAATAATAATGATAAAAATGATAATGATAATAACTAGAATTTAATTCGTCACGTAGACGAATAAGGTGGTCTGTCTAAGTCTTATGAGAGATTTGAGAATGGGACAAGTTATATAGACATGTAAACAATAATGATCATGATGAACATGGTGATGATCATGATAGTAAAGGTGATGATGATGATAATGATAATGTTATATGACGATAAAAACGATAAAGTTAATGATGATGATGAGCAAAAGCATGATCCTGACAACTGATTTAAAAAATTGAGGGAATATTTAGATAGCAAATAGTCTCAGCTACAACATACTAAAATTTGGAAGAAAACTATTGAATTACAATCGAGATCCTGGTCAAAACACCTTGTCATGCAGATTCATGTTTTGAAAAAAGTGACCTCCCGTAGACATAACACGTAAATATGACAAATTATGCATTGTCACCTTTAATCGAATATTTAACTATGATGACGTCATCTAAATGAAAAATAAATGATATATTTTGATAGAAAAATATCTCAGCTACAACATATTAAATTCTGGGAGAAGATCAATCACCGATAAGTGAGATAATCACCAATAAACAAAGACAAAAATGACGTCATCAACAAAATACATTTGTTTGAGTTTGGATGCCAATATGATGACTTTATTTCACTTTGTACGAGTCAGGGTGGTATGAAATCATATCTCCAACTCATGCTTTCTCCAACCATGATATAAAAATTGGGGGTCAATGGACTATCTGAAGAGCTATTTCGATTTATAAAGTAGCATGTTTTTGATCAAATTTGCATTATATTGCCCATAGCAGCACGCGCGGAATTTGAACTTTGACGCGCGCTCACGGCCTTATGAAAGGTCAAGAGTGACTGAAATTAATGTAAATTGTCATTTACGGTAAGAGGAATCTAAATCATGTAAACAAATTGAATTTGACCTTTTCCGCGCGTTGTGAGCGCGCGCCCCGCGCGCGGGGACAAGTACGGACGGAAAATTTTGAAATGCTTCAAATGACCTGATTCGTACTCTCCTTTAGTAGTTAAGTGATTTTGAGCAATTTAAAATTTTGACGCGCACATACGCGCGCGCCATGACCGTTATGTGACCTTTGATGACATGACCTGTTGACCCTTGATCTGAAGTATATGTGATATGAATATGAATGAACTTTGAGTACGCATCATGAAGATATGATGGATAATGTGATTACACAAAATGGCGCCTGGATGACGTCACGATAACATGATGACCTTGAAAATGTTCCTGTCACGTGTCATGACAATGACCTATGACTGTGCTAAAATTGAATCAAATTAACACAACCGATCTTGAGTAAACCGATAAACAAAAAACGGGAAGAAATACAAATAAATAATAATAATAATAAAGAAAGAAAATTCTGACGAAATCAATAGGTGGTCTGTTGACAACAGACCACCTAATAATAATGATAATAATAATAATGATAATAATAACAATAGTAACTCTTTTTTTACCCAGGGAAGCCTCATCAGTATTAATACTGTTCTCCCTGAGAGCCCTGCAATCATAATTATTATTACCCCTGTTTTAGCAGAGCAACCATGAGAATGCACCCTAGCTTTCGAATAATTTTTTCCTACCCGGGTACCGGATGGAGGAGGGTAAATATAATTTAGATTAATATCTTGCCAATGGACATTAAGTGCTACAGCAGGACTCGACCCGCGAACCATGTGATTCCAGCAACGAATCCAGGACACCGTCATTACGTCAGAAGTAATGGTGGAATCACATGGTTCGCAGTTCGAGTCTATAGGCCTTGTGTGCATTGTGTTGGCATAGTGTGGTGCATGTACTCCTGTCATTACTAAATTAAATCTCACTTTTTACTACAATCTTTAAGTTATTTGTCATGCGCGCCCTATCATCATTTTCAAACAGCCTTCTAGATCCTTCCAGACCATTTTGATCTTCATGTAACACCCTACTTCAAGTGATATTTTCATCAGTTTTCAAGCTTGGTCTAGGGGGCCCAGCACAAGTTCTACAGTGTGGTCCCATGCATTGAGATTCTTGCTGGACTTAGGAACAACTACGCACACATCAACTCAGTCTTCTAGTCAAATTTTCCTTATCACTCATCATGATCTGTGGATATTTTATTGCAATCATCTAGATTTCTTAACCATCCAAGATAAAGTAAGACCAATCCAGTTATTTTATTTCCAGTTATTTTCCAGTTATTTTTGCTGGACTTTGTAAAAGCTACACTCACAAATTCAATTCAATTCAAGTGAGACCAAACCAGGTCCGGACAATCCAACATGCGCTATCTGCAAGTCAGATGTCTCTGTCAATGATAAAGCAATATTGTGTGACAATTGTGATGCCTGGTGTCACATCTCATGTGTAGGCATCTCGGCTTCTTCGTACAGTGTTCTCACCCGTCTTAGCAGTTTTTCGTGGATATGCTGTAAGTGTAACAGCATCAATGCAGAATTATCATCTTCCCTTCTGGATGCTGACTTCACTAGTCCTAACCGCTACTCAGCTCTCCATGACGATGCAAGCGAGGTTGATGTTGCAAGTGGTCCTCAAGTCTCCACTCCCACTGACAAGGCACCACCCCCTAATTCTCTTCACCAAGGAAAAATAGAAGGAAGGCATTGAAAGCAGTCATGATTAACTGCAATGGCCTCAAGAGTTTTACGAAACAGTCCCAATTTCAGGCTCTGATCGATCACCACAGACCTGATATCATACTTGGTTGTGAAACGAAGCTAGACGGCACCTGCCCGACGTCTTTCCTAGCTCTTACAATGTTTTTCGAAAGGACCGAAATGAACATGGCGGAGGAGTTTTTGTAGCTGTTCACAACTCCCTCATCGTGTCAAATTGTCCAGAGTTTGACACAGACTGCGAGCTAGTATGGTGTCACCTTCAATTCACAAATGCCAAGCCTCTCTTCATTGCAAGCTATTACCGCCCTCCTTCTGGCCGAGAACAAGGACTCGAAGAACTACGCAACTCAATTGCCACATTGATGTCTAGACACAGACGTAATCATCCAAATATTATAATCGGCGGGGGACTTTAACCTACCAGATATCAATTGGAAGGAATAATAATAATAATAATATTCATTTGTAAAGCGCAATAACTATGTGAATATATTCTATTGCGCTGCAAGAGCTCGTAAATGCTGTGCTATACATACTATATGAACAAGTGAGTTTTCAGTTTTGATTTAAAATTATCTAGTGATGGGGCTTTCCTTATTTCTAGTGGTAATTTATTCCATAATCTAGGGGCAGCACAGAGAAATGACCGGTCCCCGAGGGTTACTTTGGTTTTATATGGGGGTATTTGCAACATAAATATGTCTTGTGTACTACGAAGGTTACGACCATGGGTTTGAGACTTGATGTGCAACAATTCAGTAACGTAATTAGGAGTTTGACCATTTAGAGCTTTGTAGACTATCATTAATATTTTAAATGTAATTCTCTGGCGAATTGGCAACCAATGTAGTTCCTTAAGAAGTGGGGTTATTCGAGAGAATTTTGGGAGGCTGCAAATTAGTCGTGCACATGTATTTTGGACCCGCTGCAACTTGGAAATTTGTGAGTCTGGCAATCCATACAATAAACTATTACAGTAATCTAGTTTACTAGTAACACATGCATGCATGATAGTTTTCATGCTGTCCTGATCAAAGTATTTTCGAATGCGTCTCAAATTATAAATCATGAAATAGGCTGATTTGCATATTTTAGTGATATGTGAATCCATATTCAGGTGGGTATCAAAAGACACACCCAAGTTTCTAACAGTATCAGATGGGGTTATGGTTGAGTCACCAACTGATACACTACGCGACCTAAATTTAGAAACCTGGCGTGGAGTACCAATGACCAAAAGTTCTGTTTTGTTATCATTTAACATCAACTTGTTTTGCAACATCCAAATCTTAATATGAACAACACATGATTCTAATTCAGAAATACAATGATCTTTAGCCGGTGTGTTAGGACAGAAAGATAGGTATAGTTGGGTGTCGTCTGCGTAGCAGTGACAACTAATACTAGGAAACTCTGTATGGATATTTGTAAGGAGTCTGCTTGTATACAAGGTAAACAACAGAGGGCCTAATCGCGACCCTTGAGGAACGCCAAAAGGCACATTGAATACATCAGAGACAACGTTATCAATTTCAATTTTCTGTTTTCTATCTGACAAGTAAGATTCAATCCATTCGATAACCTTGCCATCAACCCTAAAATGGCTTCTTAGAGTTTTCAGTAAAAATGAGTGATCTATTGTGTCGAAAGCACTGCTCATATCAAGGAGAAGCAGCAGACTTATTTTCTGGTTGTCCATTGACATAAGAAGATCACTTTTTATCCTAAGAAGTGCTGTTTCAGTACTGTGAAATTTGCGGTATGCTGATTGATTGAGCGGCAACAGTGAATGATGTTCAACGTGCTCAAGAATCTGTTGGGTAGCAGCACCTTCTACCAACTTAGAAATATACTGAAGATTACTAATGGGCCTTAAATTACTCAATTCTGTTTCGAGGCCTGGCTTTTTTAATAGTGGTTTCACTAGAGCGACCTTCCACAATGCAGGGAATTGCCCTGCTGATAGAGACAAGTTCAACATAGAAGTAATAACAGGTATCAATTCATCGAGACATTGCAGCAATATTTTTGTGGGCATTGGGTCCAATGGACAGGACTTCTTACTGAGCTTCATTATCAATTTTCCGACGTCTTGTTCGGACAGTGATTTAAAACTTGTCAGCGTCACTATCTGCGAATCGACTGGAACGTCATCATTGATCAGTTTGTCTATGTGTACATTGCCAAGTTTTAAATCTATATCGTTATGAATTTTCTGAACTTTATCCAAGAAAAACTTGCCCAAGTTGTTGACAAATGATTTTGAATCAACGTTACAAGGTACAATGGGTTGTTTATTTGACATGTTTAGCAAACCCTTTACAATATTGAACAACGCTTTTGTGTTTTCTTTATGTTCAGACACTAAATCTTTATGGTGACTCTTCCGTGCCTCATACAATGAAAAGGAGTAAGAGTTACGAATTGACTTAAATGCTTTCCAGTCTTTGTCTGTTTTTGATTTCATCCAAATTTTTTCAGCTTTCCTCTTTTTTCTCTTTTCTTCTAATATACTATCGGTCAAGGAATGCATTGTTAAAAACAGCAATCGCAATAGCATCCACCAACTCCTCCTTGATATCCTGCTAGAGAACTCTCTTCTCCAGTTTGTTAATGAAGTTACCCGCCCTGTATCTGAGAATACACTTGATCTTCTTCTTGCGTCAAATCCAACACTGGTGTCCGATGTCTGTGTCCATCCAGGAATATCGGACCATAACATCGTTGCTTTTTCGATCTCGGGGAATCCAAGAACTTGCCGCATTACGCCAAGAAAAATCTACCAATTCCACAAAGCTGATCTTCAGAAACTCCGCAAGGCTGTTGCGAAATTCTCAATGGATTTTCTATCATCTTCACCAGAGCTGAAATTAGTTGATGAAAACTGGAACTGTATCACATCACTGATCAATAAGTGCAAGGATGAATTCATCCCATCCAAGATGTCAAGAGCTAGACGCAACTTGCCATGGATCACCATTTCCCTCAAAAGGCAAATGAGGAAGAGAGATCGTTTGTTCAAGAGGGCACGAAGTCAGCCTAGTGCATCCAATTGGAAGGCCTACAGGCAGCTTCGTAACGAACTGACCAAACGTGTCCGCCAAGCTCATCACAATTACGTCTGCAACATAATAGGTGAGAGCCTATATGCGAACCCCAAGGCTTTCTGGTCATATGGAAAACAGCGTCGATCTGAAACGTTGATATACCACCCTTGAGAAATGATAACAAGCTCCATATCACAAACAAGGACAAGGCTGAATGTTTGAATAATTACTTTCATTCTACCTTCACCAAGAGCAACGTGGATCAAGTTTGCATAAACCGGCCCTCCCTACACAATGACATATAGGGCATCTCCACATCCACCGGTCTGGTGTAGTTAAGCAACTGCTTCAACTGAATCCATCCAAAGCCAGTGGCCCAGATGAGATACATCCAAGACTTCTGAAGATGCTAGCACACGAAATAGCCCCTGCATTGTCATTTCTGTTTCAACATAGTTACAATGCCGGAGAAGTGCCTTTAGACTTGAAACGTGCACTTGTAACCCCTATTCATAAGGCAGGAGATAAATGTTGCCCAGGTAACTACAGACCTATATCGCTGACGTGTTTCTGCAGTAAGGTGATGGAACATATTATGCTTAGCCACATTTCTAAACATCTTGCAGCTAACAACATACTCATTAATGAACAGCATGGTTTCAGACAGAATCTTTCGACAACAACACAACTTGTCACAGCTACCGATGATTGGTCATCCTCTCTTCAATCTAGAGGCCAAACTGATATCCTCTTTCTCGACTTCCAAAAAGCGTTTGATCGCGTATCACATCCACACCTTAGATCCAAACTACATTACTACGGAATCAGGGGAGACTCTCTCCGCTGGACTATGTCACTCCTAGCGAATAGACATCAAGCTGTCGTCGTCAATGGTGCTCGCTCAGCATGGATGCCTGTTACTTCAGGAGTACCGCAGGGTTCTGTCATCGGCCCCGTAGTTTTCCTGCTGTACATCAATGACATCAAACTCAATATCAAGTCCACAATGCGTCTATTTGCAGATGACAGTGTCATCTACCGGCGTATCGACTTTCCCTCAGACACTCATATACTGCAAGAAGATCTCCATGTTCTTGCAGACTGGCCTACTAAATGGCTGATGGGATTCAACATCAAGAAGTGTGCTACATTGTCAATCACAAACAAGAAGCACCCCATCACAGTGGACTACACCCTACTAGATGAGTCAATTTCTCGAGTAAAACAATACAAGTAACTTGGTGTCACGATTACCCATGACCTTAAATGGAACACCCAATGTAAACTCACCACCCAGAAAGCCAATAGAACCCTTGGCCTCCTACGCAGAACTTTTTCACCATGCACCAAGAACATCAAATCCAAAGCCTACACAGTGCTTGTTCCTCCCCAACTTGAGTATGGCAGTGAAGCTTGGAACCCTCTGACATCAATACAAAGTCTTGAGAAAGTACAGCGAGCTGCCGCCCGTTTTGTATACCCAGACTACCGGAGAGAAACATCAGTCACATCACTTGTCAACAAACTGGGATGGGATACCCTTCACATTTGCAGGCTTCTTGCACAATCCACTTTGTTTTACAAGATGCACCACCATCAACTCAACATGCCTTTTCCCACTCACACTATCCCAGCTTGGCCAGCTACATATCTGGGCAGAAATGATCACCCTCTGAAGTATGCAGTACCCCAGCTTCCATTGATAGCTTTAAGTACTCCTTCTATCCTCGCACCATCTGGACGTGGAACCACCTATCAGCTGCTGCGGTAATATCTCCAACAGTGACCGTCTTCCAGGAGGCTGCTCTACCCATCATCAGAGCGTTGCCTCCTCATGTTGGGTCTAAGCTACTGTAGACTCCACTTCTTGGTTTTTACTTGCACGTCCACCGTTTTATTGTAAGTAATAGACATCATTCACTGTTTTTAATTACTTCATGCACTGTCACTATGCCAGCACGTTGCACGGACATCCCAGTTTAGCTGTATGATAGCTGCCATCGGGATTATCTCTACAAGTCCCGGGTTATCGGTTTGTGGTTTATTCAATGCACCGACTACCTTTGTACAAAATAATACGAACCCGATCTGTTTGTACAGGCCGCTCAAACCGCCTCATCCATGACAGTGTTTTTGAAAAGCAATAAAAATGGCCTTAAATGGACTTGGTAACATTGTAAAGATGAGAGAAAATGGTGCTAAGGTAGTGACTCCAATGCTAGATGTACAATTAAAGATAATCTGAATTTTTTAGTGAAAACAGACCATCGTTAACGATAAAAATTGGGAAAAACTGATCTCATCGATACCTTAATTCTCCCAACTATAATATAGAATTTAATTACATTTTAGGTACACAAAGCAATGAATTGGCTGTACATACCATTCGATACATTTAAGTGTTGAAAGATTTTTAAAAGCCTGTCTTTTGTCTTATTCTCATGGAAAAACGTTTGGGAAAATTAAAAAATGTTTGGGAGAATTTACTGCTAATCACTGACTGTTAAAGGGTGTTGCACAGTGACGTCTTCCTAATAAACCCATTAATATCTTTGTAGTTTGAGAATTCTTTTCAGGATCTTTTTTTGCATGATAGAGGGTTAGTAGAAGGAGGATGATAAGTAACATTTACTATTCCCTTGGTCAATAGATTATTGTATGACCTTTATCAGCTTATGGTTCTACATGTATATTCACTATTCAGTGATTTTAACCTAGACTGAGTTGATTCTTCCAACTTTCATGCAATTTTCCTTTAATTACACGTATATGCATTTTCTTTATTTGTGCAATATTATCACTGTTGTAATGTCACATTTTGCATGTTTTTTAAGATATGTATTATGTTTAATGTATGTATAGGTCCATATGATTTTCTAGGGTTGCATCACACTCCGGATACAAAATTTCCCCTTATAATTCATATTGTGCCACTTTTTTTCTGCTGGTATGGTCATGAGTCTCTGGCGTGTGATGCAACCCTGGGGAAATTTGAAGTTTTTGTCTTGATGCATTTTAATTATTTGAATGTGGTACATGTATCTCTTATATTGTCCTTGTCACATAAATCTGCAACGCTGGTTGCATCTGGTTGGGATATAGGGGAGGGCGGTCTGCGGACTATAGTTATTTGGTTAACTTTGCCCATTGCCTGGCAGCACAGCCATGTGCACCCAGTGTTCCTTTTTTGTGTGTGATTTGCTATTAATTGTTTATTTCAACTCTGTATTTTGATATCATGTGTTTTCTGCCAAATAAAATAATAAAATAAAAAAATACAATTACAATTCTGATACAATTACGCAATTTTTTAATCAACCTTCAACAATGTTACCGAGTCACTTTAAATGTACTATGTCCAATTTGCAGGCCCAATAATGAAAAGGTTAAATACCAACGGCATAGTGAAGGATAATACTAATTTAGAACTTCCCTAAAAAAAAAAAAAAAAAAGGGGGGGGGGGCTTTAAAATGTCTTTAAGTGGGAAAATAACGACTATTAGTTGTCAAATCGACTTAAGAGCTATAGAGCCAGTAAGTAATAGTCTGATTTTCAGACCATTGTACCGATAGTCGTAGGTCTTATGCTGCGCAAAGATTCAATCAGTTTAATTTTGGCCATTACAAGAAGTGGGTTATTGATGTAGACAAATACTCATGTACCCTTTACAGCTTATTTTATGTATGTCATTACCAAAGAAGAAAAAGCCAGTCAGTCACTCAATAGTATCTGCCAGTGAAGTTTAGCAAGTAAACTAGTTTCCTTGCACAATTTGAATATTAGGACACTGCTAACGGTTAAATTTCACAGATAGGACATACATTACATTATTTATAATTCCTGCAAAGTTCTACAGAATATGATGTTGTTTACAAAAGGGACATAGTACCTTTAAATTTGGATGTCATGGAACAATATCATGATAGAACTAGATAATTGAAAAACAAAATCGTTTTAAGTTAAAGATACATCTTTGTATATTTATGTTGTTAATTTTGATAATTTTCCAAATGATTTTGATATTCTATAAAGCGATGCTTTCTAGATATTTTGTTTTTAAAGGAAATATCATAATCCTATATAGTTTTGATATTTTTTTCTATGAAATTGTAAATATGCATGTCTGAATTTTTAATTTGGGTCTATTTAACTGGTACAAAAGTTCAAATCAGTAATCTTTAAAAATTTCTTTAGTATTTTTGACAATTAGATCTGTAATTATTATGATAGATGCATGTGAAGATATCTTACCTGAGAATCTACACTGGCGATGCCCAAATAATCTTGCCCTCCCAGAGTTGGGGCATGATCCGTACCCGCGGCGTGGAATTATCTTGGGGATTGTAGCTACTATCTCCCCATTCCCATCGGGGCGTTCCCGGCAGACCTCGAACATAGGTATGGTGTAGTTGAGCCCGAGACCATCGCTGCATGTTGAATTATTGCCCAAGGCTAGTGAAGAGGGGTGTAATGCAACATGAGATACTAATAAATGTGTACAATAATCAGTTGTTTACTTTTTTGCTTCAAAAACCTGATTATGAACAGTCATTTGATATATTAGCACATGGATATCAATGCAGCCCCTAGATCCTACCCTTTTTCCCCCTTAAACATATCGCCCTCCCCTCCAATTTTAAAAGTTCTATTGCCGCTTCTGTTTTTTAATGAAACACCAAATAAAATATACAAATACGAAACAAAGATGTTTTGGAGGCACCATCGTAAATTCAAAGTTACTTACCTCCAATAAAAAATTGTATGAAGATGTAAATCAAACTCGCAAGAGGAACATAACCTTCCATGTTAACAAACAACACTGCATCTATTCCATTTCGAACCAAGGAGTTTTTGAATACTTTCAAACGAAGCAGGCTACTCGCTGAAATATATAAAAACTAAATCTCAATCTTGATTAAAGTCCTGCATTAGTTGATCTGTATTCTCAAAGCTGTAGATAAAGTAATTTTGTCTTGATACATGCTCTGGCGATAACTTCCGATTGTTTTCCAGTAACTGAGAGATGCTGATGAATATGAGCGCTCCGCTAAAGATCAAAAGCAAATCGTAATATTTATGCAATAGTAATACCTCAGTCACACTGACCGATATTTGGCTCTTCGGGGGCAAGTAATCGTTCATTCGGGGGGTGGGTGAGGGGTGGGAGAATAGACACAAAAATCTCTCACGTATACTATTCGTTGATCATATATATGAATATGTATTCTAAACAGGTTATGAAGATGTACTGATTTTCTTTTTGTTATTGCAATTTATGTTTAAAGGTATAGACCAGTTCTGGTCATGCAATTGCATTGTGCAAAAAAAACGTTGTGGAATCGATCAGCAAAGGTTGATCATCTAGTATATGAATGTTGGTGTATACTGCAAGATTCTGGAATCATCAAAATAATAGGAAATTTGGTACAGTCTTGATAAAGTTACAAGCACTGTACACAGAAAGATGTATATGAGGCTACGGGATATCTTTCCAGTCCGGATAGATACCAAATATATCAATTAGAAGGCGGTTTCTCGGCAAAATGTGTATCATAACGTTTAAGTCAAAACTTATTATTTCACATGATTGGTAATAAGAGCTTCCATTTCATTTTTTGAGAGGGGGGGGGGGGCCTTTCCAAAATTGGTCTATACCTTTAAGCCAAAATATCAATGTACAGTCAATCCAGTTGTATTATGAAGAGTGTGTACAATATTTGCTATGAATGATTTGTAAAAACTATTTAATTTGAGAGAAAATAATAACGAACATATCTTTAAGAAAAACAAAGTTGTCGTTCTTTCTGTCAGTCTCATTGGTGTGACTGTGGTCTTCGTGTCACGTCGCGTCACGTTGAAGATCGAGTGGATC
Source organism: Strongylocentrotus purpuratus (assembly GCF_000002235.5). NCBI lineage: Eukaryota > Metazoa > Echinodermata > Echinoidea > Camarodonta > Strongylocentrotidae > Strongylocentrotus > Strongylocentrotus purpuratus. The sequence continues at coordinate 32,660,870 of NW_022145597.1, read as the reverse complement.
TCCTGGGCCCAGTGCACAATTTCAACGTGCTTTCATCATGTCTGTATTCTTTTTAATCGACCTGCCGTTTCCATCGCTACATACAAACGCATATAGACAATATGTTTCTTTAAAAACTAAATAGAAAGCAGTAAATAGGCGTCAATGTGATTAATATTATGGTTACCACAGCAACCACTTCGTGGCGCGGGTTTCGTGCCTCGTTCGTATCTTGATGTACATACAAATGGATAAACACTATATTTTTTCTTTAAAACTAAATAGAAAGCAGTAAATAGGCGTCAATGTGATTAATATTATGGTTACCAAAGCAACCACTTCGTGGCGCGGGTTTCGTGCCTCGTTCGTATCTTGATGTACGAACGAGGCACGAATCCCGCGCCCCGAATTGGTAGCTACGGTAACCATAATATTAACATATGGAAACGTTTACTTGTATTTGTCTCATAAAAGAATTTTACCACGAACTGACTCCCACACGGTGTTGAGTGCTCAGGGGTCACAGGCCACTGGCTTCATCGGGCAGGTAGTTCCATTATGTGAATGGGTAAATTAACTATTACAAAATGAGGGGACACATTACATTGTACAATAGGGACACACATTGTTTTTATTGTGCAGAACATACTTTTGTATTGACTTACTTATTGCATGAAACTATAAAACCAAAATGAAATTTGCGTTCTGGCAATTGGAGTACAAAGAATGATAGCAGGTGAATGAAATGCTTCAACAGCAACACAAACACCTGGGAAGCTAGGAAGCATCCATAAATTTGAATAATTTAGTTGATAAACGACTCCGCATGTGGATGTTTGTTGGAGCAGAAAGCAGTAGATTCTTAACAACACGAGCCCATTTAACAGAATGTCGGAACGTAAATTAAATTCGGCGCGGTTGGAAAACGCATCATTCTACCCTGTGACATTAATGTTACGATCCAGTAAATTAAAACAGTTTAATGGCTCTTATTCTAAAATTACTCATTAAATAAAACCCACAACTTCAGTGGTAACAGTAAAAAATATGTTATATCTTACAAATAATTAAAAAAAGATGTATAAACATTGTGAAAGTGTCGCATTTTACAATAAAAGACACCGATTTAGCGAAGATGACGTCATTAGTGCGCTTGCATCAGGGAATTCAAGGTTAAAAGGTCAATTCAGACGCTGATAAGTTATTGGTCGAGCCTTTTTGTTTCCTTTATTCCGACAAAATTATACAATCAATAAAAACAAGTTTGATACCAGAAGAAAGCTAACAATTATTATTTTCATTAACCGCTTGCCCCCAAAGTCTCTTGACCACAGTGAAACGAGTGAGAGCTTGCGAGAGCGGCCAAAGTGTGATTGAAACTCGCTATTTGCTCTTCTCCAACGCAAAAAGAGACGACATTGTGCTCGATAAATGTATTTTTTCCGACAAAAGTACAGAAAATTTGCATATGGTCTTTTTATATTATACTTTATGAAATGTTACCCGAGTGACTTCCGGGCGCCCCAGTGCTGGAAAGAAAAGCACATTTGGGAAAACTTCACTTTTTCATGGAAAAATGCTTATTTGTTCTATGCACGCAAGTCAGATTGAGCGGATAATACAACGTTTCCATATGCACATTAATAATTGATTAGTAAAGTGTGTAGATGCGCAACTTCAGCTTGAGTCGCCTTTTCACCCCCACCTTTCCCTTCCCTCTCTGCATGTATCCCTGCATGGCTGTCCCTTTACATTCCCTCTTGCTTTAATTCCTACTCTATACCCATCCTTTTCCCCTCTCCATGTTGTATGTACAGATAGCATTTTTAGTCTGCCTGTCCATAATCGCCTCTCTGCATGTAACTCAACCCCCACCTCCTCGTGGTACTAATCGGATACCTGGGCCTCGCTGTCTGGAAAACTGACAGGGGCTCTGGGTACACACAGAGAAAATTAGGTATAAATTGACTCCCTATAAGGAGTAAGTGCTTGTCGCATAAGTGACACCCCTAAGGGGGTAAATTTACTCCTCAATGTAGGGAGTAAATTATTATTTTTTCATAAGAAGTTGTAAACTTGCACCCCAAGGTTATGAATGTACTCCCTTTAAGGAGTGAAATTTGCACCCAATGGTGCTCATTTCACATCTTTTGGTTCCATTTTCATGAACAATGGGTTCAAATTTACACCCTTGGGGTTGAATTTTATACCCTTTATGATCGATTCGACACCCTGTGGGTAGTATATCTACACCCTTTGTATGCACAGCATCAACCAATTGATCATCCCTCGAGCAATCAATCTTTCATGCTTCGTAATCACCTAACAATCACTGATTCTCACCCTTTTGTCTACGTTTCCCTGCTCTAAAGAAATCAGACCAGAATGTCGAGTTATATGTTGAAAGGCTTTACATGCTTACCTTAACAACAATTACTGTGAACTCAACACACGTGCAGACTGTAAGAACTAACTTATGGCTGGAAGTTTCGGTTCAAATATAATGGAATTATGTAAAAACACAATCCTGCCTACCGAATATCTTTCCTTTACTTACACTTCTAAGAAGACAATTCGTCGCTGTTTTCACGAAGTGACGGTAGTGAAAAAAAATTGCATTCACTTTGCGTTACGATTTTCCTCACTACCGTCACTTTCTGAAAACAAGGACGAATTATGTACTAGTTAGTAAAACAACACTTTTGCTAATTTCATTAAATTATCAAATATAACCCTCGGTACAACCCCTTATTCTTGATCGGATAACTTTCACACAAATAATATGCCCAAATGAAACATGATAATTCCCCTAACATGACTAAAATATGTGAATTATGCTAATTTGTCTTCGTTTGGCAGTACCTATATTGACACGATGCGCCATTGCTGTAGCGCATGCGCATATGCATTGACCAATCAGAGCTCGTCTGACTAAAATAGGGTGTAAAATTACATCCCTCAAATATACACCCTTGCGTATTTCCGTGTTTTACTCCCTAAAAAGTGTAATAGTTTTTTTCATTTTCGTTTTGCTCCCCAAGAACACCTTTTTATTTCTCTGTGTGTAGGGAAGGAAAACCCAATAAAACCTCAGGAGTGGGGTGGCGGCCTTCTCCTTGAATCAACAGAACATTGTTGTACCAGACTGGGAATTTATTGACCGCGTGCCCAGTTTATGTGCTTTAACCACATAATAATAATAATAATAATACATAACATTTATTAGGCGCTTAATACTGATGTTTCTAAGCGCACAGTGTTCTGATTAAGAGAAGACTATAACCCGTAGAATTAAATTAGAAGAAAAAGCAAAAATACAAAAGTAACATAGATAAGGTAAAAAAAACAGTGGCAATCAACTAAATAAAGACAAATATGGTGCGCACCTCCATTGACCGACGCACATGTCAAAATTCCTTCGGGAAATCTACCAATCATGAACAAAAATCCAAAGCCATGGCCCCGAGTCCCGGTGGCTGCTATACACGGCAGCATAGCGGCAGGGGTGCGAAGAATCTGCCGGTATTTTCAAGGCTGCCATCCTCCTTACAGGTACAAGTCGCAGAAGGAACAGCATACAACCCAAGGAAGAAAACTTCAGAGAATACAGCAAAGAAGAGGACAACAGAAAATCGAGCAATAAAAAGTAAGATTGCGCCATCAACAAGGAAGGCCAACAAAGTACAGCTAAGGGGAACAAGTGTTAGTAGGCCAATTGTAACGATGCATCCCGCTCGTCAAGGGAAGTTACCTGATATGACTAAGGATACACCTGGTGGGATCAAAGTTGGGGAGAAGGTGAAAACTAGAGGCTTGAGTATAGCAGCCTGGAATGTGAGGACAATGAAGACAACCGGGCACTGGGACATTTTAATGGAGGAAGCTAGAAGATTTCAACTGGACATCCTTGGCCTTAGCGAGACACACCTCACTGATGCAAAGACCCTCATTACTAAAGATGGGTACACCTTTTTACAGTAAAGCCGAAAAGACAATAGAAGCCGTGAGGGAGTTGGCATAATGATTTCACCAAATATACTCCACTGCCTACTTGGTTATGAAGCAGTATCATCCAGAATGATTACAGCAAAATTCCAGATGAAGGGAGGAGTCATGAATATCATTCAAGTTTATGCACCCACAAGTGGACATAGTGATCAAGAGAGTGATGAATTTTATGATCTGCTTCAACTACATATCCAAAAAATCCCGAAGAAAGAGAAGTTAATATTTATGGGGGACTTTAATGCCAAGATAGGATCAGACTATAAAACATGGACTTCTGCCTTAGGCAAGTTTGGACTTGGAGTGATGAATAGCAGAGGAGAAAAGCTAATGGAGTTCTGTATGATCCATAGGCTAGCAGTCTGTAACACATATTTCCAACATAAGGACTGTCGAAGAGCAACTTGGAACTCGCCAGGTGGCCTATATAAGAACCAGATTAATTTTTATCTTGGTGTACCAAGATGACTTAAAGAGCGTGTACAGTACATGTACAGTTTCACCAACCAAAAGCTAGAAGAATAAAGAGCGTACAGAAGTCATATGATGTGGGCAGGTTTAAAAACCCATCTGTTGCTGAAGAATTCCAAGCCCGAATTGGTGAAGCGTTTGAACCATTGTTGCTGCTGGAAGATACATACATAGATGAGCTCTGGCTGAAGTTCATGAAAACAACCAATGAGATTACCAAGCAAGTTGTTGGCATCAGGAGAGGGAAACAAGTAAAACATCTCCCAGAACATGTGAGAGATGCTTGTGAACTCAGAAGGAAGGCTAGGGTAGCTAAACTGAACTCCCCTCATAATAATCATAATATTATGAAGTATCGGCGCCTTAACAAAAAAGTTAAATATGAAGTCAAAAAGTGGAAGAGGGGACTCTCAAGAAAGAAGTAGAGGAAATGGAGGCAGCACAGGCACGAAATGACAACCATGAGCTATAAGAAAGTAAGAAAACTAGCTGGTGAGAAGGAGAAGATACAGCTAGCAGCCAAAAACAGAGAGGAGGTTATTAAGACTGCTCCAGGAGATGTTTTAGATTGTTGGAAAGAACATTTCAGCACCCATCTTTATACAGAGGTCCCGGGAGACACCAACACACTTCGCAATATACCTGAACCTCCTCCTACTGAAAACCAGACTTCACCTTTTACTATAGAAGAGGTTCAAGCTGCGATCAAGGCTCTAAAGAATAACCAAGCAACTGGATTTGAAACACTGAAAGCTGGAGGTCCAGCAATGGCACAGATATTTTACTGAAGATCGTCAACACTGCTTTTACACAAGGCAAGACACCAGTTGAGTGGAGCAAAGGCCTTATTATCCCTGTGTACAAAAAGGGGGATAAACTTGACCCAGCTAACTACCGAGCCATAAAACTGCTATCAGTGCCGGCTAAAGCTTTCTGCAGGATGGTGCTCAGTAGGATCCAAGAGATAATTGAAGAACATTTATAGGAAGAGCAGTGTGAATTCCGGAGCTCTAGAGGAACCACTGATGCTATTTTCATTGTCAGGCAAGTGCTGGAGAAGGCCAAAGAGAGACATATCCCCATTCATTGGAACTTTGTGGACTTCAAAGCAGCATTCGATACTGTCTGGAGGGATGCTTTACGGAAGTGCCTTCTTTCAATAGGAGTTGAGAAGAACCTGATTGACCTCATTAAGTATATGTATGATCAGACCAAATGTGCTGTCATCGTAAATGGTAAGGTTACGGAATGGTTCCAAGTTATGACAGGCGTCAGGCAAGGCTGTCTTCTTTCCCCAAGTCTGTTCAACATCTTCCTAGAGTTCGTGATGGCAGATGTCAAAAACCTAGACAGTGGAGTTCAGATGGATGGCATACGCATTAACAACATCCGCTATGCAGATGACACCACTCTACTCGAGCTCATCTATGAAAAACTCCAAATATCAACAAACAAGCTGGTGGAAGTCTGTGGTAAATAGGGAATGAAAATCAACACAGCTAAATGCAGAATCATGACAAACGATGATGAGGAGACTTCAATAGATGGCAACCCTATAGAGAAGGTAGAAGACTTTGTCTTCGTTGGAAGTGTAGTCCCCTCGGTTACCAAATATGTCAAGAGACGCACAAATGTAGGTTCCTGGGCATTTTGCAGACTGAGAAACAATATATGGACCAACCAAGATAATTCAAGAGCCCTGAAGGTCAGAGTTTATAATGCCCTCATTCGTCCTATAGCCACGTACGGGTCAGAGACGTGGATGCTAAGGAAAACTGACCGGGATAAACTGGAGACCTTTGAGATAAGATGTCTGCGGACAATAGCAGGAGTCCATCTTCTAGATGAAATTAGAAGCGTAGACATCAGAAAGTCATTGAAAATCTCCAAGACAATAAATGAGGAAATATCCAACCGCCGCCTGAAATTGTTTGGACATGTGGTACGTATGCCACAGGAATTAACGCCTACCAATACAAGTCCACACCAATGACTTTACTGTGCCACGGCCACCAGGACGTCCTCCCCTGAGGTGGAAAGACCAAATCCGCCAAGACTCTGGATTAAGCCTGGAGGCTGCCCGACACCAAGCCCAGGACAGAAAAGAATGGAGGCAGACCACCCGTAGGAGCGCAAGGGGACACTCCGTCTTGTGCTCTTAAGTCAATTAATCACATTAACATTAATCAAAGGATTACCGAAGAGATGAACGTAATTTGATTGTCCTCCATGCAAGTCATTAGGGACTTTTAGATTTGCACGAAGACAAAGGTGGATTGCTACGATCGACGTCCTTTTAATGCACTGCCTTGAATGGACGTCACACGTATCAGTCCTCAACCTCTCTACCTCTCTAGATCTTCATCGTCTTCATCATCATCATTATCATCATCATCGTCATCATTTTCGTCTTCATCATCATCATCATCATCATCATCATCAATGTCACCACCAGCACAAGCACCATCTTCACCTTCATATTCAATGCCATCTACCTCCTGCTCCTGCTCCCCCTACTCATCATCATCATCAATTTTATCCTCAGCATCATCATCGCCACCATCTACATCATTATTATCATCATCATCATAATCATCCTCAGCATGATGATGATGATGATGATGATGATGAAGATGATGATGCTGATGATGATGATGATGATGATGAAGGTGCTGATGCTGCTGCTGCTCATGACGATGGTTATTATTATGAAAAATGATAATGATGCGGAGGATGCAGTGAAGAAGAAGAAGATGACATAAATGATATTAAGGACGCTGGTGATGATGACCATGTTTGTTATTATTTTCTTATTTTTCTATTTTTTCTCGGACGTTCTGCAGACGTTCTGATTTTATACAGGAAATTACTTCCCCTCCCATCCATATTTATCTCTCTTCCTGTTTTCTATAAATTGTCCTCCTTTTTATTATAGTTCTAGTCGATTTCCAATGCACGTTTTAATTATTATAATCATAATTACTCTCTTTATTGGGTGGATCCCGCAGTGGACGAAAAATAAGGATATTGTATAAGTTATACAAATGGATGTATTACCTTTGTACATATACCAATCTGGGATCCTCCTCAATAAAAGGTGATAATGTACTGTAGGAATGAACATTTCATCGTGGTAAAAGCCCCTTTCAAGTGTTGGGAGCCCCAAAGTGGCAACATTTCACTTGAATTGTGAAATGTTGTGAAAAGAGGATGTCATTTAACACTCGAATCTGCAAGTATTTTCGAAGCAAAAGTGTTTGAAGACAAATATTGATGAAAGAATACAAAACTTGGGTTTTTGTGTCTGTATGCAGAAAACCTTAATTTTGTATTCATCAATATTCGCCTCCAAACAATTTTTTTCTAAAAATCCTTGCGAAAGTAAGTGTTAAATGACAATCATCCTCTTTCACTACAATTGAAGTGATTTTTGCCATCAAATTTGTTGGGCTCCAAACACTTGTTAGAAAGGCTTTAACAAGATTTGAATTGTCACGGATTATATATTCTAGGTTTAGAATTAAGGTATGATATGTTTTTTATCTCGCAAAATTATCAGATATATAAATTATTAGATATATATATATATATATATATATATATATATATTGAAGTTGACAAGGATCAAGATCGCACCTGAGCGTCAAGTCGTGACGTTAAAATGATGTCAATCCCGTCCCCAATTCCAAAGTTGTTCACCAAATCATACATGCAACACAACTCACAAGCAAGATGAAGGCCAAGCAGTTGATTATTATTTCGTGCTGCCAATTTTACTGTTTAGTGTTACATGCCAATCGGGTTACTCTTAATTAAGCCTCGTTCAGATATGTCACAGCAAAATTGCGGCGTTTTTTCTTCATTTATTCTTCTAAATATATATATATATAAATATATATACATATATATTGTATTTATATAGCGACGTAAAATGTAATGCGATTTAGATTGCTCAGTGTGATTGCTTCAGCGCGCCATACCTGAACAAGCCTTTAGTCTTTACAGGTGAGGCAAAAAAGAAGATTCAATTCAATTCAATTTAGTTTATTTCACTTCTAATTAAAAACCTAAAATAGCGATGACATTTTAATACATTATACATCGTCTGAGTCTGAATAAATTCATCCCGTCCTGTCTCCGACATGAGGTGGCGCTACACCCCTTACATCTTCCACTTATGTTAAACCATGTTATTGAACAAAGTTGAATGAATTCACTTTTGCACTTACTATCATTTTGAATTCTTCAGTTTCCATCAAACCTATCATATCAACCTTTACATTATTGTTGGATTTAAAATCCGGATACGTAAATTTAAATTATTAGTTGTTTAAGACACACAGTATCAATATTCAAACTTGTTTTTAACTGAAAATGCTAACTCCAAAAAGACGCTTTAAGCAGGGCTCCCACTAAGCCAAGTTGGAGCCTCGAGTTGTGGCGAGCTGGCGCGATCTTATAGCAAGCAGTTTTATCATTAAAACATATTTCTTGATATCAAGAATTCAATTCTTGATATCACGAAATCGATTTCCTGATATCACAAAATCGAATTCTTGATATCAAGAATTACCATTGCTTTACAGCATAAAATTATTTCTTGATATCAATTAATAATAAAACGGCTTGCCATACTCTCTTAATTTCTAGGACTTATTTTAAAGTCCAAAGAATTTATTCTAAAGCCAAGGGGGACTTGGATCAGTCACTGATCTAAGTCCCCCTTGGCTTTAGAATAAATTATTTGGACTTTAAAATAAGTCCTAGAAATTAAGAGAGTAAGATCGCGCCAGCTCGCCACAACTCGAGGTTTCACCTCGGCTAAATGGGAGCCCTGCTTTACACTTTGGCTCCAGAATATCTATATAAAATGATACAATGTTTAATTACCAAGTCCACATAACTATAACAAAAAAACGTTTCTGTACATAACTTAGTCATATGAATCTGGTATTAAAGTATTACGTCAAAAGATATTGTCTTTAACTCTCATAAGTCATTTTGATAGTTCCTTTCTTTTCTTCCTTCTTATTTTTTTTTTTTTTTTTAAACAAAGAATCCGTAAATGAATGTAGTCCTACTCATTGAGCTTATGGAAATAATAACAGTTGTAAAACATTGCTGAATTCACATCATATTAAATTCATGAATGAAAATTACATCAAAATACTACTGTTACAATACTTTCAACATAAACCAAATATCAACTACTACCGTATTTTTAGTAGAGTAAATAATTTTTAGTCGAGTGCAGTGCTTTTAGTACAATGGGCTAATATACATTCAATGCAAGGACTTTCAGCAGTTACATAAGCATTTAGAAACATTGAAAACAAATACTAATGTCCTTTGCTTTATAATTGGACACATAAATATTTTTTAGTAAGGCATGTCAATCAATAATACTGTAACTACAATAATGATAACTGTTTTGATAAATTACGCACACATCATTATCAGCAATGTCTCATGACGAATACGCGAGGACGCTGGACTAAATACTATTTCAAACTTCGAACTACGGTTACTTTTCTCCAAATTTTGATTTGAAAACCTCATTTATTTTCTCTTTCTTAAGAAAGTAGATGAATTCCGTTTTTTCTCTCGCCTCATTCCCCTATAAAGCGCATTATCAGCTATAACAAGCTACAATATAACAAGCGCTTACGGTATTAATATTACCCGGGACATTGGCTACAATTAGTATTCCGCACATTGAAGAGCACATTCTCCACTCCCTGGGTAGCATTCCAACTTGTCGCCATTATACCTTCGTATATCCTACAGGCTACCCCTTTAACACCTGGGTGGAGAGAAGCAATGTAGATAACATGTCTAATTGCTCAAGGACATAACTGCCGTGTCGGGCTCTAACCAACGACCTTTCCATTCCCAGTCAAATGATTAAACCAATCGACTACGACACCTCTCCCAAACAAACGCTACATTTACTTTAGATTTCAGATAAGGAAAGATTTATTTAATCTACGACAAAATCATGAAAAGTCCAAAAGTAAAACTTTTGATACTCAATACAAAATCTTTACCAGCGAAATATTCAACTGCAATCGTCACCAATGCAGAAGCGACGCTCCCGGGGGCAGGGCATAGTGTCCCCACTTTTTCAAGTACCCTTAAAAACTGCCATGATAAATTCGTAAGAAGTGCCCCTATTTACAAAGTAAAAGTGCCCTTTTTAATTTTGAATGTGCCCCTATTACTTTTCACCTATGATAAGTGCCCCTTTTATTTTGACACCTGCCCTTTTTCCTTCGACAAGTTTCCATTTTTCTTTTGCAATAAGTGTCCATTTTCTGTTCTCATACGTGCTTTTTTTAATCTCTAGTAAGTGCCTCTTTTCATGTACGAGTAGTGCCCCTTTTCATTTTTGATAAGTGCCTCTTTCACCTCTGATAATAACCCTAACAAATTTAGGAGGTGCCCCTTTTCCTTTGTAAGAAGAGCCCCTTCCCCCTTTCTACTCCTTTCGAACTCCGATAAGCGCATCTTTTATTTTGACATGTGCCCCTTTTCTTTTATAATAAAAACCACTTCCCCCTTCTCATAAGAGCCCCCTAAAATATGATCGGTGCCCCTTTTCTGTCAACAAATGCACATTTTTCTTTACTATAAATGCCCCTTTTTCATTCTCATAAGTATCCCTTTTCATTCCTGGTCACTGCCCCTTTTCATGTCAGATAAGTGCCCCTTTTCACCTCTGACAATTCTCCTGTCAACAATGATACGTACCCCTTTTCTTCTCTAGTAAGGGACCTATCCCCTTTTCACCTCTTATAAATACCCTTTCACCTCTGATAATTTCCCTTTAAACAATGGTACTTGCCCGTTTTCCTTTCTAATAGGGGACCTATTCCCTTTTCACCAATGCCCCTTTCCCCTCTTATAAATGCCCTGTTCAAAATCTGATTGGTGCCCAATTTCCGTCTAAAAATGCCCATTTACCATTCTCATAAGTGACTTTTATCATCCCTGGTTGGTGCCTCTTTCCATTTCCCCTTTGATAATTACCCTTTGTACTTTGACACGTGCTCCTTTTCGTTTCGTCAGGCCCGGTCACACAGCCTTTCGCGTCTGTATCGCGGGTAAAATTTCGCGAGTTTTTTTTGCCCGCGGTTGCCCGTGGTGGAAAATGTGCAAAATTGGCTTACCCGCGGTTTACCCGTGGTATGCCCGCGGAACAGACGCCGGCGACTGTTCCGCGTCCTTATCGCGGGTGAAGCGCGGCGGTACCGCGGCCTACCACGCTTACACGCGGTACACACGCTAATGCACGTGATAACAACGCGGTACAGACGCGGAACAAACGTGCTATAACCGTGCTCCACCCGCAATTACCCGCTAAAATTTCGCGTCCAATTCCGCGTGTAACCACGTCTTAACCGCGGCCGTAGCACGTTCTAGCACGTTCGTTCCGCGTCTGTACCGCGTCTTTACCGCGTGTGTACCACGTGTACCACGTGTACCGCCCGCGATTATCCGCGGTCTAAATTTTTGGGCAGCCCAAAACTTTTTCGCGCGGCCAACCGCGTGTGAATTTCTTACCGCGTGTAACGACGGGTAAAGTACGGCTGTATCGCGTCTTTATCGCGACCTCAAAGCGTCCAACAGCGTCTGCTTCACGGGCAGAAATTTTTGGCCGTGATTCGGCCGCGATACGCCCGTGGAGGGCTGTGTGACCGGGCCTTAATAGGTGCCTTATCCCTCTCGATAAGTGTCCCCTTTTCCTCTTATCATTAAACGTGCCCCTAGTTTAAAGCGACTAAGAGCAATTTTCCCCCATAGCTCGCTCGCTACACTCCCTCGCATTGATTTATAGATGATATAATTATGTTACTTATCAAAGGTTTTTAGTCTTCCATAAGGAGAATGTGCTTATAACCCCATCATGATTGTGTTTTTTCCACTTTAGAAGATGTAACTTTTTGCACTACGACCTCACAAATCTTTTCCATGCTAGCTTCCCTTGCTCGCAAATGAATATTCAGACCATCACATCCAACTGCAAAGTATGATGCTTAAGCCATATATTGTATGATATATAAAGAGAAACAAATATTTAAGGATCCCAGATAATGTAATCACAATATAGGGGTTCGTGCCAATGTCTCAAAATTGTATATTTTCGCTTTAAGATTTCCCTTTGAAGGTGCCCTTTTCTTTCTCCAGAAAGTGCCCCCTTTTGTATGGTGCCCTCCCACTTTGGAAGTCGCTCCGCCGCCCCTGCACCAATGTGACCTAAATTGACCTTTCTGACATAATCGGCAAAATAACTACTATGAGTCAGAATCTAATAAAACATATAATCTCAAACATTTGGCAGTTAATGGCTGTATTGTATCCTCTGTTATCCATCAACATTATCATATTGAGTAGTTATAAATCGCATTTTAACATGTATATCGACAATGCACTATATAAATACATTCTTGTTAGCAGTAGCAGTAGTAGTAGTAGTAGTAGTTATATTTACATGAAACACAGATGTATATCGAATTCTAAAATTGTAAATGTATTTTGCAGTCTTATTTAAGGGGAAAAAAAAAATTCGTATCACTCCAAATGTACTCCTTGTTGACCCTCGAATTTACCACTTTCAGTCAGTATCTACATTCTGGTTTAAAGGGGACATCCACTTTGATAATAAGATGGTTTTAATAAAAGCACAACAAATGATAAGAACAGGTCAGTGAAAGTCCAATCAAAAATAATGTTATGAATTTTTGAAGTTGCGATGAATTAAACACAAGTTGGCTCTTTGTACATTAAATTGTATACAATTTAATGTTCTCCGTTCTTGATGACGGAATAGAATAGTTTCCCATACTTGGAAATAGAAACATTATTATTTGCAATAACCATTAGATAGGGCGCATATATCATGGAACATTTTCTCGAGGGAAAATAAATATTGATTTTTTTTTTTTTTTTTAGTACAGAGCAAATGGGAGGGGAGCTCACAAGATACGTCACAGAGTTGCCAATTTGTGTTTGATTGATTGCAAATTCAAAAATGTATAAAACTTTTTAATCGGAATTTGCAGCACGTTCCATGTGCTCCCGAATCGAGTGGAAAACCAACGTGCTTTTGTACTTTGCATCATACAATGGCTTTTGGGCTTTATTTTCATTGAGTTGATTTCCCATCCATGTTACAAGTTCAAATAAATTGCACTCTGTTTCTCCCATATTTTTACATCAACTTAAATTCTATCACCAGGTAGTTTTGCGCATGATGGAGAAGCATTTATTTTCCCCACATTTAGCAAACCCTCTACCAAATTGTAGAGCATTTTCCGTGCATCTTTTCCTGCTGTTTTTCACATTACCAATAGCGTTTCAACATCTTTGGTGGTGACTTTGACGTCTGTTAATCTCTGACTTTTGGCCCTTTAGATGTACATGTTTCTCTGAATGAACCAGCTCTTCTTCGTGGCATCAGGAATCCCAGAATTCTGCTTGGAGTTTCCCCCGCTATACATGCAAGCACATTACTCATTCAAATCTGACAATTTATCATGGAGAATTAAAAGACATACACAACGCAGTATTCGTATAATTTAGATGCTATAGCACAATAAATATTTCAATAACTAAACCAATTAATTCATGTATAGATAGATTATTAGATAGATAAATGAATGAATAAAAAAGATTAAATAAATAAACTAATCAATTTATTGATAACCCATTATGGTTCAAGTGTTAATACCAAGTACTTCGATTCTCATAGACGCCCACTCAATTAATGTTAGAGGATGAATCGTGATGTACCGTGCGGTAACTGGCTCAGGAAACAGTATCGTCACATATGTGGTAACATCAAAATTACCTGCATATGTCTGAAAAAGAACGAAAGCAATGGATAATGTTTATTTCTAATAATGATGATAATAATGATAATAATAACAATAATGAATAATAATTTTATTAATCAGAAAAGCCTCATCAGTATAACTGCTGCTTTTCCCAAGGGCCATGAAATTTATATAACCCCCGGAAACTTCCAGGTACCCATTTACACCTGGGTGGTGAATGGCAAATGTTGATTTAATGTCTTGCCTCGAATCACTCGGTATAACTCTTCCATGAGAAGTACAATATGGCACAGAGACTTTCTCGCCAAGGCACATAAATAATTGATGTTAATGGAACTTTTTGTACTTATAAAATACTTTTAAAAAAATCCTTTAATTTCGCATAGGCCTACTAGGAAATTCATCCTTTGAGATGTGTAAATTTATGTAGATATGGAAAAATAATTGCATGCAAAAACAATAAAGAATTAAAAAAAATACATAAGTATATAAGTAATACAAAGAGCATTACAAAAAGGAAGATGATAGATTTGACAAAAAAATGAAATAGGCATTTTCTGGAAGCGCGAAATGACACTCACTTTTCGTACCCCACACTGCTCTTCCAGAGCAAAGGTCCAATTTGTATTGTCCCTTGAGTAGGAGATTTGGAATGACGTAACCCTTTGGTTCGTTCCGGTCCGTCCCTGTGTGATAACACCAGTTACCAAAGTATCCTCGCCGAGATCGACCTTTGTGTGATTTTAATGATGAAAGGAAGAAAAATATTGATATATCCGATGGCAGATTATCTTGCATTTGATAGCAATGCTAAGGAAAAGCAATATATAAAAACATATGAACCATTTGAGCACATGTTCCCTTCAATATGAGCAAATCGAAAGGGCTGGTCAAATTTGAATGATATACGATGTATATAACAGTTATGTGTTTGTCTCCCCCTCTCCCCCTTTCTCTCTCTCTCTCTCTCTCTCTCTCACTCTCTCTCTCCCCATGTCACCCTCTCTTCTTCTCTTTCTCTATCTCTCTTGCTCTCTCTCGCCCTCTCTCTCTCTCTCTTTCCCATGTCACTCTGAAAAAGAGAGAAATGATGGGAAAGGGAGAGATTTGGAGAGACAGAGAGCGAGAGATGATGGAAGAGGGTGACATAGGGAAAGAGATAGAGAGCAAGAGAGAGAAAGAGAGAGAAAAGGTGTGATAGGGAGTGAGAGAGAGGAAGACGAACACATAGCTGGTATATTTACATCATATAAAATTAGTGTTCCATTGAAAAAGTCTTTCCATTTAAGTTTGTGGAAATGCATTTTCTAAGTAATTGAATGAGAAATCACCTCCACAGCACTAGTTTCTACGTTTTAAAACTTCATCAATGTTTCCAAATATTTGAAATCTGTATACATATTATATTGAAAGGATAGTGTATTACGGGATATTCATTGATATATATATATATATATATATATATATTAGCGGTATGATAATCAAATACATGATCAAAAGGCAGATACACAAAGAACATAAACTATAGGGGTAACTAAACTGTGGAGATTTCATTGTGTAACAGCGATTCCAAGTAATCAATGTTATGAAGTCAAAATGTCCCCCAATCCCTCTCAATAGTATACTAAATTGAATGCACGTAGTAAGAAATTGATCAACAAAAATGAAATTGAATGCCCCAAACAGGCCAATCGTAAGCGCCGCGTTAATCTGAACGCACGAAGTAGGAAATTGTATACGCACATTCGTAAATTTGATTTCACCGAACATGAGAATAAGAGTGCCGATAAATGAAACTTATTGCTCGGATTTTTAATTTGAATGCCCGAATTCACCTGCGAGCGATTTTAAATACAATACTTTATTGAAAAAAAAAAGAAACAAAACTTAAGATTAAAAGAGTTAAAGTATAATTTAAATTTCAGTTCGGTTACAGAAGGGATGAAAACGTGTATGTTTTTGTTTTTTTACAGACTGCTTAACTTAAGATTATAGATGGAGGGTGCATCTCAAAGTTTAAGAGGTAGTGCATTCCATAGTGAGGGTGCCAGGGTGCTGAAAGCACGTTCCCTGTAGTATCTGATAATGACTATGGGAGTTTGGAGGAGATTCATATCTATGGTGCGTAGATTACTAAATGTGAGAGTATGGCAATTTTTTTTAGAACAGGGGCTATTGAGTTCCAGATTAACTATAAAAGCTCTATCCCTTGTCTGTTTACTTGGTTCAAGGGACGGTAAGTGTATTACTAGTGGCTGATTGTGTATATTGTAAGTGTGCGAATGGAATAGATCACCTATGGCTAATATCTTATCTCTTCCTATTTAATTTCCCTTTTTCTGGTTGTTTTGCTTTTAAGCTTCATCCACCATTGTCTGATTGAAAAGATACAATTAGACAATACATTCTTTTAAATACTACTTCTTGAAAATGCAGAAGTCCCTTTTTTATTAATGTTTTTTTTTTTTTTTTTATCTTTGTTTTACATGCTATGAATGCTTTGGGAGCAACGCTTGAACAAGGCCTAAGGGCTTTATTTATGTAGTTCCCCATTTCATTTTCTAAATTTGTTTATGAGTTATTTTGTACCTTTTGTATCAATGTAATTTTTAATCGAGAATAAAATAAATGCAAATTGAAAAAAAAGTGATTCTTATAATGATGGGCATGATCGAGATCAAACACGACACAAACGTCTGTCCGACACCGTAATAATGGGTTCTTGTATAGCGCTCATGTCAGTCAGATTTGACCCTCCTAGCTGGCGCTCCCGATTATTACCCTGGCTTTAGCACGGCTGCCATACGGCACTCTAGCATTTCAAGGAATAAATTCATACCAGGTACCCATTTCAGGTTCTTCTAATTCTGGTAATCTTCAAAGGGCTATGCAGCCTAACACGAAGAGAAGGTTGATTTGTTTATACATTCTAGCTGTACAAAAAAGTATGTTTTGATATGGAAACACTTCAATTCGAATCATCTCAATGCGCATTTAGACATGCTAGAGCAAATTACCTTAAGCCACTTGTTGTTGTCGTAAAGGGCGGCGACCCATGCACCGGCGGATACCCATCCACCGGACCCCCTTGGAACGGAAACTCCATTCAGCCTTCCTCTGTAAGCTTCATGACCGGAACTCGTGATCGACGACGAGGTCAGACTAGAGTCTGGTATCCGACCATCTTCCACGCCAAGCCCCACACCGAGGACAGAAGGTGCGCAGCCTAATTTTGCATCGAGGTTCATCGACGCTGCAAAAAAGACGGGAAAAAAGAAAGATTCAGATACCCAACTGACCTTGGAACTAGCTTTCTTTCCTACTAACTTGCAAGGCAAGTTTGTCCTTTGAATATTTTTTTCCTTAAATGTGATCGGGAAATCTACCCTGACAACAAGCCATATGACGTATTAATACAAAACAGACGAGCAAGGACAAAAACAAAACAACAACAACGAATGGAGAAGAAGGAGAAGAAATGAAGGGAAAATCTTAGTTAATCAATGATTATCATGATTATGAAAATACAGTTATGTTGATTTTTCACGTGTTAATAAAACCTGCCATGCACATTTGTGCAATATTTTCCTGTATTGCTTGAGTATGAGTGTGGGAGGATGATTGTTAATAACCATAGGGAAAATTCCTCTGTGTAGGGCCATGCATTATATTATATTATGGTTCAAGCCATGCTCACATAGAAGATTAGGTTATAATAGGGGTCGGGGCAAAATGCAATGAATTATTGATAATTTATTGCATTTAATTTTTTTTTTAAATTTATTTGTGGGGGCGGCGACGTACTCTAGTCCCCGCTGTGTACAGTCATGATTCAGTGGCTAAGCAATGGCCTCGTTACTGTGAGCCCCCAGGATCAAAACCGTGTGGATGTGCTATATTAGTGCCCTTTTATGAGGCATTAACCCTCAGTATATTCTCATCCTTCATTATTCAGTTAATGACTCACAGATTACATCAATATCAAACTTTATGGGAAAGCCTGCCAGACCGACCAAGCCAGCTTTTATTCGAGTTGTATCTTCTTGAACAATCTTGAACAATCTTGTTATATAATGCCTTCTAATAAATGTTTTGAACATCAAATAATTTCAGTTTGCTCATTCTCGATTTTTAAAAATATCAAATAATGTAAGTATTCTTAACATTGCATGATTTCAATCTCAATCGTCAACGTTCACACCTAAGTATATACTGACGATGTATAGAACATTGCAAAACATGGCAAATCTTCCAAATAAAAATGATCTATTTGAATCTCTATACCACCAACAAAAAAACAAACACTAATCTATTGTTCTTTATTAAAATTTTCGATTGAAATTTGTGTCGTGTATTTGGTGTCTGACAAAGCTAGAATGGCTACCACACTCATTTCCCTCTCTTATTATGACTTTCTGAACATTCCTTTCCCTCTCAATACAATAAATTTCACCTGACTAAGTTATTCAAACCATCCCGGATCGTGGCGTCTCGCCACTCCTATTACGTAATCATTAAAAGGAACCGCATATACAATATTTTCCTGCTATACGTTGTACCGCAGGAAAATACAATTACTGTCAGTTTTGACTTAGGGACATGGGCCCCTATTTGATTAGCATAGTAGCATACACATGCTTTATCAGCCACGAAAAACAAACAATCACAAATTATTATTCAATAAAATCTGTGAATATATACTATTATCTAGATCTATTAGGAATGAATCATTGTCAAAATCAGTCCATAAAATGGGGTAAAAATTATTATTCCACAATTATGACCAATAATAATATAGGATTTCCCGGCCAAATTCGCGAGTTTGTCATTCAAATTAATTTTTCTTGCGTTCAAATTCGACGGTTTCAGTGCAGTCAGGTATATCTCGGGTTTATATTCCCTTTTCTAGTTTTCAAACCTATGGAATTTTCGTTAGAATCTACGTAATATGTTTCATTCAAATTAATGAACAATGTGCTTCTTTCGCTATTTAGTCATTCGATTTGGCGCAACACGATTTTCTGAAAACGCGACGGTGTACTTCTAGCATTCTAATTCATTTGTAGCATTCAAATTAGCACTTCGTGCACTTAAATCGATGGT
The DNA here is from genome assembly GCF_000002235.5 of Strongylocentrotus purpuratus. Lineage (NCBI taxonomy): Eukaryota > Metazoa > Echinodermata > Echinoidea > Camarodonta > Strongylocentrotidae > Strongylocentrotus > Strongylocentrotus purpuratus. The sequence goes on along the minus strand of NW_022145597.1, from coordinate 32,641,476 downwards.
CAATATACATTTCTCGTTCATTACACACTTTATATAGCTCATTTTTTTTCTTTCAAGATTTTTTTTTTTTCATGTGTATTTCATCATATTTAATTTCTTGCATTTATACACTTATACTTATTAGATTTATCTGATATTCATCAGCATTTAAGTTTGATTGTTAAGAAGAAAAAAAAAACGACTTGCATCTACGGACCTGATGGTCTCAGTATATTTGTAAATGTTCATGTAAGGAAGTTGTTTGTCTTATGTTTCATCATAAATTTATCATAATTTCATCATAATTTCATTATGGAAGAAGGGTACAATATTGTGACTGGGGTAGGGACTAGAGTCAACAATTTGAACATGATTCATTATTTAGCCATGTCTTTAGCCATCGATCTGCTGACGGGCAAGTGAACTATGAAACTCTTTAAGAAAAACAGAGGGGTGTGCTGGGTATAAGAGACGATATGAATTACTTTTGTAAAATTCCGAGTCTGTAGTAAATAGGGGCGATTGAGGGTACCCCACCTTTCCCGGGTATATGAACATGTCCGTGCAGAAATGTCATATCCCTTGATTTCGACCCTTCTTTACTTTATGTCTGACTACACCCATCTGCATTGTCCTGAAAATAAATAAATGGAATAACAGCTTAGACCCCAATGGCAAATCTTGCATTTTAACTGCATTATTTAAAAACTGTAAAAGTTTGTTGCAATTCTTCCCCCTAACATTTCTAACTTGAATAAAAAATATTATGAATACGAATGCCAGGTGTTAATTTGAATGATAAAAATTACGCTTGGACAAGTGAATATTAATTTGAATGCTGGTTGAGCAGTTTCGAAATTGAATGACAGAGCTATGAAACCCTTCGACCAAAATCCTAAATTAAATACAAAAACTGGAAAATTGAATGATAATTGGCATGGCAAAGCCGATCTGCGCTAACTTAAATGCAAAGTAAATGAATTCGAATGACAAATACGCGAATTTGGCCGGGAAATCCTATATATAATAATAATAATAATATTTAATTTTCATATAGCGCATGATACAAATGTCTCTAAGTGCTTTACAAATATACTATTACCCCGGTCATTGGATTCAGTGGATATATATATATATATATAAACCTTTTCTTTCAGTAGTCCTACTCTCCACCTACATATTCCATCAATTAGAGGTCACTTTAATTTGTCAGAAGTAAACTTTCTCTCTTATTAACAGTTCTACTGTGCACTTACCTATAGCATCAGTTAGAGGTCCATACCCATATAGCTCCATCCTCAAAGAAATGTAACCGTGATTGGTCTTTGGATGGATCCGGAAAGAGCGTCCAACTATCGGCCTAGCAAGCGTGTGAGTCACATGGCTATCACGGTCATAGTTTCCCGGAAATATCTATAAAAAAAACATATTAAGTTATATTGCAAAGAAAAGTCTCTCTTAATGAAGCTAATCGTTAGTTCATAACTCTATACGGCCTGTGCAGTAATACAGTGCTGACTACACACATTATGGCTTTGAAGAGCCAGTAATGATTATCATGGAAATAGATTTCTTTTGGCCTCGTTTTTTTCTTCTCATGGCAAGTCCCTATCTCAGTTTCCTGAACGATATTGTCTCACCTCCCTGGTCTAAAACAGCGAAGAGCTATCTGAGCTCCTGCGCTCGTTGTGGTCGGAACTTTCCTATTTACATGGCTTGATCAACTAATATGTCATTTTCGTAAGTTCTAATTCTTGTTTTTCATAATTCATTTTGGAAAATCCTGATTGGTTTGACAGATAAGTAAAGGCCTATAACTTGTTTATTGCTTTTTTTACACTCTTCTGCCCATTATCATTTTTTGTCACCTTTTATACATGAGACGAAAAATTGAAGTTCCTTCTCCTTCTTTCCTGTTCCCTAGTGTAGGAACTAAAAATGAAATATGGCATAATGTAAACTTATTGTGCATTTAAAAACGTCCACATCTCACTATCCTGAACAGTAATATCTTAAACACCGAAGAAGTGATCGGAACTTCCCTATCTGCATGACTTGATTTAATTCATTTTGAAAAATCCTTATTGGATTGTTAGGTAATCAAAGGCCTATATCATGTAAAACGAAAAAAGGAAATTCCTTTTCCCTCTTTACTGTTCCCCAGTTTTTGAACTAAAACTAAGATACAGCACTATGTAAACTTATTGTTCAAATTTTTCTCTCCAGGAGAGCTGGGGTATCTACTTTTGTTCATGATATTGATAATGGAATATGGAGGGTTTTGTTTTCTTTTTTTTTCTTTCATTTTTTAAAATCCCTCTATGTTAAACTGGAAAACTCTGTCTTTCTTTGGTTGTATTGTTTTTTTTTCTCCTTCAAAATAAATAAATTGATAACAATAATATAAATAACAATAGGAACTCGTTATATCAAAGCATTGTTTCATAAACTTTTACTTCAGCAAGACAATCCAAACGATTTTATATATAATAATAATATATACCATTTTTGTTTGTTTTGTTTGTTAGTTTTTATTTTCTTGTCAGCCCTGGCACAAAGAAGTTGTATTATAGTATAGCGATCAGTTTTCCATAGTCCCATGGAGTTCTTACGAGGTTACACTGTATATTTCTGAACATAAAGACCACCGATTAAGGTTCGTTAAAAATGTAAATAAGGAAACTGCAGTTCTGCATTTACCTCAACTGATCCAGAGTAAACGTTCAAATAATCAGTCCAATCTGTGTTGTCAAAACTAGAAGAAATAGTGTATGACGTCACCCACTGATCAGCGTTATTTCTACCCTGGGTCGTTATGGCCGTTACGATATAGCTGGACTCGAATTGGACCTGCATCCATTGGTATTGGTCGGCCGAGTAAGCGGCCCAGACTGTCGCAGAGTTCAGGCGGCCAGAACGGCTGCACTGGGACGCCGAGTAACAGGATGATTCGGAGAAAGCCGAATCGGGAAGAGCACCACTTTCAAGGCCGAGTGGTTGACCAGATATATTACACGGGTTTACTGTTGGAAATAAAGTCAAGAAATAATACAAGCATATTACAGAGTAATACTACGGAGGCATAGGAGTGCAAATAAAACACGAGAGTGAAAATTATATTCCATACCAAAGCATAAAAGTCATAAAACCATCAGTAAACACGGTGTTGGAAAAATGCAACGAGATTATGATATCTTAAAAAGCATTTTACCGTCGTCGGTGATATTTCGTAGGTGAGGTCTTTGTAGTATCCCCAAATCTTTTCTTAAATTTTATAAGGATGTACAATCTAAGTTGATACTACAGAGATAACATTTTTACAAAATGTAGTATTTTTTGCCTAAATTATTTTAAAGTTCATAGGACCACTAGGGGTAACTACAGTAGGTTAGCAGTGCATTTTTATCGAATATGGTCGAACATTTGTATAGATGTTGCCAATCTAAATATCTCTCCATTTTGTTAAACTCCCAGTACATGTAAAACAAGTTTTCATTTTGATAAAGTTTCACTGATGAAGTTACTCTTTGTCACCCTTGTGTAGACAAGGCATTATTAATATTATTCTCATCATCGTCATCTTAATCATCACCATTATCATTATTGATATTACTATCATTATTATTGCTATTATTAATACATGTATTAATATTTGCATTATTATTATTATTATTTGTCATCATAATTAATTTTATTATTATCGTTATTGTTATTATTACTCACCGGGGCAACACACAATGGAAATAATTTCATTCTCGTTTATCAGTCCCACTTTAATCTCACTGTACCAGCAGTCGGTGATGTTTGTGGCATTAGCAGGGCATATCACTGATTCGGCTTCAGCAGGAGCATCGACGGACGAGGACTCATACAGTGGACCGCTCACTGTCGCAAATACTCCTTGTTCAATAAAATTGAAGTAAAAAGTAGGAAACCAGAGTAGTCACAATAATGTTGTGAAGAAAACAGAAACAGAATATTCACTTTATCGGGTACCAAAAGAACGGATTTGTGATGACATACACCATATCATGTTGTATCATCAAGCAATCTGCTTACAATGACAGTCCTTCTTCCGCAAATAATTTCTAATGTTTAAGGATTTAGTATTTATGACAGTTTATCATTTCGTTTTTTAAATTAACAATTGTTACATATATTTTCCTTATTTATGATTCATTGTCAGAAATAAACTTTTTGTACTTTATATTAGTATTTTTATCGAAAAACTGTGTATTTACATGCATGCAAAGAAAAGAATATAAAATAAAATCAAAATATGCAATTTGGGTAGGCTCCCGAAACAAGAGTTTTGAAAACTGAAAATAATATGAGAAGAATTAAGGTTGACGAGGGAGAAAATCAACTATGAAATGGAATTTAAATCTCCAACTCGACCGTAATATAAATACTCCTGATCATGACACCAGTATTACATGTAAAAAGAGGAATACATCAATAATGAACTGAAAATAAGTTATTTTTTTTTAATTTAAAAACAAGAAATCAGAGTGAATAATAATATGTGTAAAAAGACTCAAACGCTTCCATGGAATCTCCAAAAAAGGGAAACAGTAAAGCAAGTCCACGCTCCAAAAAACCTTGGGTGAACTATAGCATCAGATGGAAACATTATTCATGAGATAAATGAAAGAATTACAATGACAAAGGGTACATTCAATCAATTGAAATCCGTAGTTGAACAAATAGAACATTACCATGAAAACCGAAATATGTAGCTTTAAGTCATTATACCTGATCCGTTTTTATTCTGCAGGTGTGAGTGTGACAATAAACAAAGAGCTTAGGAGAAGATTAAAGGCCACAGAGATTAGAAAAGATAACAAATTAAGAAAAGCACCCCTCATCAACACAATAAGAAAGAGGTAAATGTAATTTGTATGCCACATAATCATACAGAGAGGATAATTTAGAGGGAAAAAAAATTATACTATTAAGAGGGAAGATTGCTGAAAAGAGAAGCAATGGAAGCAACGCCTCACATATTTGCAAAGCCTGAAACAAACTTGCAACCAACAGTTAAATAAGCAATATCATTTATTTAAGAATAGTTGATAATAGACAGAAATGGAGGGCCATAGATGATATGGATAATGTCTTACCTTCAAACCCTAGATACTGACATGCCAGTTGGGATAAGTTCATGTTCCAATGATCTTGATGTACCAGCACGTACGTGTTAGGACTGGAGCTGGACGTTAAAGTTAGTGTTCCTTCATTTATCTTTTCACCAAGAAGCTTTAACGAATGGATGGTTACATCTATACAGTTTAAAATTAAAAAATAAGACAGATATATTGAGGGGAAAAGGAACAAAAATGGAACTCATTTACTGACTCGTTGAAACAAGTGTTAAACAAGACTTTACGGCGATGTAAAGTGGCTATACAATATACAAAAATTGTTTTTTAGAACACGTTTTGTGTTGATGTGAATGCAATTATATACGATTTGTGATCTACCACTCCCAAATTTACAGGGCCATTTGCTAAAAGGACTTATGATATGTAAATATTTAGGTGGCGTTTATAGAGAGTTGGCTACATTTCTTTTAGCACTTCATCAAATCGTATTTCTAGAGTTCCTGTGAAATCCCCCTCAGAACGCTTAAAGAACCACAGGGGATCACAATAGCACAGACATGGAGATCGACATGGTCATACGACCACATTTTTTAATGATTGTGTTCATCATACCACACAAAAAACATGTAGATTATTTCCAAAACAGTCAAACCTGTTAACTGAGGGTACCCAAGGGAATACTGGCCATTGTAGACAGGTGGCCTTTCTAGGCAGATCCTATAAAACACTTTTCTCCCCTAAGGGAGACAAAATACATGGCGATTATAGACAGGTGGCGTTTATAGAGAGTTGGCCACTATTACACACGATTGACGATATCTCATCTTTTGTATACTTAGCCAATACTTTTCCTCAATGTACACACAGAGAAATAAAAGGTATTCTTGGGGAGTAAAACGAAATTGGAAAAATAGGGCGCCCCCTATTACATCTTTTAGGCATAAAACACGGAAATACGCAAGGGTGTACAGAATAGTCATTTGAGGTTGTTGTTGGTAATAATTTAATGGCGTTCATTCAGTATTGAATATATACGCCATATCTTCAGTTTTTATAAGAAAATCAGTTATACATAAGAAAACTGAGAGTAAAGATGTGTAATGATATAATTATTAGTCAGTAATTAGTCAGTAATGCGATTTATTAGGAGTCTCTGGATGGTTTTCAACTTCGTGTTTCTTCTTTTTTATAAAAGTCATTTGAGGGGTGTAATTTTACACCCTACTTTAGTCAGACGAGCTCTGATTGGTCAATATATTGTAACAAATCAGGGCTTTGGTATTGGGAGGAATGGCGCATCGTGTCGATATAGGTACTGCCAAATGAAGGAAAATTAGCATAATTTACATATTTTAGTCATGTTGAGGGAATTATCATGTTTCATTCGGGCATATTATTTGTGTTGAATTTATCTGATCAAGAATAAGGGGTTGTACCGAAGGTTATATTTGGTAATTTAATGAAATTAGCAGAAGTGTTGTTTTACTAACTAGTACATTATTGCCTTCTTATACGTGTAAAGAAAGGGAAGATATTCAGTACAGTAGGCGTTGTGGCGTGCGCCTGTAATCCAGCTAACAGTGGAAGTTACAAACTGATTCAGCCGAGGACGCAGGTTCAAACCTGATTCACGTCTTTCGGATGGTGACGTTTAAAGGTCGGTCCCCAGACGTAAATAATCATATCTGATTGATACACGTCTGTAAAAACCAAATATACACACACAGTACAGTAGGATTGTGTATTAGGTATTGCCACTACATTTGGTCCGATATGTCCATCCAGGCCTGCCTCACCGAAACTAAATTTAAGTTGTTTCTTGCAGTCTGCACTTGTGTTGAGTTCACACTTACTGTTGTTTAGGTAAGCATTAAATCTTTTAGACATAATATAACTCGACATTCTGGTCTGATTTCTTTAGAGCAGTGAAACGTAGACAAAAGGTTGAGAATCAGTGACTGTTAGGTGATTACGAAGCATGGATGATTGATTGCTCGAGGGATGACCAATTAGTTGATGCTGTGCATCAGAGGGGTGTAGATTTACTTCCCACATGGTGTGGAATCGATCATATAGGGTATACAATTCAACCCAATGGGTCATATTGCTCCGTTTTGTCTCATTTCACAACGCCCCCTATCGTCGGAGTCAGCAGCCTAACATGTTAGCCTATTGACGTTTTTTTTTTTTAAATCGTTAAAAATTCATTTTTTGTTTAAACGAAAAGCACATCCACCCGACGTACGTTATCACTAGCTCTTTCATTGGAGCCCTCATGTCTCATTGACTTTTGAAAGTTCACCCACCGTAATTTTTCAAAATAGGTTGCAAGCTCGTCATTGCCTATAATGCACATGTGAAACAAGTCGAACTTTGTACTCAGTTTGCCATGCGATTTTAAGATTATAGGTCGAGCACACGAAAGATAAGAAGCATGAATTATTATAGATCACTTCTGCCTATTTCATTATGTCCATTTCATCCAACCCCCACCGTAATTTTTCAATTTAGTAAAAGTAAACATTTAGCCGAGGTGAGCAAAAACATGAATATTCATGACACACCATGGACTATTTGGTTATTAACAGAGGGGTGCAATCGGTCATCACGTCAAACTCCCCTAATTGCCACCAAGTATTTCGTATAATTATATAGTTTGGTATGTTTCTTTTACTCACTCATGAATTATTAAATATCAATGATAGTTTAAAGGGACTATGTCCCATTTGCAGGCCAAAAAAATGAAAAAGTTAAATTCCAACTGCATTTGAAAGATAATACTAATTTAGAACTTCCCTAAAAAAGGTGGGGCTTGAAAATGTCTTCAAGTGGGAAAATAACGACTATTAGTTGTCAAATCGACTTTAGGGCTATAGGGCCCAAAAGTAATAGTCTTGATTTTCAGACAATTGTACCAAATTTTCATACGTGTATTGCTGCACAAAGATTCAATCAGTTTAATCTTGGCCATCACAAGAAGTGGGTTATTGATGTAGACAAATGCTCATGTACCCTTTACAACTCTTTTCATTTATGTTATTACCAAAGAAGAAAAAAAGCCAGTCAGTCACTCAATAGTGTCTGGCAGTGAAGTCTAGCAAGTAAACGGTTTTCCTTGCATAATTTGAATATGAGGACACTGCTAACGTTTAAATTTCACAGATAGGACATACATGACATGTTTTCATAATTCCTGCAAAGTTCTACAGCATTTGAGGTTGGCTGCAAAAGGGACATAGTACCTTTAAAGAAATGTAAAAGAAATTTTAGTTGAAATTTATTAACAAAGTAATTTATATTAAGCAAAGCAATCTCACATACAAAATTACTATCAAGTGTCGTCTGCTACGCCGATCGTCGCCTGCTTCGTTAAAGGCACATATTTATCGTTTGGACTGTAAGATATAAAGTGAGATTTGAATTTTCCTGCGGTACAACGTATAGCAGGAAAATGTTGTATATGCGGATCCTTTTAATGATTACGTAATGGAAGTGGCGAGGCGGTTTGGTTTGAATAACTTAGGCAGGTGAAATTTATTGTATTGGGAGGGAAAGGAATGTTCAGAAAGGCATAATAAGAGAGGAAAGTGGGCGTGGTAGCCATTCTAGCTTTGCACCTACATCAGTACGAGAATACACCCGACGGCGCGGTGGCCTGTACTTATAGCGCGCGAACACATCACACCCAATGGCATACACCCGGTACCCTGCAACACAGTGGATTATTCTAAGAAATTGAACATTTATCTACAAAATGGACCTCTTGAATCATCTGAGAAGTAACTTACCCTATTCTGATGACTTCAATGAATGTCAAGATAACAATGGCTGCTTTTCCATCCAAAAATAAAACTAGTTTGCAATTAGAAATAGTCAATTTCTCGATAATTTCACAAAATATATTTGCCGCCGCATTCAATATGACGTCATTGACAGCTGATTGGCTAGTTTGGTAGTGACGTCGAACGAGCTATGATTGTGCTGCAGTGATCAAGCGAGCGAAAACGAGACAATCGGAGCAATATGGTACATTTGAACCCATTTTTCATGAAAATGGAACCAAAAGGTGTTAATTAAACACTATTGGGTGCAAATTTCACTCCTTAAAGGGAGTAAAATCATAACCTTGGGGTGCAAATTTACACCTTCTGGTAGGGTGTAAATTCATTCCCTACATTTGGGATTAATTTATTCCCTACATTTGGGATTAAATTTACTCCCTGAGGGGTGTCACTTATGCGATAAGCATTTACTTCCTAGAGAGAGTAAATTCAAATTTCTTTTCTCTGTGTGTATATCATGATGGTCTTCAAACCAGAGGCGTGTAAATCCTGTATCGCTCTCCTCATGAGTACATTTACCTCCATGTACATGTAGAAATAGGATCAACAATTAATGTTTGCCCCCCCCCCCTTAAACTAAACTTCTGCATATGCCTCTTGCTCACTTACCCTTCTCACACCTTTCATCGAGAGAGCCGTCTAAAGCGAAGTAGTTAATCCACTTCCGCTCTCCTCATCGAATACCTCACGTAGAAAAAGATTTTGCCCTGGGTTCGCCCCCTCATCCCCACCGTATAGAAGATTAAAAAAAAAAAAAACCCTGATCCGTTTCTGCCTCTGTCTCACCATCCTCACAGCTTTCACCACGATATTTATTGAAGCAGAGACAGTAATGCCTGTCTTGTTCTCTTTCACAAGTGCCTCCATGTAGACAAAGGTTTTCCCCCACCCCGCCTCCCGTACCTAAATGTCAAATCCTTACCTGCCTCCAACCCTGTCTCACTTACTTTCTTCACACCTTTCACCACGGTAGCGATCTAAACAGAGACAAGTAAATCCTGTCTCCGTCTCCTCGCAAGTGCCTCCATGAAAACAAGGGTTTGAGCGGCATGCTGGTGACAGAAATAAAACAGGGGGAAAACATGGATAAGAAAAGTGAATACCCCAAGGTCTAATACATTCATAAAAAAAAACAGTGGTGTAAGAACAAGGGACACGAAGGTCTATGTCCCACATAACGGCTGAGAAATAAAAAGAAATAAGAACGCGAGAAAAGAGAGAAAGAGAAAGGGGGTAGGGGTGACAGGAATTGAAACAAATACGCCTAGACCACTAGACCACTACAGTAGCCTTGTAAATTCTTATTTCGTTTATCGAGTAAGACCGATGCCCCCTCCTCCCCTACCACCCGAACCAACAAAAGTGCCATGCCTTAAGTTCAATTCAAATTGACAAATTGACAAATTTTGTGGTGGATTTTTACATTTGTAGGCTCTACAACCACCCCAAAGGGACTTTTCGTCTAGAACAAAGCCTAGGTGGAGTACCTACAGGGTGGCCCAGAGGACACGTTCCCCCTCAGTAAAAAGGTAGAAGAAAAACGAAGGGGTAAAAATAAGGAAAAAAGGAAAACAAGAAAAAGGCGAGTGAAGACGAGTAAATAGTAGACATAACAACCCATCAGACGCCCATCATTATGATTCATGACCTGACATTGCGTTTCTTCCACCGAGTAAGTTTGGTGCCACCCATTTTGTCTTGATTATGTTTATAATGGATTTACATGCGCTGTAACACACAATGGAACTATTCCGTGACCGTTTATTCAGCAGCAGCCCTTAGAAATTATGCTGTTCATCAACATAAATTGAAACATAAATCAGGTGGAAGGAGCAATTCATTTCCGCGGGACGGGATATTGCGTCTAGTTAAACGCACTTCTAGCCATTATACTCGCAAACATACGTTTCTGTGGAGGGTCAATTTACCTGGTCATCTAATTAGTTCCTCCATTGGTATTATTTCGATAGCCTTGTTTCATTTCATAAAACATAATGGACTGTACTTAACCAATTGCAAATTCTGCTGCCTGTTCATTCATGCGTGATCCTCCTATGATTAATAGGGTCTCATCAATTATTAGTTTATTAATTAAAACCTAAGCCTCCCCTCTCTCTCTATCTCTCTCTCTCTCCCTCTCTGTAGAACCGCTTTTGCCGCAGGGACAAGTAAATAGCACAATATACTTCAGTACATTAAATGTATACTAATATCACACTGAAATGGATTTACAGCGTTTTACGTGTAAATTTGTCATGACTGTGCTACGAAATATTGTTCCTTGGTCGGTGGTTTTATTTATTTTTGTCCGAATCATCATTCATAACTTTTTGTCTCCCTTACCTTTTTTTTGTTTCTATCAGGTTTTCCGTGTAACATAGCAAAGATTGCTTGTTCAAAAGTAATCAGATTCGATGCAATGTTAGATACAGTTATTCGCCATGTTTTGGATTTTTTTCTTCAAAATTGACATTTTCATTGTAAAGGGCATGTGGTATTGTTTAAGGCAGGCTGAATGAATATGTGATTTTGCGTGTAAAAAAAACTGGCGTAAAGGTGTCAAAAGACATATTCAATAAATTGTCAAACCAAAACGAAAATTTATGATTATATATATTCCTTTATGCAAAGTCAGTTCCAAGCAATGTTTTTTACAGTTTTCTTCAGGAAAAAAATCATAGTACAAAATGCTTGGTTTATCATGTTTACTTTTGTTATATATGTCAAATTTCATTTGGAGGTTTAAGTTTAAGTTGATATGCATCTAGGATGCACTAGACATTAAAGGGACTTGGTAACATTGTTCAGATGAGAGATAATGGTGCTATTAAAGGTAGTGACTTTAATGCTACATGTACAATTAAAGATAATCTGAAAATTTGAGTGAAAACAGACCATTATTAATGATACAAATTGGGAAAAACTGGTCTGATCGATTCCTTAATTATCCCAACTATATTATTACAATTTAATTACATTTTAGGTGAATGTAAATCGTGTCAAAGCAATAAATTGACTCTACATACCATTCCAGACATTCAACTGTTGACAGATTTTTAATAGCTTGTTTTATGTCTTTTTTTTATGGAAAACGGTTTGGAAAATTCAAAAATGGTTAGGAGAATTTAATGTTAATCACAGTTAGAGGGTGTTGCACAGTGACGCCTTCAAAGAAAACCATAGATATCTTCGTTCTTTGAGAATTTGTTCAGGATTTGTTTGCATGTCAGATGGTCAGTACAGTAGAAGGAATATAATCGGTAACATTTCAGACGAAAACTTAGCAATTTTTTCATCAACCTTCAACAATGTTACCGAGTCACTTGTAGTCAATTTGAAAGGAAGCATTGTAAAATGGAATGGCACGGAAAAAAGCCCGGAAGGCGAAAGGTTTAATTGTTTGGTGATATCGGAAATAATGTTTGTTTATCCAGGAAAGCCTCTTCAACATGAATGCTATTCTTCCTTGGGGCCCTGCTATTATTCTACAGTTGTCAATGACAAAAGATTACCCATTTACATCTGGGTGGAGTTTGAGCACGTTTGAGTGCCGGGCTGGGATTCGAACCCTGTACGGCTGGTTTGAGAGTCAATTTAATTAGCCACTATAATTATCACGTCACCTCCTATCGGTGAATATATGATTGTCAATTATTTTGAATGAATGACATGTTCGGTTTTTATGCCTGGTCACGGTAGAAGGGCAATTCTCAAGCTCTAATCTGTGTCATAATAAAATGGTTCTTCTTCAGTAGCATATAGATATGAATTGAAACAAATGCTTTTTTTCAACTCCTGCGTTATTTTTCGGTTACATGTCGTTATACCGGAGGTTTGTTATTCTGATAGTTCGTTTAATTCCGAAGGATTGTAATTCTGAAGGTTCATATTTCAGAAAATATAATAGGGTTCGTTATTCCAAAAATGACGTAGAACCATGTATCGTTTATCGGAATTACGAACCTTCCGAATAAGGAGACATTTTTCATTTTCAGAATTACACACCTTCAGAATAATGAACCCTCTTTCAAACCATGGAATAAGGAACCCCCTGGTATGGGGAAATTCATTTGTGTTGGAAGTACAAAACTTCCGAGTTATTAACGTTCAGAAAAACGAGGCCTCCCTCTTTTTTCGTGCCACCTCATTTCAGGGCATCTGCATTTTAATTCTACCTGGTTCGGTGCAATAGTAACGTCGGACATCATCAGGAATCTGGAGGTCTGTTTGGAGGTCGGATATTAACCAGTCTAGATCGGGTTGCATGGGTTTCGGGATCAATTGTACAGTCTCACCGCTCTCCAGAGTGATCACAGGACATGACATCATGGAAACATGAGGACAAACGTCATGTACGTCATATGATGCTAGAATGGAAATAAATGAAAGAATTAATAAACTAATCAACACATCGATAGATAAATAATTAAACAAATTGATAAATGTAGAAGTAAAAGTGAAAACAAAAAGAAAGATAAAATGAATAAACAAATAATTGAATAAATATAAATACATATAAACAAAAGCAAAATGACTAGGCTATGTACGAGGTATAACAATGATTATTGTGAAGTTCTTGTTGTTCAAATAGGTTAGTAATTCATTTAAATTAACACGAAATACACTAAAAAAGAGTTTTTTATCATTAAATCTTTGCCTTGGAATAATTGACGTATTATTGAATATCTTTATTTCAAAGTGATAACAAAATGACGAGTGAAATAATGATAATAATAATAATAATAATAATAATAATAATAATAATAATAATAATAATAATAATAATAATAATAATAATAATAATAATAATAATAATAATAATTAATATATGTCATCTTAAATCGCCCAGCTACTATATGAACATGCTCTATTGCGCTTGATACAAAGTATTACATTATTACCACGGCTGTAGCTCAGCCGCCATAGGCGCTAAAGCATTAGGAATTATATCAAGCTATTATATATAATAGCGTTAGTATATCAATGGAAAGACCGAGTATCATGAACAAACGTTTATAATCAGCGACCACCAACGAAATGTGTGTGTGTGTGTGTGTGTGTGTGTGTTTGTGTGTGGAGGGGGAGGTGTGTATTTACATGAGCATAATATCTCTTGCAATGACGTGAAATGAAACGTGGATACATATACTTGTTTAAATAGTATATAGTAGAAATAATAAGTGTACCCCCTCCCCCACACATACCCTCACAAGTTCGGCGGCTGCTGACAATAACGTCAAAAATAATACATGAGGGTGTTTGTTCATATTCTTATTTTCATTTGTTGTCAAAGGCTATTTTAGAATGTTTGTTATCAAAATTATTTTAGGAGGTTACCTGTTGTCGGAAATAATAGGTTCACGATGAGGAAACAGATTGTCCATGGGTAAGTCTGGTGAAAGAAAAATGAAACATTAAAAAAAAATGAATCATACATGGGCCTATACCGAAATGAAGTTAAACAGTAAAGCTGTTAATTTTTTTTTCTCTCTCTCTCTCTCTCTATATATATATATCTACTACAGTGTTTCCTTACTTTCCTCGCCCTCCTCATCTAGACCTCTCCCTTCTTCCTCTTCTGTCTTTAATTGTTCATTCCGTTTCTCTTGTTCTCCCATCCTGTCTCTTCTTTCAAGTACAATGATGTCGCTCTCTTTCTCGCTATCTCTCGCTCTCTCTCTCTACTATTTCCTTACTTTCCTCGCCCTTCTCATCTAGCCCCCTCTCTTCTTCCTCTTCTGTCTCTAATTGTCCGTTCCATTTCTCTTGCTGTCCCTCTAGTTATGCCTTCTCTCTCTCTCTCTCTCTCTCTCTCTCAATGTCTGTCTATATCTCTCTCGCTTTATCCCTCTCTTTTAATACCTATCTACTTACCTCTTTCCTTTTTATTTTTTTGTCTGTATTTTTGTTTATATGATGCACACATTTGCATTGTTATATTGTTTTATTCGTGGTATACAAATAACTCATGTTTGCGAGTGAGTTAGCGAATATGCACTACATGCAGGAGAATTCACAATGAATGAGACTCGTCTAGTTCATTTTCCAACTCATTGATAACCAAGTGCAGTGCATGTCACTAATGTACAAGCTTAAATTGTTTATAAGACGGGTCTATAGTATGAGTTTGAAGTCGACAAATTGACTAAAAACCCGATAAAAATGACAAGAATCGCATATCATGGAGGCCGCCATTTGCTTTATTGAATTACGTCACATTACAAAAAAGGATGTATTTCACTTCATAATGAATAATAAGACTTTATCAGGACATAAATGATTCTTCTGGTAATTGATGGGAAAATTCGAGTTTCCTTTGTTAAAAAAAGACATCATAGGAAAATATTAAGCTCGAAAATATGCAAAACACAATAAATAATGAGCCTCCGTACAAAAGGAAATTATGTACCGTGTCTTTGTAAATACATATATATATATATATATATTTATATATATATATATATGTATATAGGCCTATATATATATATATATATATATATATATATATATATATATAATAAGAATACGTCATATATACAATACATCAACATAACAAAATTAATTAAATAAAGGCAGTATGCACGCAGAATTCCCCAGTCCACATGCGAAAAGTAAACGTAAGGCATGATTGTTGATGTAAAAGTGAAAGGGAACGAGCTGCCTGAATGATTGTCACGTTTATGATGTGTTGTTTAATTTCCAGTTGTTGTCTTAACAAGTTATATTCTACCTGCATATCCTCCCTTAATACCATTCCTATTGTTGGTTGAGTCCAATATTCACACTTACTTTTTTCCTTCGCAGTCCTTGCCGTATTGCCTTTGCATTCAGAATTCACATTCCCAAGCTCACCAAGAGGATCTTTCTTTTCCGATATCACTAAAGCAATACTGTGTCGTAGTATAGTGGTTCATACACTTGACTCCCGATCTAAGGTATGGAGTTTCGAATCTCAGGCCGGCTTTAACGTCATTTGGCAAGATGTTAATCAATATTTAGTGAGTAACCTGCTATCGCTTTGTTAAAAAAACTTGCAGGACCTCCACGGACAACAATATGAGACTTTCTTTGGAAAACGATGTTATATATGGTAAACCAAAAATCTTTCCCGTTTGCAACTTAATGCTCGCCTTTCTTCGTAAACTGACATTTCATGAACAGTCTTCGAGAGCCCGTCGCACACTCTACGATATTACCACGGTCCCATTCTGGATGAACTTGCAATTTCATTTGATATAAACATTAAAACTTCCAAAATCTTAATGATCGATTATTTGAACAGTCATATGATTAATGACAATATTATTTTAATGAATTTCAAGCTTCCTTGGAGAAAAACCTAACAATTGAAAAGACGTCATACTAGTAGTGCGAATGTCTACGATTTGAAACTTTTAATCTAACTATGAGGCTTAAATACAATCGAATTCTGGTTGTTATTATTCTTATTATTTATAAAAATGCGAAACATAATTGTCATTTATTCAAAGTTCGGAGCGCGGGAAGATCGTACATGTACTGTGCGATGGGCTTACCAAATTTCTGTTGACGAGGATCTTTTTTTCTTCCATTGCGCTGAGTGTATTTTGGAAAATGTGATTCGTCTTTTTGTGGGTTTTTTCGGAGTCAACGTTGTGCACAATCAAAAAAATACGTACAAATACTGTACAATATGAAATAAAAACTCCCGATACTTTCTTTGATAAATTAAGATTAGTTTCTCTCGATTTATAGCATCTCCATTGTATACATTTCCGCTATTTCGTGCATGGGTATTCCCGTATAATTGATATAAAAAGCACGTTCGAAAGTTTTACAAATCGACATATTTTTTATACTGTCGTGACTATAGGCCACTATTGGCGGACCCACGTTCAGATTGAATTACAAACAAATTCATCTATTTGTTCATTTTTTATTCATTTCATATTATGAAAATACAAAATATAAATGAATAATTAGCCTGAAAATTAAAACAATTCAGACACTTTTAAATCGTAACACTTAGCCTATACAACAAACCAGGGAAGAAGCTGTAATAGGTAACTCACATAAATTGCAATGTGCATAAAAAATAGAAAAAAAGTAGAAAGAGTACAAAAACCCTCACCCACACGGGTCTGTTTATTATATAAAGAGAGAATATTATATTTTGTTTGCGTAATTTTTATTTAGATTTAATTAAATATCAAAACAAAACAAATACTTGTTAAAAATACAATTCTTTGTCATAACGATAACATAATACAAGTGAATTAATACATGTACAATTCATAAATGACGATCGAAAATATTTTTTAAAAAATGAATGAAATCAGTTTTAATGCATTACCCAAGATTACACCCACACTTCAAACAAAACCCACTCCCATACACCATATAGACCTACTTACATACGTGTACACATCACAATAACGTACACTTATTAGAACACCCCATACACTCCACAGCCCCACTGAACACAAACACAAGCAATCACATACGCACCCACCACGCATACGCACACATATGTATGCTAGTTTTTATGTGCCATGTCTGTTCCGAGCATTTATAGTAACAAATAATAATACGTCGATTTATATATTGTACTGTGCTTAATACAAAGTATAACATTATAACCCCGACTGTTGCTAATTCCCAATAAATATGCGCAAAGGCATTCAAGTAATTTCTTCCTACCGGGTACCTACTTACTTCACCTGGGTGGAGAATAACAATGTAGATTAATGACTTGCCAAAGGAAGTTAGCGACGCGGTGGGACTCGAACCGAGAACTAAGTGATTCAAATTCCGGTGACGTATCCACTAGACCAAGACACCCCCAATCATTATTATTATCATTGTTATTATTATTATTATTATCGTTATTACTGTTATGACGAGCATTAGTACTTCTACTGCTACTGCCATCTTTATAATCATTATTAGAGGGTTATTGGAAATACCTGTGTCACTCATGAAATATGTGAACATTGTTTTCCTTTTTCGTTTCCGTTTTTTTGTGTACCGTCTTCCAATATTCATATGTGATCTATCATCATATAAAAGTTGTATTCTGTCTGGCCGGTGAAGTATGGACGCGGAAACATTTGTATACATCCGATCTGTGTTTATATTACATGAGTGAAACAGGTATATCAGATAACCCTCTAATAATAATAAGTAAGATGACAGTAGTATAGTAGAAGTAGAAGTATCGAGTGACATTGGTGAGATCCCAATCCAATAAAAGTCATAAAAACAATAAGAAATGATTCAAATGGGGGATATGTCACGAGAATGTTCATGCATTATCGACCTACCGTCGAAACTAGCTGTCAAAAATGTGAAACATAAGAAAAAGCACCCTTTCTATAGCTTTCAAACCGGGCATTACCTCTGATACATACTCTTCCTCAAGTTGTTTTTAATTTTTTTATTAAAAAATAATAAGAAAACCTGTTTTTCTCACCTTCATGAGACCTGTCCATCCTTGTTTACCGTGAGCAGACATGATGCTATTCGATCGCTGAAAAGACCCAGTTGTATAGCCTAATAATATTGTGTTGGCATTTTCAACCCGTATACACGTGATATGAGCCTGTCAGTGTCTTTGATGATTTACTGGTGAGACAAAATTGAATTGTATATGACAGGAGTAGCCCGGTCAGTTGCAAATGCAGGAAATGAACACAAGGATTCTGATAACCAGTAGAGGGCGTACTTCCGATGGCATCTCAGGTAGGGCCGAAGTGCATCCATGTTTATAAAGCCCACTGCGCATACTATTAGGCCTTTAACAAAACAAAAAAGATGTTGCATTACCCTTTAGGTACCAAAGCATGGGTCGGTCGGTCGGAAATCTTTTCTTTGTTTTGTTTAACTTTTTTTTCTTAAACTCCCTCTTTGGGCTAATACTTTTCAGTTTTGAATGCTTGAATACATTTTCCCCCTAAAAAGCGGTTTTAAAAAGCCAACCGTAGATTTCCAGATTTTGGGTCGCTCGCAAAGGGCAATACAACATCTTATTTCTTAGTCCTTAATTGCTGGCTGACAAAGATATTGTAATATTATCAGATTTGAAAATCCGAAAATATAACGTCTTGTTGGTCAGTGTTCTTAAATGGATGGACAAGTTGAAATTGCGGGTGAATTGGTGGTCTTTAATCGAAAAAAAAAGAAGAAATCGGTTTCGAATCGTATCAATAATTCTCAACCGTTAAGCCCATAATACCTGGACGTTCAATTGTTTCACTATCATATTAACAATGAGGCTATGAAGAATGTCACTGGAGAATATTCTACAAGTTTGAGTTTTCTTAAATAATAAAGTCCTTTGCAAAAATGTTATTGTTCAGTCAGTGAGTGTGTGTGTGTGTGTGTGTGTGTGTGTATGTAGTTGTGGTATGTAGTTGTGGGCAAAATGATTATGATTTTATAGATAAAGAATTAAAAGAAATATTTGTTAGACCAAAAATTACTATACTCATTAGAAAACAACGAGAATTTCAATTTAAATTATTGCATGGAGCCATATACACTAATGAGCATCTTCATAGATTTGGTTTTGTAGGTGATAATTTATGTTCGTTTTCTAAGCAGGAAATAGAAACATACAAACATTTATTTTCATCTTGCGGGAGCGTTCAAAGGATATGGCAGGCTTTAATGAAACTTTTTGAGTTAGATGAAATTAAAGATTTAGAATGGCGAGATATATTTGTTGGGTTGGTAGGTAGTTCATATAGAATAAAAATGTGTAATACTATCATTTTCATGGTGAAGTATGTTACATTTATGTCAAGATCGGGGGGGGGGGGGCGAGTACCAACTTTAGAAAAGATGAAAAAAAGCATTTTTAAGTATAGGGATGAGGAAAAAAAAAATAGCAATTAAAATGGGAAAGCTGGGATCACATTTCTTAAAGTGGGAGCAGCTTAAGATTAATTAAGATTTGTTTTCTTCTCCACCGTGAGCCTGTTAAAAGGGTAACTCTACTTTGCGGCCTGGATAACTTATTTAGTATATTTTTCTTGAGTTGAGAATGTTAGAAGACATCCACTGAGTGAGTAGTGTGGGTGTGTGTGTAGGGGGGGTTGGGCGGGTGAGTATGTGTGTGGGTGGGTGAGTATGTTTGTGTGATGGAGGGGGGTAGGGAGGGGGCAGGATTGTTCCAGTAAAATTACCTCCAGATTTGTTTAATTTTTTTAAACATTTTATATAAGTGAATAACATTTACAATGACATATTATGTTTAGGTACTTATACGTTTACTTTGTTGCTAAGTTATATATACTGCAAATAAGTTTGTGTTTAATTATGTTTATGTAAAAGCATCAATATTGAACACGTTTATTTTATTCAGTTGTATGTTATGGTTTGTATTACACATTTTGGAGAAATAAAACAAAATTGTTAACAAAAAAAAAAGTATGAATGGGGGTTTGCTATTGGTTATTGTGATATTAAGCGAGGTGTAGGGCAAGGAGATCCACTCTCGCTCTGTTATTTATTCTCGCTATTGAAATACTGGCAACAGTAGTGAGGAATGATGAGTTTATTAAAGGCGTTAATATCAGAGGAATTGAAGTAAAACAGTTTGATATGTAGATAATATGAACATATTTGTTAGAAATAAAGAATATGTAGAAAGAGTAGAGGAGGTGTTAATTTTATTTAATAAAATAAATGGTTTACGGGTTAATGCGTAATTTTTTTTAAATGAAATTGGGGAAAAAAGAGACAAATCAGAAAAGCTTTCCTTCGGGAATTTGGTTAAAGAAATTACGATTTTTGGAGGGTACTTTGCGTAAGACGTCAGAATAAGAGAGGAGTTGATTTATAGATTTTAAGCAAGATTGAATTAAAAGGCTTCTCGGATGATGGAAACTGAGGGACCTGACGGTGTTTGGAAGAATTCATTTATTAAAAACTTATGCATTATGTAAGTTAATTTACGTTTTTGCTTGATTAGAGGTTCCGAAGTGGGTCATATCAGGATACAGAAAGTATGTTTTGGATTTATTTGAAATTAAAAATGTGATGGCAGCTATACTTTGATTTCGGCTTCAAGATGGTAGGAAGTAGTTTCATTTTCTTGTGTAAATATGATTCCAAATTATTAAGTTTCCAAATACCTAAGTTTTATATACAGTAGGCTTGTGGTTGCACCATGTGGGAGAGAGGGAGGATTGGGAAGTCCTGAAAAGGACTCTCGATAATCTTTCTCTCTTGAGTGTGTGTAGTCCTGAATATATTTTGCTGAAAATGACATGCGATTCATGAATTGGAATGTCAACCTAGTCTTCGTGTAGAGTCAAATGAAGTTAAATGCAATATTATGTGAAAATTGATATCATAATGATTTACCTTATTTGGTAAATCCCGCAGTAGATGGAAAAAGGGGATATTGTATAAATTATACAAATGGTTCGTTTTCACTGGGTGCCTGCTGTAGCAACACGCAGAATTGACAAAAGGCTTAACTCCATTTCATTGACAATCAGACTTGCATGAAGTCTTTCGTCTATGTCTGATCGTCAACGAAACGGAGTTAAGTCTTTTGTCAATTCCGTTTGTTGCTACCGCAGCCAGCCAGTAAAAACAAATTCATTTAATCAAATTATGGAAATACAAGCATCACTTTAAACAAACAGAACTTTGTTATTCCCGGCTCATTTTTCCTGATTGAGGTGTCATATGAAAGAGCAGAAACAATAAACTTTCTAGAAATGTGAATTTTTCTTCAAAATCCAGATACAGCCCGCCAAATAACTTTTGGTTTTCTTCCTTCAAACTGCATTTAATCACTCATGCGTGAAATATGCATCATATGAGTTGCATCAAATGAAAGAGGAGGATCTAAGCTTTACAAATATGTGTCACCTATTAATCATAATTGTGATTAAGTTATGATAAATCATCGATAATTCTCGGTTTCTTTTTTTCTGGGTCGCACTGTATAATATATTGTATATATAACGCCGTAAAATGTAATGCGCTTCAAATTTAGTGAATACACGCAAGTCTTTTGTGGCCCGCCTTTGCAATTTATTTACATGGCGGATTTAATCCATGCGGCGCTTCACCGCGCCATATTTGAACAAGCCTTTAGTTTAGACTATACAGGTGAGGCAATAAAGAAGATTTAATTCTTTTAATTGAGTTTATTTCACTTCTAAATAACAATGACATATTATACATCGTCTGAGTCTAAATAAATTGATTCCGTCCTGTCTCCGACATGAGGTGGCGCTACACCTCTTATATCTTCCACTTTTGTTAAACCATGTAAAACAAAGTTGAATGAATTGACTTTTGCAAATACAATCATTTTCAAATCTTCAGTTTTTATCAAACCTACGATATCAACCTTTAAATTTATGTTTGGATTTAAATCCTAATATGTCAATATAATTTTTTTAGTTTATTAAGACACACATCAATAATATTCAAACTTGTATTTAACTGAAAATGCTAACTCCAAAAAGACGCTTTACACTTTAGCTCCAGAATTTCTATCTAAAATGATAACATTTTCAATTACCAAGTCCACATAACTTTAAAAAAAAATAATTCTGAGTTATCAATAGAACATAACTTAGTCATCTGAATCTGATATTAAAGCATTATGTCAAAAGGTATTGTCTCTAACTCTCATAAATCATTTTGATAGTTCCTTTCTTTTCTTCCTTCTTATCTAGTAAGTTTAAAAAAAAACAAAGAATAAGTAATTGAATGTAGCCCTACTCACTGAGCTTATGGAAATAATAACAGTTGTAAAACATTGCTGAATTCACATCATATCAAACACATGAATGAAAATAACATCAAAATACTATTGTTACAATACTTTCAACATAAACCAAATATCAACTACTGCCGTATTTTCAGTAGAGTGAAATTATTTTTTAGTCGAGTGCAGTGCTTTTCAGTATAATGGGCTAATACACATTCAATGCAATCACTTTCAGCAGTTCCATAAACAGTTAAACACGTTGAAATTTTATTTTAGTAAGACATGTCAATCAATAATAATTACAATAATGATAACTGTTTTTTTATAATGTACGCACACATCATTATCAACAATGTATCATGACGAACACGGGGACGGTAGACTGAATAGATGTACTATTTCAAACTTTGAACTACGGTTAATTTTCCACCAATTTGGATTTGAAAACCTCATTTATTTTCTCTCTTTTAAAATGGTAAATGATTTCACCTTTGTTCTCTCGCCTCATGCTCATAGCAAAAACATTTTACATCATTTAGTGACTCTTGAACTGGTTTGCTAAAAATTCTGCAAAGTTAGCTTTTCCCCTATAAAACGCTTTACCAGCTATAACATACAGAAGCGCTTACGGTATTAATATTACCCCGGTCATTGGCTCCAATTACTATTCCGCACATTAAGGTGCACATTCTCCACTCCCTGGGTAGCATTCCAACTGGTCGCCATTTGACCTTCGTATATCATACCGCCTACCCCTTTAACACCTGGGTGGAGAGAAGCAATGTAGATAAAATATCTAATTGCTCAAGGTCATAACTGCCGTGTTGGGCTCTAACCAACGACCTTTCCATTCCCAGTCAAATTATTAAACCAATCGACTACGACACCTCTGCCAAACAAACATTGCATTTAATTTAGATTTCAGATAAGAAAAGATTTAATTAATCTACGACGAAATCATGAAAGACCAAAATTTAGAGTTTTGATACTCAATAAACCAGCTCTGGCATTGGGAATCCCAGAATTCTGCTTGGAGGGTTCCCCAGCTCTACATGTCAGCACCTTACTCATTCCAAATAAGACAATTTATCATGGTGGATTAAAATACATACACAATGCAGCATCCGTGTGCATTGCGTAATAATTAGCTTTCATCAGACTTGGTGAAATTACAAGTAATCGTGTGTATACGAATCTTGTAATTGCGAGCAGCGAAACTCGATGTCCTCACGGGAAATTACTCGAGCTTGTCTTCGTGTCTCGGAGAGCGTTCGGGTTAGGGAGGTTTGTGATGAGGAGCTTTCCATACGAGTAGGGTTTATTGAAGTTCGCCGTATATTGCGCATAATTTCAGACTTAATTGTTGCTCCATCTAAAAGTGGAGTCTATTCTCGGTCATCAAATACAGCTATTATCGGGTAAATACCCGGTACAAACATGGGTTCAAAAGCTCCATTTAAAAGAAATGGTAAATTGTTTGTCTTTAAAGCTGTTGCCTGTAATAGTGTAATCGTCTGACAATAAAACTATAGCGCTATACTCAAATCATTTATAGTTTTGATCGACTCACCCATTAATTTAGATGCTATAGCACAATAAATAATTCAATTAATCAATTCATATATATATAGATAGATTAATAAATACATAAGTAAATAAATAAATGAATAAAAGTGATTACTTAAAAAAACAAATCAATGTAATGATAAATCGTTATGGTTCAAGTGTTGATACCAAGTACTTCGAATCTCATACACGCAAAATTATTATATGTTACTGGATGAAATCTAACGTACTGTGCGGTTACTGGCTCAGGAAACAGTATGGTTACATATGTGTCAGCATCAAAATTTCCTGCATATGTCTATATAAAGAGAACGAAAGCAATTGAGAATATTTATTTCTAATAATAATAATTGTAATAATAGTTGTAGTAGTATTAGTAATAATAATAATAATAATAATAATAATAATGATAATGATAATAATAATGGTATTAATATTATAGTAATAATTTTTGTATTGATCAAGAAAAGCCTCATCAGTATCACTGCTGCTTTTCCCAAGGGCCGTGTAATTCATAAAACCCCCGGAAACTTCCAGCCTGGTACCCATTTACACCTGAGTGGAGGATGGCAAATGTTTATTATTGTCTTGTCTCGATTCCCTTGGTATAACTCTTCCATGAGAAGGTGCAATATGGCACAGAGCCTTCATCGCCAAGGCACATTAATTAATTGATTCTAATGAAACTTTTTTTTTAATCCTTTAATTTTGCATACTAGGAAATTTATTCTTTTTGATGTGTTAATATAATATGGGGAAATAATTACATGCAAAAGCAATTAAAAAAATTAACAAATACAGAAGTATAATTAATAGAAATAAAAAGACCATGAATGAAAAAGTAAGATGAAATGAGCATTTTCTGGGAGCGCGAAAATGAAACTCACTTTTCGTACCCCACACTGCTCATCCAGAGTAAAGGTCCAAATTGTGTTGTCCCTTGAGTAGGAGATTTGGAACGACGTAGCCCATTGGTTCTCTGCGATGTACTCTGCGAAGTTCCGTCCCTGTGTGATAACACCAGTGACCAAAGTATCCTTGCCGAGATCGACCTTTGTGAGATTTTAATGATGGAAAAAAGAAAATATATTAATATATTTAACGACAGATTATCTTGCATTTGATAACAATGCTAAGGACAAGCAATATATAAAAACATATCAACCATTTGAACACATGTTGCTTTCAATATGAGCAAACCGAAAGGGCTTTTCAGATTTGAATGATACTGATAGCGGGATTTTCGATTGAAGGTACGCCCTTTAAGTAATTAGGGTGGACTTTAAGAGGGAAATCTCGTTTTCGTTGTAGGTTGGGTCTGACCATCCCTTAAACTTTTTTAATATTTATTACAAAAATATTTGTTTCTATTAATGCCTCCATTTGTAACATCGGTATTTGTACATAGACCTAGACTTTTATTTCATAGCATGTTTCCTTGTACCTTCTAATATAATATACATAACCTTTGTATATGTATGTACACACTACAAAAAAAAATGAATTGCCACAAGTTCTCTCAAATATGTTTAACAAAACTACTGAATTCCATAGTTATCCCACGAGAATAGCGAAATGTTATCGCCTACCAAAAACAAGAACGTTATTTTAAATATTGGACTGCCCTTCCCGGCACATTAAAAGAAAAACCCTTGTTAAGTGGTTTCAAAAATGCCCTCAAGCACTTTTTGTTGCAAACGTATCAGAATAAGTAGTTCCCCATTTTTTTCCCCTCGGTATTTCGCGAAACTGGCCTTTTTTTAAACATCGAAACTGTCACTTGTATATGATTTGTATCCATATACTACTAATTAAAAACGATTCCTCCATGGCCACCATTTCTTTCTATCTCCCTCTCTGTCTCTCTCTCTCTGTCTCCCTCTCTCTGTCTCTCTCTACCCCTCTCTCTGTCTTTTTCTTCTCTTTCTGTTTTCTCCCTTTTTTCTATTTGTCACTTTCTCATTCTCATTTTCTGTATGTATCATCCTCATCTTGTCATTCTTCTACTGTTTCTGATTTGTTTTTGTCTCGTTAACTGTTTGTTTATATTGTCTGTTCATGTTTTGTTTTGTTTTTTCGTTTTTTTTTTATTCCGTTTTTTTTCTTCTCACAATTAAGTTATAAATGTATTAAGTTAAATTATTATTGTGCGAACCTACACCTAACAAGCGTTGCTTTCAAGTAGGGTTTTGTTTCTTCATTTCCTGTAACCAAATCATTTTGCATTACAATGACCAAAAAACAATGTCAAAGATATTTAAATGCTCATTTCTGTTATATAATTACGTTTATTATTGTCTGTCATTTTTCATATTATGTGAAGAGAAATGAAACATAAATTTGCTCTGTATATACTATAAACAAAATATTTAAAAAATCATCTGAGTAGTCAGGAGTTCTGTCATGGTGTTTGGTGTCTACAGACTTGACAATGTTCCAGGTGATATTTCTTAACGCAACTCTCCCCTATTTCCTCTCTCTCTCTCTCTCTCATTTTTCTTCGTTGACCTTCCAATTTCCACTAGGCATTGTTTACATTGATATTTATGATGAGGACGTCACCTCAAGCTGTGCTTATAACGACCCTTTATTCGGCGCTTAATACAGGCGTTTCTAAGCGCACCAGTGTCTTGACTTAAAATTACCAACTAAAACTTGTAATAAACACAAACAATTTCTTTATTCAATAAATCAAGCATATATAATAACAAAAATAAAATGAGAACAAACATAAGGTCAAACAAACATAAGGTCAAACAAACATAAGGTCAAACATGAGATCAAACAAAATATCAAACAAAGAATAAGATGGTGTGCACTTCCTTTGACCGACTCACAACTGCATAATGGCATTCATGAATTAAAAAGGTGCGTTTTCAGTAAGGACTTAAACTGGTCAAGAGAATGGGTATTATGAATATGCGCTGGTAATTTATTCCAAAGGATAGGGGCATTTACTGAAAAAGCTCGACCGCTATATTTTGTAACAGAACGAGGTCCAAGGCTTAACTGCAAGGTTGATGATGATCGAAGAGGTCTTAAAGAACTGGAAGACCGTAAGGAAATCAAATCTGAAAGATATTTAGGGGCTAGGCCATGGAGAATTTTGTATGTCAGAAGAAGAACTTTAAATGTTGTACGATGGTGTATGGGAAGCCAATGTAGAGAACGCAATATTGGGGTTATGTGCTCAAATTTTCTCGAGAGAGTAACAAGCCTTGCAGCAGTATTCTGAATTCTTTGGAGTGGAAGTAAGTATGAATGAGGGAGGCCAGAAAAAAAGAAGAAGATAATGTTGATTTTTATACATTCTAGCTGTACACAAATTAGTTCTTGATATGGGTACACTTTGATTCAAATCATCTCATCGCGCATTTAGACATGCTAGAACAAATTACCTTAACCCACTTATTGTTGTCGTCAAAGGCGGGGACCCATGCGCCGGCGGATACCCATGCACCCATCGAGGATTTAGATGCAACGTCATTAAGCCTTCCTCTGTAAGGTTCATGGCCGGAACTCCAGAACGATGACGAGGTCAGACTAGAGTCTGGTATCCGACCATCTTCCACGCCAAGCCCCTCACCGAGGACAGAAGGAGTGCAGCCAAGTTTCGAATCGAGGTTCAACGACGCTGCAAAAAAAAAAGGGCGGGAAAAAGGAGACACATAACTGACCTTATACAGTAGACTTGCGGGTGCACCATGTGAGAGAGAGAGAGAGAGAGAGAGAGGGGGGGGGGGATTGAGGAGTCCTGAAAAGGACTCACGGTAATCTTTCTTGAGGATGTGTAGTCCTGAAAGATCTGTTTGTGTAGTCTTGAAAAAGACTGTTGGTTATCTTTCTTAGCTTATAGTTCTAAGGAGAACTATAGCGCTTGCTGGAGTAGGCTTGCACATGCAAACCTACTGTATATCTACATCACCATGCAAGCCGACACTTACAAGCAGCATATAACTGACCTTGTTACTAAATTTCTTGTATTTCCTACTAATTTACAAGGCAAGGTTGTCCTTTCAATATATCTGTCCTTAAATGTAATACGGAAATCCACCCTGCCAACAAGTCATATGACGTATTAATAAAAAACAAACGAGCAAGGAATACAAAACAAAACAACAACAACAAATTGAGAAACAAAACGGGAAATGTGTAATTAAGGAATGGTGTGAATCTTAGTTAATCAATAATTATCATGATTATGAAAATACAGGTAGGCCTATGTCGATTGTTCACGTGTTAATAAAACACTTACTATGGGTCCACATGAGTTATTTTTAGCAATATTTTCCTGTATTGCTTGAGCATGAGGGGGCCGGTGTGACCGCGCCCTTCGTCCTACCAGTTTCGTTTGTCCGTCAAACATAATATGCGGGTTTTCTACTCGCACGAATCGTCCGAGGGACGATGCGTCCGAAAAAAAAATCTAAAATACTTGATTTTTGCTTTTGAATGTATTTCATTATAAGGATACAAATGGCTCTCCATAATATTTAAGTCCAACTTAGAGTTAAGTTCTACTTAGAACCTTTGTGAAACACCCCCTGTAGTGTTATCCCTTGCTAGCTGGCAAAGCTGAATATGGGTTATTCAGCCGTTTCATTCATTGTGTATAATATTTATATGTACGTGTGGATTAGAGTACGGAAATTCGGTGCGGCAGGCGGACTATTAGTGCGAGACCTCTTCCGCTCAGATTGTCCGTCAGACAATTGAGGCGCGCACGGAATGTCCGACAAGGACATTCTGCGCGGATAAAATCCGCACCGATCGTCCGCTCTCGATCGACGAACGGTCGAACGGTGCGGGTTACATTCTACGCGGTCACACCTGCCTGTCCGGAAGTTTAACCCGCGACATCTCGTAACCCAAACGAGAATTCCCAATTGAGGGAAAACCCGGGGGAAAGATAATCATTCATTCTTAAAAGTTACCTTTCGGCAATTGCCGATAATATTGAATTAATCTTTGCATACGCATTTGCATACGGAATTTGATCAAATTAACACCGTATTGGTTGAAATCTTAAATAAATGAAACCCTACCAAAACACGCGGGGCCCACTATTGAATAACCTCGGGAAGATTATATGTGTTCTGATGGGTATTGTTTGCTTACACCGGATAAGGTGCCAATACCAACTGACATATTTAAGCATGTCGCACGCAGCGAAATTCGAAGCCACCTGGAAATTTCTTGAGCTTGCCTTCGCGCTCGGCGAGGATTCGGGTGAGGGAGATTTTTTTTTATGAGTTCAACCCATTGCACGATCTGACTACGACCCTATTTTGGAAGTTTTTACAACAACATTTGATATGAGCATTCAAACATGTATTAAACCTTAGTGATCGAGGATCCGAATAGTCATATGAATTATCAATGATAAAATTCGAGGGATTTAAAACTTTCTTGAGGGAGGACAAGCTAAATCGGCTCAGACTCGTAGTGACGTCAGGCCAGTTGTGCGATTGTCTACGATTTCAGACCGATTTGGCTTTTATTCTGACCACAAGAATTAAATGCACTTAGATTCCAGTTAATACTATTCAGTCTTATCATTATTCAGAGCCGAAATTGGGAAGATGATGTTTGTTTAGATTTCCATATCTAATATAATTGCCATTTCTTCGAAAATCGATCGCAGGAGGATGGGGCGGTGGGGCGGTTCTCCTGAAAATGATAGAGGATCGGTCTCTTAATTATTTTTGTGATTGAAACCCGTTACCGACTAACAACAAAATGGTGTCATATTCTCCACGGTAATCCACTGCATCGTGTCTTGAAAAATCATGTCGGGAACTGGCCATAATATCACATTATGAAAGAAACTTTCATGAGTCAATTGTAAAAGATCGGCCTTGTAAAACAAAACAATTGATATCTACTCTAGGGTTTTGGAATAATCAAAATGTAAAAAAGAAGATCCACCTTTACTTTAATTCACATGCATTTCACACATAAATGGGTAAATGGGACTGCATAAAGGTGTTTCTTCCATAGTTTCCAAGTTTTGACCATTTCTTGTAGAATGATAAGAGCATTTTAAGAGCGATGCAGTTCAAGGGACAATTCATCATCATCAGCGTTTAGAGTCCATTTGTCCTACATTATGGCCCGAATTCACAAGGGAGGTTTGGCGAAACAAAAGGAGGTTTGAGCTCAAACCTTGGTCTGAGCTCAAACCTTGCTTTGTGAATTCGGGCCTATGGGTTTGGAAATTTCATTTCCTTAAAGGGCCCATGACATCGAAATACAAGTGTATTCATGTTGGTGTGCAGTCCTGCATACATCTCATATTTTGATATGTAAACTTCTGAATTTGTTTCATAGATTTTTAAATGTTTTTGAAATATTTGTTTTTCAAACTTGCTAAGCTCCACCCCAAAAACCTCCAGATCTCATTCCCCTTGTGACATCTGTCAGTCATCAATGAGCTAAATTGAGAAAGTGGCATGTAACTTTGCCAAACTTGGCGCTGTACGCTGGATGATTCTTATATAATATTCTCCCACACTGACATATAAAGAGAGGGAGAGCTCACATTTATACCTTTTTCTTCAGCACCTACCAATATATGCATTAACCTTTAGTGATAGTCCTCCTCTCTACCTACCTACCTACGGCATGCATTAAAGGTCGCTTTTTTCATTTTTACCAGAAGTAAACTTTCTCTTTCATTACCAGTCCTACTATGCCCCATACCCATGGGATAAATTTGGGTCACTTTTTTCATTTTTACCAGAAGCAGACCTGCTCTTTCGTTAACAGTCCTACTATGTGCTTACCCATGGCATCAGTTAGAGGTCCATGCCCATATAGTTCCATCCTCAAAGAAATTTGACCGTGATTGGTCTTTGGATGGATCCGGAAAGAGCGTCCAACTATCGGCCTAGCAAGCGTGTGAGTCACATGGCTATCACGGTCATAATTTCCTGGAAATATCTAAACAAAAAAAAGAAAAAATGATATTAATTAATATTACAAAGAAAACTCAATCTTAATGAAGCTCATTGTTAGTTCGTAATCCTATACAGCCTGTGTATTAATACAATGCTGACTACACACATTGTGATTATGAGGAGCCAGTAAAGATAACCATGGCAATTTTTTTTTTCTCGCTTTTTTTTCTTCTCATGGCACGTCCATATTTCAGTATCCTGAACAGTAATGTCTTAAACAGCAAAGAGCTATCAGAGCTCCTGCGCCCAGGATGGTCGGAACTTCCCTATCTGCATAGAAGAAGAAAAAAATTCCTGATCCGTTTCTGCTTCTGTCTTACCATCCTCACAGCTTTCACCAAGATACTTATTGAAGCAGAGTCAGTAATAGGCTAATAGCTGTCTTGCTCTCTTTCACAAGTGCCTCCATATAGACAAGGGTCCCCCCCTCCCCTCGCTTACAAATACCTGAATCTTCCTTTGAAATGTCACACTTACCACACTTGCACCTTATTCTTTTAAAACCATGCTAGCCCTCATATCTCGCCATGCTCGCTCTCCTCACAAGTACGAGCAATTCTATATTCGATATGGGTCTCCCCCTCAAGTTCATAAATCTCAAACCCTTTACCTGTCTCTACCCCTGTCTCACTTACTGTCTTCAAACTTTTCAAAAAGCAAAAAAAATAAAAAATAATAATAATAGAATTAACAGTGGGACCTCGTTATATATCAAAACACTTATTTTATAAACTTTTACTTTAGCAAGACAATCCAAACGAATTTATTCCTTAAAAATATATACCATTTCGTTTTTGTTTAATTTTTTAACTTTTATTCTTCTGTCAGCCCTGGCACAAAGAAGTTGTATTATAGCAATCAATTGTCCATAGTCCCATTGAGTTCTTGCGTGGTTACGTTGTATATTTCTGAACATAAAGACCACCGATTAAGGTTTTTTTAAAATGTAATTGAGGAAACCACAATTCTGCATTTACCTCAACTGATCCAGAGTAAACGTTCAAATAATCAGTCCAAGCCATGTTGTCAAAACTAGAAGAAATAGTGTATGACGTCACCCACTGATCAGCGTTATTTCTACCCTGGGTCGCTATGGCCGTTACGATATAGCTGGACTCAAATTGGACCTGCATCCATTGGTATTGGTCGGACGAGGAAGCAGCCCAGCCTGTCCCAGAGTTCAGGCGGCCAAAACGACTGCAATGGGACGCCAAGGATGAGCAGGATGATTCAGAAAAAGCCGAATCGGGAAGGGCACCACTTTCAAGGCCGAGTGGTTGACCAGATATATTACACGGGTTCACTTTTGGAAATAAGGTTAAGAAATAATACAAGCATATTACAGGGTAAAACGACAGAGGCCAAAAAGTGCAGATGAAACACAAAAGTTAAAATTATATTTCACACCATAGCATGAGAGTCGTAAAACCATAAATATACGCGGTGTTGCAAAAATGCAACGAGATGATATCTTAAAAAGCATCTTACCGTCCTCGGATAAATATCGTAGGTGAGTATTTTGCAATATCCCTTAGCCTCTCCTTAAATTTTACAAGGATATACAATCTAAATTAATACTAAAGAAATCACATTACTTTTGCAAAAGGTATACTTTTTCAATTTTTAAAAAGAAATCACATTAAATAGCATCAGTGCCCATAGCGTACACATTTCGCTTTTGTATTTTGCGACAAATTCAAACAATGTCATGAACATGAACCTGAAATCTTTTAAGAACAAAATGCAAAAGAAAATATTTCAAGAAGGTTTTGAACTAAACTATGAGTTACGTACTTGTTCTATTCGTTTACATTTCAATCATTAAGACAAGCAATATACTGTAGGAAACGCAAGGCATTGTTTTAAAGAAAAAAATAAAACTGAATTTCGTATTAAACACTTTGGTTCATTTTAGGTTTAATAGCAACAAACACTAAAGACATTACGTTGCATTGATGTGTGTGTAAATGATATCAAGTTTAATTCTTAACCCCTTTTGTATCATTAATTGATGTTAATTTGAAAGCTTGCAATGAAACGTCCAGGTGCCAGGTGTACGCTAATTGTACGATGATGCTATTCAATGCACTTTCCTTGTTTCAATGACTTCCGATGTTAAATAAATTCATTATCAGTGTGATATTGTATTCATGAGCTTAAGCTATGGTCACAACCCCAACAAGTAGCCTGCTCCCTGGCCGGGCGGCGAGTTTTTAGCCAAATTCGCCCGGGCACCGTTTGTTTTAAAGTTAAAATTTGAGTTAAAATTCGGGCGGCCCCAGCTCACTTGTACTCGCCGCCCAAAATACGCTCGATGCCGTGTCGGCGACCGCCCGGGCACTGACCTAATCGAGCGTTCGCCATCTAGCGATTTAGGTTATGGAGCTCTCACACTCTGCCGTGTAAGCCTGCCGTCCACCTGCCGGGCTATTAAAAAAACAACAGAGTCCAGAACGTTGGGTTTTGAGCGAACTTGTCCCCGGCCGCAAAAAAAAAATTCATGACATTAATCTTTTCACCGTTTCGTTGCCATCTTCTGACCGTTCTCACCGAGCGCATACCGGGTGTTGAACGTGCTTCTACCGTCTTCACCGCCCAGATTGACTTTTGTTGAAAATTTTGGCCGTTTCCATACCGGGCCCATACCGGGTCTCGAACGTGTGCACCGGGTTTGTAGCAGCCACCTACCAGTCACTTAGCGTCCCCTCACCGATCGGAGCGTCCTGTGAGCGAGTCCCCGGACTGCTGACGTCATGACACGACTGCCATAAATACCCCGATTTGAACGGCAACGGTCAGTCCGCTCTCCATTTTTCATCACCGTTCTGTAACGGGTTATGAGCGTGTTGTGAACGTGTTCATACAGTGTGACCGTTTTCATAACGTATTCATACCGTCCTCATACCGTTCAACATCGTCCTCTTGCCGCTTACTTGCGGCCGGTGCCAGCCGGCCAAAGTTTTGAACATGCCCAAAACTTTCGCCGGGTCCCACAGGGTGTAAACAAGCGCCAACGCCCTATTAACGTGTTGCCCGCTTTGATAACGAACCACCGTGTGCCCTCGCCGTTCTCAAGCGTCCGCAGACATTTTCGCGCACGGTGGCACACGGTAGGCCTACACGGCAGAGTGTGAGAGTCACTTTAAAGGCTGCAGAGCGGTCGCCGCCCAGTCTCCGCCCGGTCGCCGCTGGGAGATCAGTCGGTCACTGGGCGGCGTGTTCACAATCGGTCGGCGTCAGCAGGGAGAGCCAGCTAGATTTAACGCGGTGTCTGCCCGATCATGGCTGGGTTTATAAGGCGCTGCTCAACGCGTTCCACAAGGGACAACAGCTAGATTTCTATCCGAAGTTTGAAAAATGCCCAAAACACGCAAAAAAACCAAGGGCAAGTGGGGAAAAACGAGCTTGCCCGTGAGAAATTCCCGCCTACGAGACACCCGCAGATGCCCCGCCGATCACCGCCCGGTTGTTCTTTAAATCAGCCGGTGGCCGGTGGAAGACCGCCCGGCAATCGGTTGATCATCAGTCGATCACTGCCGGGACACGGCGCGGAGACCTAAAATCGACCGGCGATCCATCGATCGCCGCTCTGAGTTGTGACCATCGCTTTAAATTAATTAAATTAATAATGTTCAATGATTCTATTCTTGCACATAGTCTCTTATTCATGTATTTGTAGCAAATTTTACAATTTCTTTTACTTTACGTATATTTCCTTCATGTTTATATTTGTATTTTTATATGAAATCCAATTTGAAGTTTAAGTTGCAATAAAGAAAAAATGAATGAGTTGGAAATTGCAAAGTTTCATACAAAAATGATCGTATGTATTAGGTTTTTTTTTTAGCTTGAATTATTTTGGAATTCACAGGACCACAAGGGGATACTACTACAGTTTACCAACAAATTTTCATCAAGGATGTCGAGCATTTTTTTAGATGTTGCAAATCAAAATATTTACTATTTATAACTATTACTATTGAAAGTATTAATATTATTATTATACACATTTTTTAAAATCATGATTACTTATATTATTATCATTGTTATCATTTCTCACCAGAGCAACATGCAATAGATATTATTTCACTCTCGTTTATCCGTCCCACTTTAGTCTCACTGTACCAGCAGTCGGTGATGTTTGTGACATTAGCAGGGCATTCCACTGATTCGGCTTCAGCTGGAGCATCGATGGACGAGGGCTCGTACAGTGGACCGCTCAACGTCGCAAATACTCCTTGTTCAATAAAGTTAAAGTAAAAAAGTAGGATACCAGAGTAGTCAAATATCATTTTGAAGACAATAAAGGCAAACCGCAACGAAACATTAATTGTATCGGGTACCACAAGAACTGATTTGTGATGGCATACAATTCGGGTAGGCTCCCAAAACAAGAGTTTTTAAACTGGAAAGGATAAGAGAGGGATTCAGGTTGAAGAGGGAGAAAATCAACCATAAAATGGAATTTCAATCTCCAACTTGACCAGAATATATAAACGTATAAATAAGTTAACAATAATTATATTTCAAACCAAGAAAACAGAGTGTATGATAATGTTTGTAAAAAGACTCAAACGCTTCCATGGAATCTCAAAAATAAAGGGAAACAATAAATGAAGTCCACACTTTAAGAAACTTTGGGTACATTGTAGCATCAGATGGGAAATGTATTTATGAGATAAATGAAAGAATTGCAATAGCAAAGGGTACATTCGATCAAATGAAATCCGTATTAAAAATAATAAAACATTACCAAGAAAACAGGGGTCAGTCTATGGTTGGACAATAAACAAAGAGCTTGAGAGATGCTAAAATACCACAGAGACCTGGTTTTTGAGAAAGTTATTATACAGTTATTGACTGGCAGGGGGTGTAATTTAACATTATTTGGAACGCTAAAGGGAGTTATATTTCCCAAGTGGTTATATTTTCCCGAAGCGCGCAGCGCTGAGGAAAAATATGGTCACGAGGGAAAATATAACTCCCTTCAGGTCCAAAGAATGTTATATACCCCCTGCCAGTCAATTACTGTTATATTAGATAGCCTTGGGTTTTTTTTGTGTGTGTGTGTGTGGGAGGGGGGGGGGGTCGGGGGTCCATATTTTTTTTTGCCCGAATTTGTTTTCTTTTTTTTCGGGGACAATCAAAATTACGGATAAATAATCTGTCGAGATAGTTCAAGAAAAAAAACACCTTACAAAAAAAAAAATTATAAAACAATTTGGGGGAAAAAAAAAAGAAAAAAAAATTCTTCCCCCAAAAAACATTTTTTTGGAATAAATAATTTACCAAAAAAAACATTTAAGGGGAAATAAAG
Organism: Strongylocentrotus purpuratus; assembly: GCF_000002235.5. Taxonomy (NCBI): domain Eukaryota; kingdom Metazoa; phylum Echinodermata; class Echinoidea; order Camarodonta; family Strongylocentrotidae; genus Strongylocentrotus; species Strongylocentrotus purpuratus. The sequence continues at coordinate 32,604,991 of NW_022145597.1, read as the reverse complement.
AAAATGTGGAAAAAATAATTTCAAGGGAAAAAAAATTCATGAAAAAAAAAAATTCTTCAGCCGGTAAAATATAACCAACCAGGTAAATATAACAATTTGGATCCTCGCAATTGATATCACATGACGAGCTCTGGACCAATCACATCTCGGTATCTGTCTAAGCTATCTAATATATGAATATATCATAATCGGAAAGATAACAATTGAAGACGTGTTCAGAAAACCATCACTCATCAACACAATAAGAAAGAGGCAAATGCAATTTGTTGGTCATGCACATAATCATACGGAAAGGATAATTTAGATATATATATATATAAAATATTAACAGGGAAGACTGCTAGAAAGAGAAGCAAGGGAATGCAAAGCCTCTCATAATTTGCAAAGCCTGAACAAACTTGCAACCAACAATTAAATTAGCAATATCAGCTATTTAAGAATAGCTGATAATAGACACCAATGGAGGGCCATTAAGATGATATGGATAATGTCTTACCTTCAAACCCTAGATACTGACATGCCAATTGGGATAAGTTCCAGTTCCAATAATCTTGATGTACCAGCACGTACGTGCTAGAAGTGGAGCTGGACGTTAAAGCAAGTGTTCCTTCACTTATCTTTTTACCGAGAAGCTTTAACGAATGGATGGTTACATCTATACAGTTTACAATAAAAAATAAGACATATATATATATATATTTATATATTGAGAGAGAAAAGAAAGAAAATTTAACACATTTAGTGATCGGGTGAAACAGGTTTTAAACAAGACTTCACGGCAATGTAAAGTGTCTTAATTAGGGCGCTAAATTGACCGACTCATATTCAACTCATAGTCACTATATAAGTACTCAAACCTTCAATTGTGTTGGTGTGAATGCAATTAGTGAATAGTCGATGGGTGATCTGCCACTCTTATATTTACAGGGCAATCTGCTAAAAGGAACAGTGGGATTTAAATATGTAGTTACATCGAAACAAAAGTTCCCGTTGACAAAGCGGAGGGAAATGCCCATAATCAACGAAAGATGTGTCACTATCACTTTACACTAGGGTTACTTCACTGCATGAAACAAATATAATGATGAAATTTCATTAAGCATTTTATCAAATCATATTTCTGGAGTCCCTGTGAAATCCCATAGGGGAATTACCAAACAACCCTAAATGAATATCCACCGAATCGACAGACCTTAATTCCCTTAGCTCAAGCTTAACTATTAAGTTCTGCCATAACCTTTGAACATGAACACACTCCCAGAACATGTGTAAACATGTTTTAATCTATTGGTTTCAAAATGAGTAAAAAGACTCATCAAGAAAATAATTGGGTCACATACTTGTTTTAAATATCATGTGTGTACAATTTCACTAAGAGAAAGGTGGTGTATTCACCAAATGTGTAAAATAATGCATTTATTAGATATATTCTCTCAACTGAATGAGTGACCTGCGATTTTTACTCACCATACTTAGTTCCGTTTTATTGTGTGTAGGCTCCATGTATCTTGAACAGAGACATCTAATCAATGGCACTAATCAGGAATATACTCTAATGCCCTCTGTTGAAAATTTCCTTGAATTTTGTTCTGTAAGGTTTAAACTTGAAACGTGTTTTTCTAAAACTTTGGATTTTGTGAGAAAGCCCTACTTGCCTCTCATCTTCTGTTGCAATACACATGGCAAGGCCTTTGCCCTAATGCAAATTTCCTTACAGGAATTCCATCTTTTCTATAATGTTTACACTTTAAACATGTGTTTCACAAACTTTTGGTGTTGTGGGTTGGTCAGCTTGCCTCGGTGAGGGGGGGGGGGGTTGGGCTAATTTGCAATGTGAGGAGGCAGTAGGGGTGCTTACCATTTTCACAGTTGGTTCCTTCCCATCCATCTCCACACTGACATGTGTAACTGTTTATTCCGTCCAAGCAAATCCCATCGTGCAGACAAGGTTGGCTCGAGCATTCATTTAAATCTAAAGGAGAAAGAATAATTTAATTTATTTAGGGATAGAAAAATCTTTTTTATTTAGATTTAGATTTACTATACATGTTAATACACTACAAAGGCACAAATATACATCAGTATAACTCCAACCATGTGTAACTATTTATCCCTTCCAAGCAAGTCCCATGATTTTGACAAGGCTAGCTATAAAAATAATAATAATAATGGGTTCTTCCTCTTTTACGACAAGGGTAGCTGGCGCACTTGTTGAAGTCTGAAAAACAAAAAGATCTTTAAAAAAAAAATATATTATAGCAATGTCACACAGGCGCGGAACTACGGGGGGTGACGGGCCCACCCCCCCCCCACCTGGCAAAAAACAACAAATTATCGCGAATTGGGCCCCCCCCCAAAAAAAAAAAAAAAAAAATAAATAAAAAAAAAAAATAAATAAATAAATAAATAAATAAAAAAAAAAAATAAAAAAAAAAATAAATAAATAAATAAATAAATTAATAAAATAAAATAAATAAATAAATCACAAAAATAAATAAATAAAAAAAATAATAATAGTAATTATTATAGAAAAGGTGCTCTTACCCCTCAAAAGAATGGGAGGTTTATTGATTACGAATTTGTTATGGGTCTGTGAAAAAATTAAAACATTATACCATAAAATACCTGGTGTAGTAGTGGCTTGCTGCGTTGTCGTTATGGTTGAAGTAGTACGCTGCGTTTCGTTCCGAGAAATTCTAGCCGCTTTGTCAAGCTTTTCTAAAAATTTGTAGACAAAAAGGAAAATACATGCAGTTATTATCATCATCAATGTTCTTGATAAAGACAGGACTTTAAGAGAGCAGTTGATTTTTAACAAAAAGGGAAGCAGGCGCGTAGCCAGGGGCGGCGGTTGGGGCGGTCGCCCCCCCCCCCCCCAAACGCCGGCCAAAAAAAAAGAGAGAGAAAGAGAAGAAAAAAGTAAGAGGACGTAGGAAGAAAAAGGGAAAAGGAGTCGAGAACGGTACAACGAATCGTCTTCTTTCTCTAATAATTTAATGAAACGTGAAAGCTTCCGCGCTTCGCGCGGAAAGGGGGAAACTGAGTTCAAATTAAGGATTAGGAGTCGGAAAAGGTACAACGAATCGTCTTCTTTGTCTAATAATACGTCAAAGCTTCCGCGCTTCGCGCAGGAGGAGGGAGGGGGGGCTGAGTTCAGACAAGGATTAAGAGTCGAGAAAGGTACAACGAATTGTCTTCTTTCTCTAATAATTTAATGAAACGTCAAAGCTTCGCGCGAGAGGGGGGGGGGGGGGGGGGGGGTTGGAGGGAACAGAAATCAGGCAAGGGTTAAGAAGTCGAGAACGGTACTTTGAGTCGTCTTCTTTCTCTAATAATTTAATGAAACTTCAAAGTTTTGCGCGGGAGGGGAGGAAACTGAATTCAGATAAGGATTAAGAGTCGAGAACGGTACATCGAATCATCTTCTTTCTCTAATAAATTAATGAAACGTCAAAGCTTTCGCGCTTCGCGCGGGAGGGGGACTGAATACAGATAAGGATTAAGAGTCGAGAAAGGTACAACGAATCATCTTCTTTGTCTAATAATACGTCAAAGCTTTTGCGCTATGCGCAGGAGGGGCGGACTGAATTCAGACAAGGATTGCGAGTCGAGAAAGGTACAACGAATCGTCTTATTTCAAAGTGGAAATTCCCCCCTCTCTGCACCCACCCCCCTAGGGAGCGCGCTGCGCGCGCTCTTTAAGTGAATCGCACGCTTCGCGTGCTCGCTACCGCCCCCCTATAATAAAATCCTGGCTACGCGCTTGAAGGGAAGTACAATATAGCACTGAATGGACACTATGATAAAGCAATTATCGTTGTTCCTGACGTCAAATTATACAGATGCGGTCTCTGCTACATGACAGACTGGAAAGAGCATGATGGCGCTGTTAAGAACTTTCAGAAAGCATATACATGGCTGATTTACTGTATTTTTACCACAACATGCTAAAAACAGTTGTTGTGCTTATATTTTTTGTTTCTTTGTACGTATCTGTATCAATTGTTATGTTTGTTCCCTTGTGAATATCAAACAATTTTTCCAGCTTGGAATAGCAGAGATATTATTGCTGACTCGTTACGCAATAATGATGGCTTACAGTTTTTTGTAGATATCTCAAAGTACTATATAAACGAACATAGGATACATAGTATTACAGGCAGTACAATGCCATGAGTATTTAAGAGTCAAAACAAAGCTACATATTCTAGTTATTTGCTAGATGCAATTTGGGTAAAACAAGAAGTTATTGGAATCCACTCCACCTACCTAAAGTTTAAATGCAGAATTGAAGTGCTTATATTTTTTTCTTTATCATCGTTTAGTATTTCCGGGCATAATGTAGTCAGGGTATATGTAATTGAAGATTTAAAGAGTAGTGAATGCCGAAGGAGGTATAGCTTTCTTGTTTATTTATTGACTTGTGCGCTGACACACTGTTGCTATGCAGCCAACGTCTTTAAATTATACACTATTTGGGCATGTACCTTATATATATATATGACTACTTGGGGAGTATTTAAAATGAACACTTATTCTATCAATTCAAAGATATTTTACTTCGATGAAAATTGTCTTTTTGTTTACGGACTCACAGACGTAATCATGGTAGGGGATTGTACAAATACATGTTTGTTCTCATCAGAGGTTTATATCAAGTGTATTTTCGATCTAGCGCCATTTTTGTCGGGCCTAAATGCCAGTTTGGGTCATAACATGTTTGTTGTGCTTCAATTGCTAATGATATTTGAAAAAACATGTTACACATATTTTCAATGATGCTCCTTCGCGTCCTTTTCCAATTCGGTTGCGTGCATCCCATGGGCTGTATGAGCTGTAAACATTCTCAAACGATAGAAGTCAATGGGAGTTCACTTCTTCGTCCGCCCATAAATTTCTCGAAAGGCGCCCTAGTTTCTTTGTATAGCCCATCATTGTCTTTGATGCAAATATCACATCAGTATGTAGTTGAGGCCTTCGACTTTACGCTATCATATTGATTAGCCTGACGAGTGCTATGCTTAAGTTACTTTTACATTGTGCATATGGAAAAGGTATGCTTTGCAAGATATTTCAATCTGATGCTCGCCTTTGCCTCATGTTTTTCAACAGAATAATTGTAATTCTTATGCAAATCTTAACCTATCAAACAGAAGAAATCTTTAAGATTCAAAGTATAGTCAGACGTATGGTGCAGTAATGTATTACATTCACTAGGTATCGAAACAGATATGCATTTCTCAGAACTTTCTTATTCCCGTTCCAATACCAATTATTGTTAAATATGGTGTGTCGATACGGTCCACGTTTCAGCTGTTTATGTATTTGTCATCAACGATTGATATGCAAATAGTTCTTATGCAAATGTTACATTCTCCTTGGGGAATGAAATTTTGTTTGTGTGTGTGGTGGGTAATAGGGTGTGGTTTGGGGTGTGTGTTTTTTTAATTTTTTTTATGTGCATGATTACTGCTGTATATGTGTGTCGTTCGATTTGCGTAGTGGGGTTTGTGGTAGGTTTTCCGGTTCCGGTGTCTGCCTGTACTTGTCAAATTTGCAAGCTAACTTGAAAGTTTTCGTTTTCTTTTTGTATAGATTCGTATTTTTGGATGGCGGATAATTTAAAAATACTCTCAGTCAATGTCAGAGGATTGAGAGATAGAGTCAAAAGAAAGAAGATTTTTCAGTGGTGCAAAATGTCGGGAAATGTTATATTCTTGCAGGAAACCTTTAGCACAGAAGACATTGAAAACAGTTGGAAAGCCCCAGTCCCATATAAAGCCGGACCAGCACGGACGAGCACGGACCACTCCGGACCATCCCGGACCATGGTCTGGGGTGATCCGGGATGGTCCGGGATGTTTTGTTCAAAAAAAGTGTGATGCTTTTTAGCTACAGTCCCATATATGTCCTGGACCGTCCCGGACCATCCCGGACCCCATCCGGGGTGATCCGGGATTCGGTCCGTGTTGACACCGTGTTGGCACCGGGGTGGTCCTGGATGGTCCTGGATGGTCCTGGATGGTCCTGGATGGTCCTGGGCGGTCAATAACTCACTCCCGGACTGCCACGGATCAACACGGACCGCCCCGGCGCCACTACGGATGACCCCGGACCCAGCACGGTGGCTACACGGATCACCCCGGATCAAACTATTGTCCCGGACCGTCCCGGACCACCCCGGCAGTTTTTGACCGTCAAAAACATCCGGGGTCGACTCCCGGACCGCCCAGGACCATCCAGGACCATCCAGGACCATCCAGGACCACCCCGGTGCCAACACGGTGTCAACACGGACCGAATCCCGGATCACCCCGGATGGGGTCCGGGATGGTCCGGGACGGTCCGGGACGTATATGGGACTGTAGCTTAAAGGAAACCGAACCCCAAGCAGTAACTCTACTTATTCTGAGAGATTTATTAAATTATTGCCCATAAATCTACAAGATTCCCCACCAAAGTGTATGATAGAGGTATAAAGCAAAAATAAAGTACAGTTTCTCAGCACGACATGGGCATCGCCATTTTCTTGATAATGTGACGTACTATGCGAAGTCGTTTATCAAGTAAATGTATTCAAATTTATGGATGCTTCTTTCCCAGACGTGTGTAGTGATGAAGCATTTCATTCACCTGCTATTATCCTTTGTACTACAATTGCCAGAACGCAAATTGCATAAATAAGTTAGTGCTCTTCGGGGTGAAGATTACTCTTAAATGAAATGGATTTGTCAACTGCTATAGTGTAGTATTTATAAATTAATTTTGTTACAATTGAGCTCTTGCTATTTATTTTTCACCTAATATAATTTCTATCATCGCAGTTATTATTTTTGTTCATCGAAAAGTAAAGGCTTCGTTATTGAAATAAAAACTCTTTCCAACTAAAGCTTGGTGCATGATACATGTACAACTTCAACAGGTACGTCACATTTACAAGAAAATGGCTGCGCCCATGCTATGCTGAAAGGCATCACATCATGCGAAGAATATCTTCATTTATATATATCTTGTACATTTTCGTAAGGAATATTGTACATTAAAGGGCAGGAATACATCTCATTTTTCAGAATACCTACACTTATTCTTTGGGTTTAGGTTTCCTTTAAGGGGGATTGGGTAGGCCCAATGTTTTTTAGCCACGGGAGGAACCACAGTAGGAGTGTTATTGTAATGTTTAAACCAGGTATTACTTTTATGGCGGAAAAGACCTTAATTGACGAAGGAGGAAGATTCGTCATCCCAAAAGGCCAATGTCAAGGCAAAAAGCTAATATTAGGAAGTGTGTACTTTCCCACAAGGAATGAAGAAAACGCCCAATGTGATTTTCTGTCTGATCTAAATAAAATAATATGTTCTGCATTTAGTCAAGAATATTCCTTGATAATTGGAGGAGACTTCAATGTAATTATGGATCATAATTTGGATTACATGGGTGCAAGTAATATTTCAAAAAGCAAATACAGGGACTCATTAGTAGACTTTCTTGATAAGCTTGATTTAATTGATGTGTGGCGTAAGCGTCATCCTAATAAGAAAGAATTCACTTTTAGACAGAAGCAGCCATTAGTTCAGAGTAGATTGGATTATATCTTCATTTCTTCGAAAGTAGACAAGTTGATAAGAAAGTCTGAAATTTTGCCTTCTATTACACCTGACCATGCTGGAGTTAGAATAGAATTTAACAATTTAGTCGATAGTTTTGTTTATGGGAAATCGTATTGGAAGTTTAATAGTAGTCTATGTAATGAAAAATATTTTGTAGATGGGGAAAAACAGAAGATTTCTGAAATAGAGGAAACTTGGCGGAATCAAATAACGAGCAAAATTAAATTTTGGGATTTTATCAAACTGAAATTAAGAGAATATATAATGAAATTCTCCCGTGAAAGAGCAAAACTCAGAAGAGTCCACATTGAAAAATTGGAAAAGGAAATTAAATACCTGGAATATTGATTGACGATCAATACTAATTGTCATAAAAGTATTCAGGATGAAATTGACATGAAAAAATGGAATTAGAGAAGCTTTTCGACTATTCACGTTAAGGGTTAAAAGTCCGTTCAAGGACAGAATGGTCTGAAGAAGGAGAAAAAAATCAAAGTTTTTTAAACAATTACTAAAATCAATAAAAGGAAAAGTGTGATCAAGGAGATATATAATGAAAATAAGGAAACTGTGAGGGATGGCAGAGGGATTTTGAAGATTATCAGGGAGTTTTACGAGAATGTATATGCATGTAAAAATGGTGAAATTACAGAGGATATTGAAAATATGTTCTTAAATGAATTACCGAAATTAAGTAAAGAAAATAAAGAGTATTGTGAAGGTAAGATAACACTGGCAGAATGCTATCAGGCAGTAAAGGAAATGAAATGGAACAAATAACCAGGCAATGACGGCTTCTCGACTGAGTTTTATTTCACGTTCTGGCCAATTTTAGGGAAAACAAAAGTGGAGGCTTTTAATGAAGGTTTTGAAACAAAAATGTTATCAAACTCACAGAGACGGGGGGTAATTACGCTAATTGAGAAAGAAGGCAAAGACCCTTTGTACATGAAAAACTATAGGCCAATTACTCTCTTAAATGTAGATTATAAAATATTGTCGAAAGTATTAGCTACAAGGGTAAAGGAGGGATTGGAGGATATTATTCATTACGATCAGGTGGGCTATGTTAAAGATCGGAATATTGGGGAAGCGGTTCGGTTAATTGATGATACATTCTTTCAATCATTGTATCAGCCTGTAGGCTTTTTAATTGCCGTAGATTTTGAAAAGGCTTTCGACTGCATTTCCCATAAACTTTTATTTAAAGCTTTGGAACAGTTTGGGTTTGGTAAAGTTTTGTGTTCTTGGGTTAAAACCCTTTACACTAATGTTAGCAGTTGCGTGATGAACGGGGGACACTCAACATGATATTTTGGAATTAATAGAGGGGTAAGACAAGGTGACCCCCTATCTCCATATTAATTTGTAATAGTTATCGAATTACTAGCTCGTTATATTAGGAAATATGAGAGCATTAAAGGAGTAGGATTCGGGAATAAAGAAATAAAGCAAGTTTTGTATGCAGATGATATTACATTGTTTTTAAAAGATATGGATTCAATTAATAAAGTGAAGAAAGTTTTCAGAAACCTTGAAAAATTAAGTGGAACGAAGATTAATATGGATAAGACAAATTGTATGTGGTTAGGAGACGAAAATGATAGGCCGGGTTTATCTTTTTTTGGACATAGGGTACAGCATATAAAGATCCTAGGGGTATTTTTCGCACGTCATTTCAAAATAAAAGATGATTTGAACTATAAGGAAATTTTGAGCAAAATCAAAAGACTAATCGGTTGGTGGAAGCAACGAGATTTAACGATGTTTGTCAAAATTAAATTGTTGAAGATATATGTATTTTCAAAACTAAATTATGTTTCGTCTCTTATGACATTCCCACAAAACATTTTTGAAGAAATTTATTTGGGGAGGGAGAGACAGAATAAAACGGAAAATATAATATCAAGATTACTGCGCTGGGGGACTCAGAGTAACGAATTTTAAGATATTTATCAAGACTGAGAGAATAATGTGGATCAAACGGTTGCTCTATGGAGAAAAGTATTCAGGTTGGAAAGTAACCTTTGACCACTTTTTCAGATCACTGGGGGGTCGAATTATATTTCTTTGTAATTATGATATAAATAAAATGGACTTGAAGGGTATACCATCTTTTTATAAAGACATGTTATAGGCATGGCAAGAATTTCATAAATGCAGACACTTTGGAGAAAATAAGAATAATCCGATTATATTTAGCAATAAGTGTATATGTCTCAGCAATAAAACATTTGTTGATGTCGAACTATTTCAGTAAGGTATACTTCAAGCATCAGATATAATTGTCAGAGGTCATTTAAAACCGATCTTACATTTTGTTTTAAATTTGGGTTTTGCAACTAAAAGCTTGCTTAGAATTCAAAAGATCTTTTCAGCAATCAGAAACGAATGGATACAAAGTGATTTTATGGAAGTGAAGACTGAAACTTTTGAAATAGAATTGATGATATTTGGACGTTTACAGAAACTATGTGATATAAAATCTAGGCGGTTATATGATTACTTCATTGAAGACCTTCAAAAAGAGTATACATTACATGTTACAGAGGGCAACTGTCAATTTGATCTTGGAATGACGGAGTTGAAAGAAACATTCACAAGGATGAAATTTGCAATGCTTTGTAATAAACATAGAGAGTTTCAATACAAACAATTACAAGGGGCTGTATATACGAAAAGAGAGCTCTTTAAATTTGGTTTTGAGTCAGACCATTTTTGTTCCTTTTGTAGACAAGAAGTAGAGACATACCAACATTTATTTTTAGATTGTCTTAAAGTTAAAAGATTATGGCTGGAGGTAATTCAAAAGTTACATTTAATCGAAATTGACATTGATGATTGGAAACCCATTTTTATGGGAATATCCGGCAATACTGCTAGAATATTTGTAATAAATTGTGTCATATTTCTAGTAAAGTATATCATTTTTATTTCTAGAAAAGAAGGAACTCTGCCATCTGTACAAAAAGTAGTACATATGCTTCAAAATTACAGAGACGAGGAATACAAAAAAGCCTTCAAAAAGGGGAAACTGGGGATGCACTTACAGAATTGGGAACAAATCGATGCATTTTTACTTTAATGGATGTGGGTATTATTATTGTTATTATTATTATTATTATTATTATTATTATTATTAATTCTCTCTCTTGTACAGGTGGACAAACCGGAACAGGTTGCATGCAGTGTGTGTGTCGGCGTGAAGGGGGTGTGATGTGGATGGGCTGGGGGGGGGGGGCGGGAGAGTTTTGTGTGGTGTGAGTTGAGGGTTTGTGAGTGTGTGATTGGGTCGGGCTAGGTAAAATTCATACTTTCCTCTATGGTTATTTAGATTATTAACTGTTACATGAAAGAATGAATTTCTTGGTTGGTTGCACCTGTACGGTTGCCCCCAAAACAGCTCTCTACAAGTATAAAGATTTAGTGGATATTTGAGTTTACTATTTAAACGTTACAACTGCATAATTAGAACATGTATTATTTCAAGATTGTTTGAAATTAGTTGTTTAGTTCATTAGAATCAGTAATTAATATAAAAAAGATTGCTAAAAGTATTGATTTCTTTATTCTTGTATGTATTTATAATTTGTAAACTGAATTGTATGAGTCTCCGGACTTTTTATTCAGTATGTTTTTATTTACAATAAAACCAGAATTGAAGAACAAATGTATAAACATGTACGGTCTGAGATTTTGCTTTGTTCATTGTAACTCATGAAATGTTTTTGTATCGTACGTAGATCTTTGTATTACATACTGTGATAATTCTTTTGTAATGTGAATTTTATGAGGAAAGAAATTTCCGGAACAGGTTGCATGCAGTGTGTGTGTGTGTGTGTGTTTGTATGTGTGTTTATGTGTGTGAAAAGGGGTGTTGTGTGGGTGGGCTAGAGGGGGGGGGGGGTGTCATGGGTTTGTTGGTGTGAGAGTGTGTGACAGGATGGTAATATGTAACTTTAAACCTTCCTCTACTGTTATTTTGATTATACACTGTTACATGCAAAACAAAAAAAGTTTTTTCTTTCTCTTTGTTCATTGATTGATGTAACTCATGAAGTGTCTTATATCAAAGATCTTGTTTTATATTGCTTATTTTGATAATTTCTTGTTATGTGAATTTCTTGTTATGTGAAATTATGAGGAAGAAAATAAAATATCATTTAAAACAAAAAAATATACATATATGAACTTTTTCACCAGGGATCTTTATGAGTTGTCCTTTCTAATTGGAGAGCATCAGTAAAGACTGAAAAGTACCAAATCAGTGATGTTGTTTCGAATCCGGGACACGATTACCGTTAGGCATAACCTGCCCAATATTCAGAAATCCTGAGAAAAGATGAAAGCAAATTATAGACATTATATTTTGCTTGTCTATAAACGAAAGTAGGGCCACAAAGAGACATGGGCAGCGAAAGAGGAGAGGAAAGAGAGAAGTGAATAAAGAATGAAAGAAAGAAAGAAAGCGGGACAGACGGGAGGAGAGAACTGGCAGGGAGGGAGAGAAAGAGAGAAAAAAAGAAATTGGAGAGGAGAAGAGGAATGAGAGACGGAAACACAGTTGAATATATTTCTTGAAGGAAAATAAGAATAAATTTGTCATTTTATGTAGAAGCAATGACCTATGTGTATTTTTTCAATGTTGCGAACGTTACCTACCACAACTAATCCCTCCATAGCCTTCGGAGCAGTGGCATTTGAATCCGACCATAGTCTCCTCACACCAGCCGTTTTTGCATGGATTACTGAGACAATCTGTTCATCAAAATTGAAATTAAAAGACGGATGAATTGAACCAGAGCAAGTCGAAGATCATTGAATAATTATAATGATAATGATGATGATAATAATAATAATAATAATAATAATAATAATAATGATAATAATGATAATAATAATAATAATGATAATAATAATAATAATAATAATAATAACAATAATAATAATAATAATAATAATAATAATAATAATAATAATAATAATAGTAGTAATAATAACAATAATAATAATAATAATAAAAGTAACTCTTTTTTTACCCAGGGAAGCCTCATCAGTATAATGTTCTCCCTGAGAGTCCTACAAACATATTATTACCCCTGCTTTAGCAGAGCTTCCATGAGAATGCCCCCTAGCATATAAGCAAAAAAATGTTGTCGGACAAGACGTTAACATTATCTTTCTATTGAAAATCTAAATCAATTTATATATGGAAAACTCATTATGAAAAATTGATGTCTGATTGTATCCTAAGAACTAGATTAGTTTATGCATTTTGCAGAACAGAACCTTGGCCTACAATTTTATCCTCACTAATTGTTTAGTGCTCGGCCTCGAATCTTATCACAGCACACTGTCACAAGAAAACAGGAAATAATTTCGTTTGCAACACAATTGGTGTACGTCGTTTCTTATTTCACGTGAATGTATATTCGTTCTTAATTTGCGATTCAAGGTTCTCACAATTTTCATAGTATTGAACTATTGATCACGTGTCTTTTTTAATATCCTGTCATTATTCCGTTCGAGTTGTTCATACTTTTTCATACAGATGTTTATATTATGCAACTTACCGTTGGTCGTCTACTGAACAATTAAATATTAATGATAAATACTGTAAATATGATAGTACTTATAATTCTTTGATATTGTTTCCATGTTTTTCTGATTGATAAACTATGTGAATGAAGATCCCTTTTAAAAACAATGCAAACATTTGTTTCATTTAATTTCTACCTATCAAAAGAAACCAAACTGTTTTTTACACTAAGGATTTATACTGACGAAGTAAATCAGATAATAGTAAATCTATGATGACAATCTGTATTCTACTTTAATAATCCCCTGGCCCTACATACCTGCGAAACTACCCCATTGGGAAGTTGTATTACAACATGGCGTTTTATTATTGTTGCAATGACGACCTTTGTCATTGCCTTGTTTTCGTTCACATTCTGCCTCATTAATATTCTCCTTTTCCTTATCCTTATCGTCAGGAAATCGCATTCGTTTTGCACGTAGTGTTTGTTATTCCTAGTTAGGTGCTTTCCTCATGCCCTTTTCCTTTCAAATTTCATAGGCATAGTCTCTAACATCTCATCAAGGTTACTACTTTCTTTGATTTTCGAAATCACTCATGCATGACAGTCCAGGCGCCATTTTGTCCGTTTCTGGTCCATTTAAAGGTCTTTCTTTCTTCCTTCCTATCTCCACAAGAAAAATCTCTCAAATTCTTGTAAAATGGACCCCTAAAAATTTAAAACTGCCATAACTTTCTCATATAAATTCCGTTTTGTATTTAAATCTCACATTATCCTTATCTCATAATTGCACATAGCCATGCCAAATTTCATGCTCCAATGGCCATGCAAAACATAAATAGCGCCCTCTAAAGTTATGAGAATTGGCTTTCTTTCTGTGGCCTTATCTCCATTATGGCTTGGCAAACCCGTACCCTTTTTTTGGATTTAGATACTTGATGGTATGCTCTTTCCAGTCATATACAAAATCATATACCCTAACACTGACCGACTTTGAGATAAATGCTCCCAAATTCGCCATTTTCAAGAAAATTCCAAAATAACTTCAACTTGCTCTAAAATAGCGATCTGTATACATCAATGAAACTTGGCAGACATATGTATCCATATACGTGACAACTGTCTGCCAAGTTTGGTAAAATCCGAATATTTCAGCGCAAAGTTTCGCCCAAAATGATGAATTTACTATGCATTACGTAATCGCGTGTTTAATGCGTGCAGTACATTGCGCGCAAATAACCATGGTGTCAAACTGGCCGCAATGAAGTGCCCTTTCGAAAGATACCAAGTATGATATATGATCACACAAAAAATTGTGAGTAAATCGCATTTGAACAAGGGTCAGTATATTTTTTATTTATTTATTTATTTATTTTCCACATATGGGAAGGATCACCCTTTTCAGCTAAAAGCTGGTCTTCAAAGGGGTCCATCCACAAGATAAAAATACAAATTGTTGATAAAATACATTTGAGATATGATTACAATGATAAACAAGCAAACAAAACAAAAACAAATCATTATATATACATTAAGGAAAACAGAAATGTGCAGGATAGGGGAAAGAAAGAAACAAGGAATAGAGAGGCGAGAGAGAAAACCAAATATAAAATTGTTGCGTATAAAACAATCAAAACATAGTAAAACAAATCATCCGATGGGGTTACTCTGAAGGAAGTGTTTAAATGCTTGAATTGAGACTATTGATTGAGCGATGGTACTAAGTGAATTCCACAGCTTTGAACCCCGATAGACAAGTGATCGTTTACCGTAATTAGTTTTGGGTTGGGAAAGTTTTAATTTACGTGGGCCAGATCTTGTATTATATTTTGATTGGTGGAAAGAAAAAAAATTGCTAAGATAGGTTGGGCAGAGTTGATGAATTGATCGGTACATGATACAAGCTAGGTGTTTTGACCATCGCTCGTTCAGACGGTCTAGTTTAAGTAATCGGTATAAATCATTAGAAGGAAACAAATAATCCACTTTTAACACTGTACGGAGAGCTCTATTTTGTAGAATTTGTAATTTTCCAAGATATGTTTTACAGGTATTTGTCCAAACAGGACTGCAGTAATCAAAATGGCTTTGCAATATGGTCTTGTAAAACAACAGTGCCGTATTTTGGTTAATGTATGGTCGGAGTCTTCTCAGAAGATAAATATATTTTATAACTTTTTTCTTAACATATTCAACGTGATTTTTCCACTGCAAATTCCTATCAATAACGACTCCCAAATATTTACAACATTCGACTTGTTGAATTTTTATGCCATCAATAAAGATATCAGAGTTATCAAATACATGTTGCATTTTCTTCAGACGTTGAGCTGTTCCCATGAACATGGCCTCACATTTTTTCAGATTAACTGTCAGCTTATTTTCAGACAACCAATTAGATAAACTTATAAGGTCATTATTTAAATTAAGTACAGCTTCCTGTGGATCTTTTGTTGATGTATATATGCATGTATCGTCAGCGTACAGTGCGACTTCACAACAGTTAATACATTTTGGCATATCATTTACAAAAAGAGTGAATAACAGTGGGCCCAGAATGGAGCCCTGCGGGACACCACAAATAATTTGTCTCTTTTCAGATAGGTAACCATTCACAGATGTAAGCTGATATCTTTCATTGAAGTAATTTTTAAACCATTCCAAAGACAATTGATCAAATCCATACATTTCTAATTTTTGCAATAAAATAGAGTAATCGACCGTATCAAACGCTTTTTTTAAGTCTATCATCACCAAGCCAACAATATTTCCCTTATCAATTACATCCAACCATTTATCTGTAACGTTAAGAAGGGCACTCACAGTGGAATGTAAAGGCCTAAATCCCGACTGACAATCAGTTAGAATTGCATTATTGGTTAGATAATCGTGAATCTGATTGTAGACAACCTTTTCCATAATTTTTGCAAATATAGGAATAACTGATATAGGTCGATAATTTTCCATGCAAGTTTTATCACCTGATTTGTAAATTGGCGTGACACGTGCATGTTTCCATTGACTAGGCACAACGCCCATGCGCAGTGATCGATTCAAAATATGTGTTAACAATGGAGCAATAATTGTGGCAATCGGCCTTAAGAGTTTTGCTGGGATATTATCCGGACCAGTAGCCTTATTCACTGGGAGTGTCCTTAATATGTTCTCAACCTCACTAGTTAGTACATCCCTAAATTCGAACAAAGTTGCATGAGGGTACAGAAATCGTGTAGGTTCAGTTTGAGTAGTAGAAAATGTACCATGCAAAGCCTTACCAATAGTTGAGAAATAATTGTTAAAGGCATTTGACAATTCCTGACCTCGTAGACTTTCTTCTTGAACTTTAATGCAATGAATTTCAGTATCATTCTTCTTTGTGGGCACTAGATTCTGTAAAGTTTTCCAGACTTTTTTGACATCTCCCAAAGCAGATTCAATATTTCTCGAGACAAAACTTCGCTTCTCTAGTCGAATTTGTGCTGTTACATTATTTCTGGCTTTTTTATATTTGGCCCAGTCATCATCCTTCTTTGATTTCTTCGCTTTATTCTTTAAGCGATCTCTAGTGCGAATCAATTGTAAAATATCGGGCGTCATCCATGGAGAATATTTAAGTTTAACTCGTGTTCTCCGGAGTGGCGCGTGTTTATCAATGGCCGTTAATAAAAGAGACAGAAACACTGAGCAAGCCTCTACTGGGTCACTAATAGTATAGACAACATTAAAATCTATATCACCAATGTCTCTTTTGAAGGCTTCATTATCAAAATTTCTCAGACATCTTCCAGTTTTGTACCTATGATAATTATTTAATCCAGCTCTGGATTTACCAAGGACACAATAAATCATGTAATGATCAGTAATAGAAACTTCAACAACACCACTGTCAATTATCTTTTCATTACAGTTACTGAAAATTAGATCAACGATTGTCGCGGATCTCTGTGTCACCCGAGTAGGTTTTTCAATCAACTGAGTACAGTTGTATGACTCCATTATATCAAGAAGTTTTTTTGTGTGGTTTAGTATAGGGCTATTCATTACGTCACAATTAAAATCACCAAGAACATGATATGGCATTTTTAAGTTATCTATTTTTTGAATAACTTGCTCAAATTCCTCAAACACCTTCATGTTTGAATTCGGTGGTCGGTACCAGCAAACAACTAGAAATGGTTTCTGTTTATCAAGTTTAATTTCAGTTATAATCATTTCAATATCTGTATTTTGCAACAGGTCATTTCTTCTCAAAAATTCGATACCATTTCTAATAAAATTTGCAACACCACCACCGAATTTGTTTCTATCACGCCGTAAGATTGTGTACCCTGGTATACATAATTCACTGTCATCAATATCAGAACAGAGATGGGTTTCACTAAGTGTCATTATGTCCATACCACAACTATTTACCAAAGATCTTATTTCATCAATATGTTTTTTTAAAGATAGGCAATTCAAATGGCCTAACTTTAGTCCCTTTTGTAATTGTAATTTAGTTATTTCATTCTTAACAACGTCTAAGTCATCACTTACGATTGATTCATTGATACGTTCTATTTCCCTACTCGTGTCATTGTTCGTTATAAAGGAAGGACTTGAACACTCGGAGAAGGGCAACTCTTTCCAGAGACAAACATCACATTTCCAGTCAGAGTTTGATCGGAAAAAGAAATCTGATACATCGGAACATTTCAAATGACCCCATTTGTAACAGCTAATACATAACATGGCATTTTGATTATTTCTTACTGGTTTTTTACAAAAAGTGCAAGGATATTTGGGAGGCATTGGAAGAGAAAAGTGCACATAAGATGAACAAAACAAAATCGCAGATGTACAAAGGATTCAATATATACAACTTAAACGAGAGTATAATATCAAATAGTGACAGAGGGTATATGCCATAGTTCCTTTTATTCAAATACAAAGTTCAGGTTTTACGAGGAGAGTTCCAGAGTATGTAGGTCACTTTCATCCCTGATAGCTCTATTTATTGTTTTCCCATTTGATGCTTGGAGTTTTGCAATCACGCGACCATCACTAGACCATGCAGTGAGAACATTCTTGATCTTCTTCACGCTCTTCAAAAGCTGTAAGTTGGCTTTTGTTAACTGTTCTTGAATAGCAACATCAGTGCCTTTCAATCTCCGACGGCGAGAGATTACCGCATGCCGGGTCCGATACGATGTAAACTTGACAACAATGGGGCGCGCTCTTCTCTCGGGTTTTCCATTCTTTCTCTTCGGTTGCTTGTTCGGGTCACCGACTCTATGCGAACGATCTATGTCATCCTTGGAAATAGTCACTCCAAGGGAATCCCGCGCTAACTGGCAGATGATGTCATCCGTAGATTCATTGACCTGCTCTTCAACACCAAATATTTGGAGACAATTTCTTCGCGAATACTGATCTAGTTCAGCTACAGATAAGCGAAGGTTGTTCATCGTGGTGCGTTGATCCGTAACAATGGTTGAGAGACGTTGGATCTCCTCAGCCTGCGACTTGTTCTTGAACTCAGCATCAAACAATCGAGCCTCCTGATCATCCAATCGATTATGTAACAAAAGAAATTCTTTCTGCACAGCCTCATGGATTGTAACATGGATTGATTCAACTAGCTTTTTGTTCTCATTTTGAAAACGTTCAAACATTTCATTCATGACTCTTTGGGTGACGTCATCGTTCTTTGCTGAAGACGCCATATTAGATAGGTATAAAAAAAAAAAAAAATGTCAAGTGATGACGATACAGATAAGAAAAACACCAAGTAGGAGATGTAGAATATGAAAATGGCTCACTTTAGGTAGCTTCTCCTATCACGGACAGCTAGGCATTTCCTCCGTCAAGTAGTGTGGAGGCAAATGGTATCACATAGTCACAGACACTTCACAGACATACGCTATAACAATTCAACACGACAGAGAAATAGCATAAACTCACAGGAAACTCCTGAAAATACTTATATTGGGATATTGTTCTGGTTTCTGATGATAAAATATGTCATGAGGTTTAATTCCAGTGAGTAAATTGCAACAAGGTTGGTGATCTTACGTCAGGAGCGACTGTGTCGTAGGATCCTTACACCGTAGGCCCATATAGTTTACCACAACAGTGGGAAGAAGAAAAAAGCCGTAGCCAGAATCATCCACTGGAATAGCTTAAAATGAGTGTCTTCCTGACGATATGAAGTGAAGTTCTTTTCCACTGGATTCCAATAGTTATTTTCCAAAAACTTAGAATATCCAAATCACAGGAAGAATTCAGGCAATTAAGGTATAAAATGTCCTGAATTGGGAGCGCAATACAAACACGTCCGCACGTATACATACGAATGACATTCCGAGTTGCAATACGCAGGGCACCTCGAAGCAGGATTTAAAATTGGTCAAGGGGGCCATTTAAGACGCCATTTTGTCCTATAATTCTATTTTACATCACGTGTTTCGATAGGATTATCATAGAAGAAAAAAAGAGTTGTTTGAAATAACAACCATGAAATTCTCTTTCCAATGATACAAAATACGGCCCATAAAGAGACATAAAGAGAGAGAGAAAAAAAAACAATTTAAGTCCGTTCACAATGCAGATCCTGTACGTTTTGCGCCCATGCATTACACGCATTGTCTATGGGGCAAATCGGGTTCAAAACTTGGGCCCTCAGAACGATCTTTATTTTTCTTGAAATTTTACAAGCACCTTCTAAGTGGCCAAGTGCAGAGCATCTCGAAGTCGGATTTTTAATATCGGTCAAGCATGACATTATAGTATTAATGACTGCTTTGAGAGAAATAGTTGTTTTATTACGCTCAAGGGAAGGTTAGAATTGTGCTATTCCCCGAGGCTTGCCGAGGGGAATAGCCCAATTGTAACCTTCCCGAGAGCGTATGAAAACAACTATTTCTCGAATATTAAAGCAGTCATTAATACTTTTATATGCCGAAAAAAAATAGACTAAAAAATAAAAAATAATTTACATTTTTGTCGAAGACGGGATTCGAACTCTTGCGTACAACAAGAGGTGTATCGAAAACCAACGCTTAGACCACTCGGCTATCGCGCGCCGTTAACATGCTTTGCAGTTTTCTCCAATATATACATTAAAATGGATTGAAAACGGCTCCGCGTGAGGGATGCTTCGCAAAAGCTCCATGAAACGGACCCTTCTTTTACTTTTGCAATGCATATTGGCACGAACTTAGATCAAGATCTATCGGCAGATGTTGTTTTTTTGTTTTTGAGAGTTTATTTTCGTCTTCATGTCAACAATGCAAGATAAAATTGTCGGTAAGATCGATCGAGATTCAATTGTATTGAAATTGCCGACCAATTTTTCGCACACATATGGTATCCTCCATCGCTCAAACCATTTTTTAACATGTAAACCTATGGGGTAACCATGGAGACTGACCTATTTTTTTAATAACCATGGTTATTAAAAATATTGAAATGTTTTAAGCATGGTTACCGGGAATTTTACAGGAACAGTTGAAGTTTATGAATGCAATTCGACCAATCAGATGGCTGTTTTTCTTAAGTGAGGTATATAATAAATGCTATTTCATACTCTGCGTAAGATGCTCTTTCGTTTGATACGAAAACACATGGCGTCATTGCACGCACATTGTTCTGACACGATTGCATTTCTAGTTTAGATTAATATCTTGGTAAAGGACCTTAAATGCAATAGCAGGACTCGACACGCGATCCATGTGATTCCAGCAACGAATCCAGGACACCATTATTACGTCATAATGATGGTGTCCTGGATTCGTCGGTAGAATCACATGGTTCGCAGTTCGAGTCTATAGGCCTACATCTGTGTCGGTTTGTGGTTATTCCATGTACCGACTACCATTGTACAAAATAATACGAATCCGATCTGTTTGTACAGGCCGCTCAAACCGTCTCATCCATGACAGTGTTTTCGAAAAGCAATAAAAATGGTATTAAAGGGACTTTACATTGTAAAGATGAAAGAAAATGGTGCTAAGATTAATGCTAGATGTATAATCTGAAAGTTTGAGTGAAAACAGACCATTATTAATGATAAAAAATTTGGGGGAAATGATCTTATCGATACCTTGATTCTCCCAACTATATTAATACAATTTAATTACATTTTAGGTAAATGTAAATCGTCACAAAGATTTTTAAAAGCCTGTCTTTTGTCTTATTTTCATGGAAAAACGTTTTGGAAAATTAAAAAATGGTTGGGAGAATTTACTGCTAATCACTGACTGTTAGAGGGTGTGTGGCACAGTGACCCCTTCGTAAAAAAAAAACATTAATATCTTTGTAGTTTGAGTATTTTTTTCAGGATTTTTTGCATGATGGAGGGTTAGTAGAAGGAAGATGATAGGTAACATTTCATACAAACATTTTTAATCAACCTTCAACAACGTTACCGAGTCACTTTAAATGTACTATGTCCCATTTGCAGGCCCAACAATGAAAAGGTTAAATACCAACGGCATCATGAAAGATAATGCTAATTTAGAACTTCCCTAAAAAAGGGGGGCTTGAAAATGTCTTTAAGTGGGAAAAAACGACTATTAGTTGTCAAATCGACTTAAAAGCTATAGGGCCAGTAAGTAATAGTCTGATTTCCAGACCATTGTACCGAATGGTCGTACGTTTTATGCTGCGTAAAGATTCAATCAGTTTAATTTTGGCCATTACAAGAAGTGGGTTATTGATGTAGACAAATATTCATGTAGCCTTTACAGCTCATTTTATGTATGTCATTACCAAAGAAGAAAAAAAACCAGTCAGTCACTCAATAGTGTCTGGCGGTGAAGTCTGGGTTTCCTTGCATAATTTGAATATTAGGACACTGCTAACGTTTAAATTTCACAGAAAGGACATACATTACATTATTCATAATTCCTGCAAAGTTCTACAGAATATGATGTTGTCTACAAAAGGGAAATAGTATCTTTAAAGTTGGATGTCATGGAACAATATCATGATAGAACTAGATAATTGAAAAATTTGCTCTAAGTTTAAGATACATCTTTGTATATTTCTGTTGTTAATTTTGATAATTTTCCAAATGATTTTTGATATTCTATAACGCAATGATTTATAGATATTTTTGTTTTAAAGGCAGGCTTTACTACTTGAGCCAGAAGGGATTAGACCACCCAACGAGCCAGCGAGGTCACTGTGACAGGTGGCTAACTCATTAACTCAGCTCTCATTTAACATAAGAAAAAGAGGATCATGGGGGACCAACAGGCTAGGCACCGATCGGGGAAGTTTTCTATATAGAGGCAAGAAGCTACAAGTAGGACAGTGTGCCTTTAAAGTAAATATCATAATCCTATATAGTTTTTATATTTTGCAATGAAATTGTAAATATGCATGTGTGAATTTTTAATTTGGGTCTATTTAACTGGTACAAAAGTTCATATCAATAATCTCTAAAAAAGTCTTTAGTATTCTTGACAATTAGATCTGTAATTATTGTGATAAATGCATGTGAAGATATCTTACCTGAGAATCTACACTGGCGATGCCCAAATAATCTTGCCCTCCCAGAGTTAGGGCATGATCCGTACCCGCGGCGTGGAATTATCTTGGGGATTGTAGCTACCATCTTCCCATTCTCATCGGGGCGTTCCCGGCAGACCTCGAACATAGGTATGGTGTAGTTGAGCCCGAGACCATCGCTGCATGTTGAATTATTTCCCAAGGCTAGTGAAGAGGGGTGTAATGCAACATGAGATACTAATACTTGTTAACAATAATCAGTTGTTTACTTTTTTCGCTTCAAAACTTTGATTATGAACAGTCGTCTTATATATTAGCACATGGATGTCAATGCAGCTCCTAGATCCTACCCTTCTTTACGTTGTGTGCTTAAACACATCGCCCTCCCCCTCCAAGTTTAAACGTTCTATTGCCGCTTCTGATTTGAATGAAGCGCCAAATAAAATATATAAATACGAAAAAAAGACGTTTTGGAGGCACCTTCATCAATTCAAAGTTACTTACCTCCAATAAAAAATTGTATGAAGATGTAAATCAAACTCGCAAGAGGAACATAACCTTCCATGTTAACAAAAAAAAAACACTGCATCTATTTCATCTCGAACCAAGGATTTTTTGAATACTTTTCAAACGAAACGCTGAAATATATAAAAACAAAATATCAATCTTGAATAAAGTCCTGCATTAGTTTTCTCAAAGCTTTAGATAAAGTAACGTTCCTCGATACATGCTCTGGCGATAATTGCTTCACTTCCAATTGATCTACAGTAACTGAGAGATGCTGATGAATATGAGCGCTCCGCTAAAGATCAAAAGCAAATCGTAATATCTATGCAATTATACCCCAGTCACACTGACCGATATTCGGCTCTTCGGAGGCAAGTAATCGTTCATCAATGTCATCATTACCATAAGTGACTTCATCACTTGGTACTTGGCAGGAATTAATTCCTTGAAACGCTAGAGCGCTGTAACGGCAGTTAGGCTAAAGCCGGGGTAATAGTAAATGTGCCTCGGAATGGAATTTCTAGATAGACGGCGCTATAGAAATGCCTATTATTATTATAATTATCATCGTCTTCATCATCATCATCATCATCATCATCATCTCATTCTTCTTCTTCTTCTTCACTGCATCCTCCGCATCATTATCATTTTTCATAATATTAACCATCGTCATCATTTTCATCATCTTCATCGTCTTCATCATCATCACGTCGTATTTTATTTATGTTATATAATGCCTTTGTTTTGCCACACATAACGTACTGCAATGCTGCATGGGCTTCTAAACATCAGTCTAAATTATTGAGAATACACAGGTTACAAAAATGTGCCTTACGCTTTTGTTCTCATTCTGATTAGCGTGCCCCGTCGCAACCTCTGTTTAGAAGATTTCAAACTCAATGTTTACGATATACACAAATTACAAACTTCTTTGATAATGCACCGGTGTTTTACTAACACATTACCGGATGTTTTGAATTAAATGTTCTGTACGAATGCTACCACACACAATTACAATACAAGGAATGCCTCTATGTTTCACCAGTGGAAAGTATCTTCCAGCACTGTTCACTATGAACATGACAGACAATGAAAGCGGACAAAATATACAGTTCCTCAGGTAGACAAAGGGACATCCCTTCACTGCTATTATGTAAAAATGTGTAGAACAGGTGTCACATGCATATTCACCCGTTCTACACATTTTTACATAATAGCAGTGAAGGGATGTTCCTTTGTTTTCCTGAGGAACTGTATATTTTGTCCGCTTTCATTGTCTGTCATGTTCATAGTGGTTGCAGTTTCTTTACGCCATAATGGCCCCAAAGTTTGGAACACATTACCACATTCTTTACAATCTATTCAGTTCACCAAACCATTTAAACGTAAACTTAAGCAGCACTTCTTGTCTTTGTATAGTTATTCTTAAATGATACAACGTTGTTTATCCCTTTACTCTTCTCCAGCTGACTGAGCTTTTTATTGTTAAATTATATTCTGACGCGCTCAGGGTGCGCCCATTAATCAAGCCCATGTGGCTTTTACGGATGCACCTTTTTTTCATCCTATATTCTTAGTAGATTTAATCATGTCTTCTTTTTTTTTTAAATAAATGTTTATATTTCAATGTATTTTTATTTGCCTATGTATGTATTACAACAATGTATAATGTCATTTTTACTGTAATCGGAAACAAATAAAGTTCAATTAAATTCAATTATCATCATAATCGTCATCATTTTCATCATCATCATCATCATCATCATCAATGTCACCACCAGCACCAGCACCATCATCACCTTATTCTCCTTCTTCACTGCCATCCTCCTCTTGCCCCCCCCCCCCCCTCCTCATCATAATCATCAATTTCATCCTCAGCATCATCATCGCCACCATCTACATCATTATTATCATCATCATCATCATCATCATCATCATCATTATCATCCATGATGATGATGATGATGATGATGATGATGATGAAGATGATGATGCTGACAGGGGGGTAAGCATAATTTTTTCAAGGGGGGGGGGGGGTTAACATTTTAAAATTTCGCAACGACTCAGCCAGCCGCTGAATAAGCGGGGGGGGGGGGGGATAAGAGGTCACTTTTTTTTTTTTTGGTCCCAAAAAAATATTTTTTAGGTCAGTTATTGGTATTTTTTTTATTTAAAAAAAAAAAAAAAAAATTACCAAAGGGGGGGGGGGGGTTCCTCCAAAATACACGCATACAAAACACCAAGGGGGTTCACCCCCCCCCCCCCCTGCGTACGCGCCTGGATGCTGATGATGATGATGAAGGAGCTGATGAAGCTGCTGCTGCTGATGACGATGGTTATTATTATGAAAAATGATAATGATGCGGAGGATGCAGTGAAGAAGAAGAAGAAGATGACTATGATGATGATAATGATTTAGATGGTGGCGATGATGATAATGAGGATGAAATTGATGATTATGATGAGGAGGGGAGCAGGAGCAGAGGAGGATGGCAGTGAAGCAGAAGAAGGTGATGGTGCTGATGGTAATGGCAATGATGACGACGATGAAAATGATGATGAAAATGATGATGATGATGATGATAATGAAGATGAAGTCACTTATGGTGATGAGGATATTGATGTTGATATTTAATAAATTGACATTAATGATATGAAGGACGCTTGTGATGATGACCATTTTTGTTATTATTTTCTTATTATCTATTTTTTCTCGGACGTTCTGCAGGACAACTGATTTCATACAGGAAAGTTTTTCCCCTCCATTCTCTATTTATCTCTCTTCCTGTTTTTTATAACTTGTCCCCCTTTTTATCATAGTTCTAGTCGATTTCCAATGCATGTTTTAATTATTATAATCATAATTACTTTCTTTATTGGGTGAATCCCGCAGTGGATGAAAAATAAGGATATGGTATAAATTATACAAATGGATGTATTAGCTTTGTACATATACCAATCTGGCATCTTCCTAAATAAAAGATGATAATGTACTGTAGGAATGAACATTTCATTGTGGTAAAAGCCCCTTTCAAGTGTTGGGAGCCCCAAATTCGCTAAAAAATTTGATGGCAAAGTTTCACTTAAATTGTGTAATGTTGTGAAAAGAGGATGTCATTTAACACTCAAATCTGCAAGGATTTTCAAAGCAAAAGTGTTTGAAGACAAATATTGATGAAAGAATACAAAACTTGGGTTTTTGTGTCTGTATGCAAACAAAATTAATTTTGTGTTCATCAATATTCGCCTCCAAACAATTTTTTCTAAAAATCCTTGCAGAAGTAAGTGTTAAATGACAATCATCCTCTTTCACTACAATTGAAGTGAATTTTTGCCATCAAATTTGTTGGGCTCCAAACACTTTTTAGAGAGGCTTTAACAAGATTTGAATTGTCATGGATTATATATTCTAGGTTTAGAATTAAGGTATGATATGTTTTTTATCTAAGTTTTAACACATTTATTTTAGGCTAGCCGAATATCTCACAAAACTATCAGATATATATATATATAAATTATCAGATATGTATATATATATATATATATTGGATAAGGCAGACAAATGGAACACGGTTGCAATTCCGAGTTTCACGCCTTGCGAGCGATCATCAGGCAACTGGTAGCATGATTACTCTATAATATATATATATTGAAGTTGACAAGGATTAAGATCGCACCTGAGCGTCAAGTCGTGACGTTAAAATGATGTCAATCCCGTCCCTAATTCCAAAGTTGTTCACTAAATCATACATGCAACACAACTCACAAGCAAGATGAAGGCCAAGCAGTTGATTATTATTTCGTGCTGCCAATTTTACAGTTTAGTATGACATGCAAATCGGGTTACTCTTAATCAAGTCTCGTTCAGATATGATGCAACAAAATCGCGGCGTTTTTTTCTTCATTTATTCTTCTAAATTTATATATTGTATTTATATAACGACGTAAAATGTAATGCGATTTAGATTGCTCAGTGTATACACCCAAGTACTCATGTGTGGCCCGCAGTTGCCGTTCATTTACATGGCGGCTTTAATTCTTGCGGTGCTTCAGCGCGCCATACCTGAACAAGCCTTTAGTCTTTACAGGTGAGGCAAAAAAGAAGATTCAATTCAATTCAATTTAGTTTATTTCACTTCTATTTAAAATCCCAAAATAACAATGACATTTCGATATATTATACATCGTCTGAGTCTGAATAAATAATGATTTCGTCCTGTCTCCGACAAGAGGTGGAGCTACACCTGTAACATCCTCCACTTTTGTTAAACCATGTTATTGAGCAAAGTTGAATGAATTGACCTTTGCAAATACAATCATTTTCAACTCTTCAGTTTCAATCAAACCTACCATATTAACCTTTACATTCATGTTTGGGTGAAATTCCTGAAATGTCAATATAAAAGTTTCAATTGTTGTAGACACACAACATTTATATTTAAACTTGTATACGTCTTTAACTGAAATTGCTAACTCCCAAAAAACACTTTACACTTTGGCTCCAGAATTTCTACCCAAAACGATGACATGTTCAATTACCAAATCCACATAACTATCTAGAAACACATTTCTGAGTTATGAAATAGAACAAAACTTAGTCATCTGAATCTGGCATTAAAGCATTACGTTAGAAGTTATTGTCTCAAACTCTCTTAAACCATTTTGGTAATTCCTTTTCTTTCTCCTCTCTTATTTCGTTACTTTAAAAAAAAAAATTAGTAATATACTAATGATTAAATGTAGCCCTACTTATTGAGTTTATGAAATGCAAACAGTTGTAAAACATTGTTGAATTCACATGATATTAAATACACCAATGATAATTACATCAAACTACTACTGTTACAATACTTTCAACATTACCAAATATCAACTACTGCCGTATTTTTAGCTGAGTGAAATAATTATTAGTCGAGTGCAGTGCTTTCAGTATAATGGGCTAATATACAATGCAATAATGTTCAGCTGTTGCATACCCATTTAGACACATTGACAACAAATACTAATGTCCTTTGCTTTATAATTGGACACATAATGTTATTTTAGTAAGACATGTCAATCAATGAAATAACCACAATAATGGTAACTGTTTTGATGAATTACGCACACATAATTATCAGCAATGTCTCGTGACGAACAGGCGAGAACGTTAGACTAAATACTATTTCAAACTTCGAACTACGGTTACTTTTTCCCAAATTTTTATTTGAAAACCTCATTTATTTTCTCTTTTTTTAAGAAAGTAAATGAATTTCATTTTGTTCTCTCGCTTCCATATACTCATAGCAATACAATTCTACACCATTTAGTTCTCTTTAAATGTTTTGCTAAAATTCTGCAAAGTTAGCTTCCCCCTATAAAGCGCTTTACCAGTTATAACATACCCAATCGCTTACAGTATTAAAGGTAATACAAAGTTTTGGGAAATTTTGAAAATTGGATGGAAAGTGATTATTTACAACTTTGATATATTTCGATGCCCCTGTGGATGTAAAACAAAAGAAAATTTAGCCCCTAAAACACTTCTGCTTTCGAGAAAAATTGAATATAAAAATTTACCGGTGCTCCCGGTAAATTTTGATAAATTTCAAAAAGCGCCTACGGCCGTACAAAGGCAGCTGCGACCATGGAAATCTCAGAATATGCAGTTGTGATATATAATTTCCAAACTGGAATAGCTAATCGGTCGATTTTAGTCAAGAAACATTGTTTTATAGCTTAAATCATATCTTGACCTTGAGAGGAAGCTATACAACATGAAGAGCTTATTATTTACAATTTCATAACTTTAGACTCGATTTCAACCGCGACAACGATCACTGGATATTGTAGGATCGGATATCCTTCCAATATGTTCATTTGAACCAAATTCATGACCCCATACCAAAACTTTGTATTACCTTTAATATTACCCAGGTCATTGGATTCGATTACTATTCCGCACATTAAGGAGCACATTCTCCACTCCCTGGGTAGCATTCTAACTGGTCGCTATTTGACCTTCGTTTATTCTTCCGGCTATCCATTTAACACATGGGTGGAGAGGAGCAATGTAAATAAAATGTCTTGCTCGAGGACATAACTGCCGTGTCGGGCTCTAACCAACAATTTTTCCATTCCCAGTCAAGAGATTAAACCACTCGACTACGATACCTTTTCCAAACAAACGTTACATTTACTTTAGATTTCAGATAAGGACAGAGTTAATCAGTCTACAAAAAATCATGAAAGTCAAAAAGTAAAACTTTTGATACTCAATACAAAACCTTTACCACCGTAATATCCAATTGCCTTCGTCACCAATGTGACCTAAATTGACCTTTCTGACGTAATTGACAAACAAACCATATCGTTGGTCAGAATCTAATAAAAAATATAATCTCAAACATTTGGTAGAGAATGGCTGTATCGTATCCTCTCTTATCCATCAACATTATCATATTGAGTAATTGTAAATCGTATTTGAACACGTATATAGAAAATGCACGATATAAATACATTATTGTAAGTAGTAGTAGTAGTAGTAGTAGTAGTAGTAGTAGTAGTAGTAGTAATATTTACATGAGACACACATGTATATCGCATTGTAAAATTCAGAGTGCCTTTGAAAATATATGTACACTCTAGTGGCTGTAGACGTTTACCGAAACACCACAATTCAGATGTGTCAACCATAGTTATATCAATAATTTTGCAAAATTATTTAAGGGGGAAAACAAATTTTCTTAACGCTCCAAATGCACTCCTCGTTGACCTTCAATTTACCACTTTCAGTGAGCATCTACGTTTTGGTTTAAAGGGAAGTCCACCCTGATAATAAGTTGGTTTTAATAAAAGCACAAAAGTGATATAGGAACAAGTCAGTGATAGTCCGATCACAAATAAAGTTACGAGTTCTTTAAGTTGCGAACAATCAACATGAATTGGCTCTGTACATTAAATTTCATGAACTTTAATTCTCTTCGTTCTTGATGACGGAACATATTTTTTTCCTATGCAGGGGTTTGAATAGAAACATATCTGCAATAACCATTATATAGGGTGCATGTATCATTGAACATTTTCTCGAGGGATTTAAAAAAAAAAATTTTAGTACAGAGCAAATGGGAGGGGAACTCGCAAGATACGTCACAGAGTTGCCAATATGTGTTTAATTGATGTTGTTTAAATAAATGAAAACAATTAGATTGAATAAAACAATAAATAAATTTAGTGATAACTCGTTATGGTTCGAGTGTTGATACCAAGTACTTCGAATCTCATAGACGCCGTCGCATGAAATGTTACAGGATGAATCCTGACGTACCGTGTGGTTACTGGCTCAGGAAACAGTATTGTCACATATGTGGCAGCATCAAAATTTCCTGCATATGTCTGAAAAGGAACGAAAGCAATGGATAATGTTTTTTTCTTCTAATAATGATAATAATAATATTAATGATAAATAACTTATTTATTAACCAAGAAAAGCCTCATCAGTATCACTTCTGCTTTCCCTTAGGGCCGTGTAATTCATATAACCCCCGGAAACTTCCAGGTTCCCATTTACACCTGAGTGGAGAATGGCAAATGTTGATTAATGTCATGTCTCGAATCCCTCGGTATAACTCTTCCGTGAGAAGTGCAATATGGCACAGAGACTTTCTCGCCAAGGCACATAAATAATTGATTTTAATAGAACGTTTTGTATTTTTTTAATACTTTTTAAAATCCTTTAATTTTGCACACTAGGAAATGCATGTTTTTGGATGTGTCAATACATGACTGTGTATGTAGATATGAGAAAATAATTGCATGCAAATACATACAAAGAAATTTTAAAAAATACATAAGTATATAAGTAATGAAAAGAGCGTGAATAAAAAAGGAAGATGAAAGACTTGACAATAAAATGAAATAAGCATTTTAATACTGGAAGCGCAAAATGACACTCACTTTTCGTACCCCGCAATGCTCTCCCAGAGCAAAGGTCCAATTTGTATTGTCCCTTGAGTAGGAGATTTGGAATGACGTCACTATTTGGTTCGTTCCGGTCCGTCCCTGTGTGATAACACCAGTTACCAAAGTATCCTCGCCGAGATCGACCTTTGTGTGATTTTAATGATGAAAAAAGAAAATATATTAACATATCATATGGCAGATTATCTTGCATTTGATACCAATGCTAAGGTCAAGCAATTTATATAAAAAATATGAACCCTTTGAACACATGTTGCTTTCAATATGAGGAAACCAAAAGGACTGGTCAGATTCGAATGATACTGATTGTGAGATTTTCGATTGAAGCTACGCCCTTAAAGTATTTAGGGTGGACCTTAAGAGGAAAATCTCGTTTTCGTTGTAGGTTGGGTCTAACCAGCCCTTAAACTTTTTACATTTTTATTACAAAAATATATTTTTCTATCAAAATGCCTCCATTTGTAGCATCGGTATTTGTACATAGACCTATGTATATTATTTTATAGCATGTATCCTTTCCCTTAAAACATAATCATCTGATTTGTCAGGAGTTCTGTCAAGGTGTTTGGTGTCTACAGACTTGACATGTCCCAGGTGATAATATCTGAACGCAACACTCCCCTCTCTCACTCTTCTCTCTCTCTCTCTCTCTCTCTGTCTTCTCTCTCTCTCTCTCTCTCTCTGTCTTCTGTCTGTCTCTCTCTCTCTCTCTCTCCCTCTCGTGTTGACCTTCCGCTTTCCACTGTGCATTGTTTACATTATTATTTATGATGAGGACGCCACCCCAAGCTGTGCTTATAATGACCCTTTCTTCTAACTATGACCTGATGTGACCATATAATTATGAGTAATATGGACAATCAAATCAAATCAGAGTAAAGATGATGACGATGATGATGATCATAATAATAGTATTCAAGAAATAATACTGATAGTTATAATACTGATAATAACAATGATAATAATAATTATAATAACAATAGTGACAATAAAAAACACACAGGATGTTCTTGTACAGCAACGGCTCGTTTTAATCGTTACATTCTTTCAAATATTACTTCCTGAAAAAAAAAATGTTCAGGTCCCCTTAGTGATTATGATAATGATTGGATATAATTGAGATCAAACACGATACAAACGTTCGTCCGACACCAACGCTTACAACAACCATCTTAAAGATAACTCCATCGTCACGATCACTCAACGGCTCCAAGCTTGGGTTCTCATTATTATGAGTTCTTATTGGATTGGATGAAGTAAATGAAGATAGGCAAATAATTAATCACGTTGTGTTATTAATCAAATATATGTTATTTTTAAGTAGGAAGAAAAAAATCGCCTCCAAGCATTGAGGAAATATAAGAAAAATTATTTAAAAGCGAATAAGAAAAAAGAAAGACTTTGGCACTCCATTATAAAAAAAAAAATGGGAATAAACAAGAAAATTGAATGGATGAGGACCGGAGGACTCCGCTCAGTTCGCATTTATGTGTGATTGACCGCTCTCGACTGCTAAAGACTGCTCACGTTTTTTGTTGTTTTGTTTTGTTTGTTTGTTTGTTTGTTTTTGGAAGGGGGAGTTTTTTTTATAGTTTTGTTTTATTTTTTGATTAGGCTTCGTCATTGTTTTGTGTTTTAATTTGGGGTTATGACGAAAAGATTTATTCATTCAAAATAATTTAAAAAACTGAAGAACACTGATTCGTCAATATGCCTCATTATTAGCCAAATATTGAATTCATTAACATACATGAATAAATCAAGCAGAGACGACTTCACTCAATATAATAATGCGCATGCTCGAACCTGATCTGCGCTTTTTTGTTCTTTTTACGAAAAGAGTATATACGAATGTAGAAAGCATCGAACGAAAAAAGAATAATTCTTGGCCTTCGGGCGCGTTGAAGGCGTGTTCAATTGTCTAATCAAACATGGAAGAGCTTTATGTATACACATGAAATATATCATGTTACAGTATGTTATTCTTTATTTTATTCATACTTCTAATCAGTTAGCCAATAGAAAGCCAGGTAAACCCTCTTGCAGGTTCTTCTTCTGGTAATCGCCAAAACTATGCAGCCTATTAACACGAAGAGAAGGTTGAATTTTTCATGCATAGCTGTATTCAAATTATTTCTTTATATGCATAGGTGGGTACATTTAATTCAAATCATCTCAACGCGCATTTAGACATGCTAGAGCAAATTACCTTAAGCCACTTGTTGTTGTCGTTAAGGGCGGCGACCCATGCACCGGCGGATACCCATTCACCGGGCCCCCTTGGAACGGAAACTCCATTTAGCCTTCCTCTGTAAGCTTCATGACCGGAACTCCAGATCGACGACGAGGTCAGACTAGAGTCTGGTATCCGACCATCTTCCATGCCAAGCCCCTCACCGAGGACAAGAGGAGTGCAACCAAGTTTCGCATCGAGGTTCAGCGACGCTGCAAGAAAAAGGGGAAAAAAGCAGACACATAACTGACCTTGTAACTAAATTTCTTATATTTCCTACTAATTTACAAGGCAAGGTTGTCCTTTCAATATATCTTTCCTTAAATGCAATCCGGAAACCTATCTTGTCAACAAGCCATATGACGTATAAATTATAAAAAACGAGCAAGAAATACAATACAAAACAAAACAACAAATGGAGAAGAAAAAAAGGAAGGAAAAAAATTAGTTAATCTACAATTATCATAATTATGAAAATACAAGATGGTTGATTTTTCACGTGTTAATAAAGCACCTGCCATTGGTCCACATGAGTTATCTTTAGCAATATTTTCCTGTATTGCTTGAGCCTGAGTGTGAGATGATTATTTAATCACGTATAATGTTATAAACATATTGGTCGGCCCAAACGAGATTTCCCAATTGAGGGAAAAGATAATAATTACTAAACTTTCGGCAACTGCCGATGAAATTTAATTATTTTTTTAATACGGAATTGTGAGTCAATTATAAAAGGTTGGCCCTGTACAAAAAAATATATATATGCTCTGGGGTTTTGAAATGATCAATATGAAAAAATTACACACAGAAAAGGATAAATGGGACTGCACGCAAATGGTTCGTCTAGAATTTTCCAAGTTTTTACCATTTCTTGTAGAATGATGAGAGCATTTTAAGAGGAAAATTAAGGGGAAAATTCTACTATAATATTTGTCCCCACTGACATACAAAAAGAGAGAAAGCTCACAATTATATTTATTTTTATTTCAGCATCTACTAATATATATAGAAACCTTCTCTTTCAGTAATATTCCTACTCTCTACCTACCTATGGCATCAATTAGAGGTCACTTTTATCATTTTTACCAGAAGTAAACTTTCTCTTTCATTAACAGTTCTACTGTGCACTTACCTATAGCATCAGTTAGAGGTCCATACCCATATAGTTCCATCCTCAAAGAAATTTGACCGTGATTGGTCTTTGGATGGATCCGGAAAGAGCGTCCAACTATCGGCCTAGCAAGCGTGTGAGTCACATGGCTATCACGGTCATAATTTCCCGGAAATATCTATAAAAAACATATTTGCATTATTTGATCAACTAAGATGTAATTTTCGTAAGTTGTGATTCTTGTTTCTTATAATTCATTTTGAGAAATCCTTATTGGTTTGTTAGGTAAACAAAGGCCTATATCATGTAAAACGAAAAAAGGAAGTTTCTTTTCCCTCTTTCCTGTTCCCCAGCTTTAGATCTAAAACTAAGATACAGCGCTATGTAAACTTATTGTTCCATTTTTCTCCCCAGTAGAGTTGCGGCTTATAATTGTGTGCATGATATTGATAATGGAATATAGAGGGGTTTTTCTTCTTTTTTTTTTTTTTTAAATCCCTCTATGTTGCACTGTAAAACTTTTTCTTTCTTTGGTTGTATTGTCTTTATTTTATTAAAACAAAAACAAAAAACAATAATAGAAATAACAGTGGGACCTCGTTATATCAAAACACTGTTTTATGAACTTTAACCTCACCAAGACAATCCAAACGGTTGTATTCCTTAATAATATATACCGTTTTTTGTTTGTTTTATTTATTTATATATATTTTTTTCTTCATCCCAGGTACGAAGAAGTTGTATTACAGCAATCAATTTAACATAATCCCAAGGAGTTCTTACGAGGTTACGCTGTATATTTCTTAATATAAAGACCACTGATTTAGTGTTTTTTGTAATGTAAACGAGGAAACCGCAGTTTTGCATTTACCTCAACTAATCCAGAGTAAACGTTCAAATAATCAGTCCAAGCCATGTTGTCAAAACTGGTCGAAAAGGTGTATGACGTCACCCACTGATCATAGTCATACTCATTTCTACCCTGGGTCGTTATGGCTGTTACGATATAACTGGACTCAAATTGGACCTGCATCCATTGGTATTGGTCGGGCGAGTTTGGGACCCAGGCTCTCTCGTGGTTCAGGCGGCCAAAACGACTGCAGTAGGACGCCGAGTGGCAGGATGATTCGGAGAAAGCCGAATCGGGAAGAGCACCACTTGCAAGGCCGAGTGGTTGACCAGATATATTACACGGGTTCACTTTTGGAAATAAGGTCAAGAAATAATAAAAGCATATTACAGGGTAAAACGACAGAGGCCTAAAAGTGCGTATGAAACACGAGAGTAAAAATTATATTTCACACCATAGGATAAAAGTCGTAAAACGCGGTGTTGCAAAAATGCAACGAGATGATATCTTAAAAAGCATTTTACCGTCCTCGAAGAAATATCTTATGTGAGGATTTTGCAATATCCCCTAGCCTCTCTTTAAATTGTATAAGGATATACGATCTGAGTTAATACTATAATTATAATTTTTCAAAGGAGCCTGCCGCGGGTACGCATATGAGACACCCGCAGATGCCCCGCCGATCACCGGCCGGCCGTCGGGCAATTTCTTTAAAATCATCCGGTGGCTGGTGGGAGACCGCCCGGGAATCAGTTGGTCATCATTCGGTCACTTTCGGGACGCCCTGCGGAGAAGCTCCCTGATTTTCGTCCAGTTTTTACCTAAAATCAACCGTTGACCGACGGGGAATCGACTAGCCACCGCCCAGGCATCGCAGAAATCATTGGGCAGTGCCTAAATTCCTGCAGTGACCGAGCAGGCTATAAATCTGGCGGTCGCTACTCTGAGTAGTGACCATAGCTTTAAGTTAATCAATTTAATAATGTTTAATGATTTTATTCTTGCACAAAGTCGGTTATTCATATACTATTGTAATTTTGTATCAAATTCTTCAGTTTCTTTTACTGCGTATTATTATTTCCTACATGTTTGTATTTTTTTTTTAAATCCAAGTTTTGGTTGGAATAAAGCAATATAAATATTAAGTGTTGGAAAATGCCAAGTTTCATTACAAAAATAGTCGTATGTTAGTATTTTTCGCTTGAATTATTTTGGAATCAACTAGGGCATACTACTACAGGTTATCAATGAATTTTTATCAAGAATGTTCGAGCATTTATAAAGAAGTTGCCAATAAAAATATAACCTATTTTTCAGACTATTAATATTATCATTATAAGCATTATTTTTTATTATGATTACTTTTATCATTATCATTATTATCATTTCTCACCAGGGCAACACGCAATGGAAATAATTTCACTCTCGTTTAACCGTCCCACTTTAGTCTCACTGTACCAGCAGTCGGTGATGTTTGTGGCGTTTGCAGGACATATCACTGATTCGGCTTCAGCAGGAGCATCGATGGACGAGGACTCGTAAAGTGAACCGCTCAGCGTCGCAAAAACTCCTTGTTCAATAAAGTTAAAGTAAAAAGTAGGATACCAGAGTAGTCAAAATATCATTTTGAAGACAATAAATGCAAACCGCAACAAAACATTAATTGTATCGGGTACCACAAGAACTGATTTGTGATGACATACACAATATACAATTTGGGTAGGCCCAAAGAAGAGTTTTGAAAACTGGAAAGAATGAGAGAGGGATTCAGGTTCCTTTTTTTTCTTTTTTCTTCTCTCTGTTCCATTTACTATATTTGTTCTTTCCTATCAACTTTCTGTTATATAAAATGTAATTTTCATAATAATATCTATAATGTTCTCTCGGTAACTGTGTTAATTTATTATGGGCGTTCCCAACTCAAGCAATGCTTTCCGGGTTTTCGCCTCCTTCCGTATCTGAATTATTTACTGTATACTCTTTGTTGAAATAATTGTTACATATATCATGTATATATACATTGTGTTTCATATTGTACCGTTGAGAAGGAAATAAATGTTAATAAATACAATACAATACAATAAATATATAAACTCCTGATCATGACACCAATTTTGATGATTCTTAAACAAATTAAAGGAAATACATCTATAAATTACTTAAAACAAATTAACAATATTTATATCTAAACCAAGAGAACAGAGTTTATGATAATATTTGTAAAAGAACTCAAACGCTTCCATGGTTTCTCAAAAATATAGGGAAACAATAAAGCAAGTCCACACCTTAAAAAACCTAGGGTACATTGTAGCATCAGATGGGAAAAGTATTCATGAGATGAATGAAAGAATTGCAATGGCAACGGGTATATTCAATCAAATGAAATACGTAATAAAATTCTGAAGAGCTCGAGAGAAGACTAAAGACCACAGAGACCTGGTTTTTGAGAGAGATTATGAATATATCATGGACAGAAAAGATAACAAATGAAGAAGTGTTCAGAAAAACATCACTCATCAACACAATAAAAAAGGCCACATAATCATAATTAAGAAAAATATATATAAACTTAACAGGCCCCCCCCCCCCCCCACCTGTCAGGATATTGTCGGTAAAATTGCGCTGCCGTCGGGAAAAAGAGAAAAGGGGGAGGGGAAAAAAGAGAGGGAAAGGGAAAGAAAAGAAAAAAGAAATAGAAAAGAAAAGAAAGAAAGGAAAAGAAAGGAAAGAAAGGAAAAGAAAGGAAAGAAAAGAAAAGAAAGAAAGAGAAAAAAAAGAAAAAGAGGGAGGAGAGGAAACAAAGGAAAAGAAAGAAAAGAAAGAAAAGGAAAAAAAAGAAGAAAAAAGAGAGAAAAGGGAAACAAAAGAAACGGGGGGTGAAAGAGAGGAGACAGAGGGGAGGTAAGAGCCTGAGAGAGGAGGAGTGGGTGTAAAAGATAGAGGGGGGTTGCTGGGTTGAGTCGTCTCGTCGAGGGAGCAAGAAAGACACGGGTAAATATGTTGCTGTGTCGATATTCTTGCTAAATCCTCGTGTAGGCCTACTATATCAATGCAGAAGTTTGAAGTCGGTGAGATGTATATTGTCCCCTTCGAACTGTGATTGCTTATCCGCTGTGACGACTTCGAGAGTGACTACAACTACAATACTTGTATTTTCTCGAAGTTTCACTTTCCTATAATATCAGCTAAAGAAATCAGGGGTTTAAAATTTTTGGGGAAACTAACTTCAAACAAGGATTAAGAGTCAACAACGTTACGACGTATCATCTTCCCTTCTCTATATTTTGATGAAACGCCAAAAATTCAGCGCTTCGCGCGGGAGAGGAAAACTTCATTTAGACGAGTCAAAAACGGTACACGACGAATCATCTGCTTTCTCTAATAATTTAAGGAAACGTCAACGACGAATCATCTGCTTTCTCTAATAATTTAAGGAAACGTCAAAGCTTTCGCGCTTCGCGCGAGAGGGAGAAACTGAATTCAGAGAAATAGGGATTATTAAGAGTCGAAAACGGTGCAACGAATCATCTCCTTTCTCTAATAATTTAATTAAACCTCAAAGCTTCCACGCGCGAGAGGGGTAACTTAATTCAAACAAATAGGGATAAATAAGAGTCGAAAAACGGTACAACGAATCGTCTGCTTCCTCCAATAATTTAAGGAAACGTCAAAGCTTCCGCGCTTCGCGAGAGAGGGGGAAACTGAATTCAGATAAATAAGGCTTATTAAGAGTAAAAAAACAATGCAACGAACCGTCTTCTTTCTCTAATAATTTAATGAAACGTCAAAGCTTCCGCGCTTCGCGGTGAAGGGGGAAACTCAATTCAGACAAATAGGGCTTATTAAGAGTCGGAAACGGTACAACGAATCATCTGCTTTCTCTAATAATTTAATGAAACCTCAAGCTTCCACGCTTCGCGCGAGAGGGGAAACTGAATTCAAATAAATAGGGATAAATAAGAGTCGAAAAACGGTACAACGAATCGTCTGCTTTCTCTAATTATTTAAGGAAACGTCAAAGCTTCCGCGCTTCGCGCGAGAGGGGGAAACTGAATTCAGATAAATAGGGCTTAATAAGAGTCGAAAATGGTGCAACGAATCGTCCTCTTTCTCTGATAATTTAATAAAACGTCAAAACTTCATTTAGACAAGGATTAAGAGACGAGCACGGTTCAACGAATCGTTTACTTTCTCTAATAATTTAATGAAACGTCAAAACTTCCGCGCTTTGCGTAAGAGAACTGAATTCAGATAAGGATTAAGAGTCGAGAACAGTACACCGAATTCCTGCCTTTTCTCATAATTTAATGAAACGTCAAAGCTTCCGCGCTGTGCACGGGAGGGGGAGAAACTGAATTCAGACAAGGATTAACGGTCGAGAACGGTACAATAAATCGTCTTCTTTTCCTAATAATTTAAGGGAACGTCTAAGCTTCCGCGCTTCGGTAATCGTTGGCCTCTACACCCCCCCCCCCTCCCACTGAAAAAGGTCTAGCGACGCCCCTGTCAGCAGTATCAGCTATTTAAGAATAGCTGATAATATACACCAATGGAGGGTCGTTAAGATGATAATTATAATGTTTTACCTTCAAACCCTAGATACTGACATGCCAGTTGTGATAAGTTCCAGTTCCAATAGTCTTGATGTACCAGCACGTACGTGTTAGGACTGGAGCTGGACGTTAAAGCAAGTGTTCCTTCATTTATCTTTTCACCAAGTAGCTTTAACGAATGGATGGTTACATCTATACAGTTTACAATAAAAAATAAGACAGATATATTGCGGGGAAAAAGAAAGAAGATTGAACACCTTTAGTGATCGGGTGAAACAGGTTTTAAACAAGAGTTTACGGCGATGTGTTTTTAAAATGTATCTTTTTTCAGCTCTCCCATCAAATTGGTTTTGCGTAGGGCGCTAAATTGACTAACTCATATTCAACTCATAGTCACTATAAGTACTCAAACCTTAGTCGTTCTAGAACACGTTTCAATTGTGTTAATGTGAATGCAATTAGTGAATAGTTGATGAACGATTTGTGATCTGCCACTCCTATATTTACAGGGCCATCTGCTAAAAGGAATAGTGGGATGTAAATATGTAGTTAAATTGAAACATAAGTTCCCGTTAACAAAGCGCAGGGAAATGCCCATAATCAACGAAAGAGGTGTTACTATTTCTTTACACTAGGGTAACTCATGTTTCGTTGACGATCAGACATAGACGAAATACTTCATGTATGGCTGATTGTCAATGAAACGGAGTTAAGTCTTTTGTCAATTTTGCATGTTGCTACGGCAGGCAGCCAGTGAAAAAGAACTTTTTAAATCAAATTATGGAAATGCAAGCAACACTTTAAACAAACAGAACTTTGTTATTCCTTGCTCAACATTTTTTCCTGATTGAGGTGTCATATGAAAGGGCAGAAACTGAACTTTCTAGAAAGGTGAAATTTTCTTCGAAATTCAGTTACCGCCTGCTAAATGACTTTTTGGTTTCCTTCCTTCAAATTGCTTTTAATCACTCATGTGTGAAATATGCATCATTATATATGCATCAAACAAAACGGAGGATCTAAGCTTTACAAATATGTGTCATTTATTTATAATAATTGTGATTAAATTATGATAAAACATCGATAATTCTCGGTTTCGTTTTTGCTGGGTCTCACTGTATATATCAAATATTTAATTGCAAAAATAATTGTATTACATATCGTTATTCGCGGGGAATTACCAAACAACCCTAAATGAATATCAACCAAATCGACAGATCTTAATTCCCTTAGCTCAAACTTAGCTATTACGGTCTTCCATAACCTTTGAACATGTACACATTCCCAGAACATGTGTAAATATGTTTCAATCTATTGCTTACAAATACAAGTTATCATCAACAAATTCGAATCTCAAGAAGTGTTCTTTAGTATATAGTGCTCCATGAAGCAGTTTATATTGAATTTCTCTTAGTCTGTGAACAGGAGTATCTTTTCACTAAAACTTATCACTAAATATCTCCCTATATAACTCATTTGTAAAATCTGAAAATCCCCGTCCATCGTGAATCTTCAATACAAATAATTGTGTAACTTCTCTATAAAATATTCATCAACCTTCCTCGATAACAAATCTCTGTGGAGCTTCACAGTACCGTTAAGCTGCATTAAGATATCATACTCTTTTACATCCACTAAACCCCAGTTATTCGTTTTTTCCCGCTTCTCGGAATAGCTTCCCCAATATTCCATACATCAACAAGTTTGTTTTAATCTCATAATTATGTTGAAAATGAGAAATTGATCGCATGCCATTTTCAGCAAAAATATCTTAAACTGAAATTATATTGCATTTAAACGAATTCTCATCAAAAATCATGTTC
Organism: Strongylocentrotus purpuratus; assembly: GCF_000002235.5. Classification (NCBI taxonomy): domain Eukaryota; kingdom Metazoa; phylum Echinodermata; class Echinoidea; order Camarodonta; family Strongylocentrotidae; genus Strongylocentrotus; species Strongylocentrotus purpuratus. The sequence goes on along the minus strand of NW_022145597.1, from coordinate 32,563,312 downwards.
TTATTTAATAAGAATTTTGTATTGTTAAAAACAGTAGGATTATTTTTTTCCTAACAATTCTTACAACCTTCCAACTCTTCCCATGCTTTTATCATTACTAAATAGAACGTAGGTAGGCCTACTTTAAAACTGAATAACTTGGAATCATAGTTACACAAGAAAATAAATCTACCTCCTACCATCTTGAAGCAGAAATCAAAGTGTAGCTTCCATCTCATTGATTTTTAGTCTTTTCAGCCACATTCCACGTTGCGTTTTTACAAACGAGTCAAAATTGGTCATTCGTAACCCCCCTTCATTGTAACCTTGATACAATATTGATATCTTAATTCGATCTTTCCCATTCCAAATAAATTCAAAACATATTTTCTGTATATGATATGACCCACTTTGGAACCACTAGTCAAGCAAAAACGTAATATAATTTACATAATGCATATGTTTTTAATAATTTTTTCCAAAAACACCGTGAGCCCCCTCTGTTTCCACCATCCAAGTCTTTTAATCTTGCTTAAAATCTCATTATACGCCCTCTGAGACTTTCGTTATGAACTCACCTGTTTCACAATGTGTACCAGTCCATCCATCCTCACATGCACACATGTAACCGTTCTCCTCATCCTGGCAAATACCTTCATTGCCACAAGGCTGGCTGCTACAATCGTCAATGTCTGACGGACAGAAAGACATAAAAACAATGAAACATTTAACAGGAATTTCAGGGTGATATGTTGTTTTTCAGAAGTTTTGTAATTCTGCAGGTTCGTATAACTATAGAGGTCCGTTATTCCAAAGGTTAATTCCATGCAGTTCATGGTTCCGAAAGTGAAATGACCCGAAACCCTGACTCTACACTATCATACATTGGCGTAGTACTAATTGGATGCTACCAGTTGAGTGTGAGTCTCATTTGAATGTGTAACAAGGGTTTTTACAGACATGTATCAATGTTATATGACTATTTACTTTAACGTCACCATCCGTAATACAAAAAAAATGAGATACATGCTAGTTGTAAGGTCCATGTATTATCACGAACAGAGACATCTAATCAATGGCACTAATCAGGAATATACTCTAATGCCCTCTGTTGAAAATTTCCTTGAATTTTGTTCTGTAAGGTTTAAACTTTAAAAGTGTTTTTTCTAAAACTTTGGATTTTGTGAGAAAGCCCTACTTGCCTCTCATCTTCTGTTGCAATACACAGGACAAGGCCTTTGCCCTAATGCAAATTTCCTTACAGGAAATCCATATTTTCTATCATGTTTACACTTTAAACATGTGTTTCCCAAACTTTGGGTTTTGTGGGTTGGTCAGCTTGCCTCGGTGAGGGGAGGGGGCTAATTTGCAAATGTGAGGAGGCAGTAATACAAAATTAGGGGTGCTTACCATTTTCACAGTTGGTTCCTTCCCATCCATCCCCACACTGACATGTGTAACTGTTTATTCCGTCCAAGCAAATCCCATCGTTCAGACAAGGTTGGCTCAAGCATTCATTCAAGTCTGACGGAGAAAGATTAATTTAATTTATGTAGGGATAGACAAATCTATTTTATTTACAAAGGCACAAATATGCATCAGTATAGCTCCAACCATGTGTAACTATTTATCCCTTCCAAGCAAATCCCATGATTTTGACAAGGCTGGCTGAAATAATAATAATGGGTTCTTGTATAGCGCTCATGTCAGTCAGATTTGATACTCCTTGCTCTCCCGATTATTAACCTGGCTTTAGCATGGCTACCATACGGCGCCCATTCATGTCTAAGGAGATTTTCAAAAACATTTATATTTGCAGATAAATTCATTAAATTTAGATTTTAAAAATACTGCGTTACTTAGAATGGCTTCATGTACATTGTAATGTATAAGACAATATGATTTAGATTGGTACAATATCATTATCTAAATATCTGTAAATCATGCATGCAATTCAGCCATTGGCTGCGATATGAATAAATACCCTACCTTACCTAATTAAGAACAATCCGAGGACGTTTTTGTTGTTTCTGGGAGGAATTTTCGAAATATGCCCTCCCTTTTCACAAAATCATGGATCCCCTGCTATTGCTAATGACACAGAACAAAATTCAGCATTTTACTCACTTATTTGACAGTTATCCCCTACCCATCCGGCCACGCAATGGCACAGTACATGTTCATCAGTACATGTTCCTCCATTACGACAAGGGTTGCTGGCGCACTTGTTGATGTCTGAAAAAGAAAAGATCTTAAAATAATAGAATAGCAATAGCAATGCCACACAGGCGCGGAACTACGAGGGGCGAAGACCCCTGGCAAATAAAAAAACATTCTCATGAATTGCCCCCCCCCCCAAAAAAAAAAAAAAAAAAAAAAAAGTGCTCTTACCCTTCCAAAGAATGGGAGATTTATTGGTTACGAATCTGTTATGAGTCTGTGAAAAAAATTAAAACATTATACCATAAAGTACCTGGTGTAGTAGCGGATTGCTGCGTTGTCGTTACGGTTGAAGTAGTACGCTGTGTTTCGTTCCGAGAAATTCTAGCCACTTTGTCGAGCTTTTCTGAAAAGAACGAAAATTCATGCAGTTATTATCATAATGATCTTGACAAAGACAGGACTGTAACACTGTCACAGCAGTTGATTTTAAACAAAAAGGGAAATACATGAATAGCAATAAATAGCCAATAATAAAGCAATTATCGTTGTTATTTAACGTTATTATACATGGCCTCATGATAGGAGATATTTTTGGAGTACAGTGGCGCTCTCTGCTGAATGACAGACTGGTAAGAGCATGATGAACTTTCAGATAACATATACATATAGGGACCTTTTTACCTGGGATCTCTATAATGAATTGTCCTTTCTAATTGGAGAGCATCAGTAAACACTGAAAAGTACTAAAGCAGTGATGTTGTTTCGAATCCGGGACACGATTACCTTTAATCATTGGGTGAACAATAACCCGCCCACAAATCCTGAGAATAGATGAAGGCAATTATAGAAATCATATATGTTGCTTGTCCATAAACGAAAGTAGGCCCACAAATAGACATGGGCAGCGAAAGAGGAGAGGAGAGAGAGAGAAATGAATAACGAAGGAAAGAAAGAAAGAAAGCGGGACAGACGGGAGGAGAGAACTAAGGGGACAGTGGCAGGGAGGGAGAGAGAGAGTGGGAGAGAAAGAGAGAGAGAGAGAGAGAGAGAAAGAGATTGGAGAGGAGAGGAGGAATGAGAGACGGAAAAACGGTTATATATGTTTGAAGAAAAATAAGAATAAATTTGTCATTTTATAAAGAAGCAATGGCCTATGTGTATTATATCAATGTTGCGAATGTTACCTACCACAACTGTTCCCTGTAAAGCCTTCGGAGCAGTGGCATTTGAATCCGACCATAGTCTCCTCACACCAGCCGTTTTTGCATGGATTACTGAGACAATCTGTTCATCAAAATTTCAATAAAAAGATGTATGAATTAAACCAGAGCAAGTCGAAGATCAGGCCAAAAAAAAAATCATTTGGTTGTCCTCGACCGCCGCTCGTATTTTTTTATTTTTTTTAAATATATATATATTTTTTTTTAATTCAATATTTTTTTTTTTCATTTTTCATTTTTTTTCCATTTTTGTTTCATTTTTTTTTTTTTTTTTTTTTTTTTTGGGGGGGGGGAGCAATCTTAAATGCCAAACATACCATTTTATGGATTTGCAAGGATCAAAATGCGTCCCGTTGCCAGTTTGGTCTTTTCAGTACGCAATTAGGTATTTATTAAACTTGCCATTTTTAATTTTTCTATGTCAAAATGCCGTTCATTCAAATCAGGTTCGGAGCATTCTTAAACTCATTTTAAAGCCCATCTGTACTAGTTTACAGGAGGGATTAGACCACCCTGCAAGGTCACTGGACAGGTGGTTATCTCATCAAATCAGCTCTCAGTTAACATAAGAAAAAGAGGATCATGGGGGACCAATGGTCACCGATTAGGCATTGTTTGCTACATAGAGGGCGCAAGTAGATATAAGTAGTACAATGGAAATTTAAAAGGTGCTGTATTTCAAAGCCCAAAATACTTTCTGTGTTGGTCTTGATATTCACAATGTGTACCAGTCCATCCATCCTCACTCCAGAAAAGCAATCGAGGACAACCAAACATTTTTTTTGTGGCCTCATTGATAATAATAATGATAATAATTGGAATCACAATAATAATTATAATAATAATAATAATAATGATAATAATAATAATAATAATAATAATAATAATAATAATAATAATAATAATAATAATAATAATGATAATAATAATGATAATAATAATGATAATAATACTAATACTACTAATAATAATGATAATAATTATTATTATAATTATAACTAGACATGTTATTCTTGTTTGGAACAAGTATAGGTGGGCTGTTCCAACTAAAATATAAAAAAATAGAAAAAAAATGAGCGATATACTGCTAAAAAAAAAACAATGTCGTGTAGATTTACGATGTGAACGAAATTCACTTGCACTGATAGGCATAACACGCAAATTAAGAAATTTTTCACATGTGCCTTTTAATTGAAATTTTCACTATGATGACGTCTTCAAAATAAAAAATAATGACCATTTAGCTTGTAGAAAACTGTCTAAATTACAACATGTGAAAATCTGGAGAGAAAAAAAATCGATTAATATTTACAGAGATACACTCAATTTTTCATAAATCTGCTGACGTCATAATATATCAATTCGTAATTTGAGTTTGAATGCCATCATGATGACCTCAGAATATTTTGTAATGGCCAAATGAGAAATGAAATCATATCTCCGAGTACTCCGACCCATACTCTATCAAAATATAAGAACAATTGGGTGTCTAGGTGCATCCCAAATAGCTATGATGGAATTTGTGTAAGCATGTTTTTGCCAATATATGCTATGTATTACATGTGCTCGTGCGCACGGCCATTTATCTTAAACAGACGCTCATTCCGTTATGAAATATCATGAAAGAAAACAAAAGCGTTTCTATGTTGTGTAATGGCGTTAAGCTCATTTTATGTTTTTTATTACCAGAAGGAAAATAGTCGGTCAGTCACTCAATAGTGTCTGATAGTAAAGAAAGTAAAGGGGTTTGCTTTATTAAAGGCACACTGTCCTACTTGTAGCTACTTGCTCCCTCTATATAGAAAACTTCCCTAATCGGTGACCATTGGTCCCCCGTGGTCCTCTTCTTCTTATGTCAATTGAGAGCTGATTTGATGAGATAACCACCTGTCAGTGACCTTGCAGGCTGGTCTAATTCTTCCTGTAAACTAGTACAGATGGGCTTTAATTTCAGGTGCTAGGAAACTGCTACCGTTTAAATTTCACAAATAGGACATACGTGACATATGCATAATTAATGCAATGTTCTACAGAATTTGCCAATTCAACATTCAATTGATAATTGTGACATGATCCCATCATCTAATCAAAAAACTAAAAGCACAACTTGTATAGCTCATAGTCTCAGCTATAACATACCAAAATTCGGGAGAGAATAGAGCTCAAATGAGCGAGATAGTGCTGAAAGATTGATGTCATGTAGATTCATAATGTGAACGAAATTGGCACCTTCCATAGGCTTAACACGCAAATTAAGAAAATCTGCCAAGTTACCTTTAATCGCAATTTTGACAATGATGACGTCATCAAAATGAACAATAATGTGTAGTGATCTTGTAGACAATTGCTTCAACTACAATATATCAACATTAGGAAGAGAATCGATCAATTTTACAGAGATACAATCAATATTCCATAAATATGCTGACGTCATAATATGCAAATTCGTATTTTGAGTTCCAAGGACAATATGATGATGACACGATATAGTTAATGGCCAAATGAGACATGAAATCACATCTCCGACTCCTACTCTATCCGAATATGAAAACAAATTGAGGGTTCCCCTGCATCCCAAAGAGCCTTAAGGGTTTTGTATAGGCATGTTGTTGCCCATATATGCTATGCATTACAAGAGTTCGCGCGCACGGACATTTATCTTGGACGGACGCTCATTCCCTTATTAATGGTCATAAAGAGATAAACATGGTATCAAATTGTTCGGAAAAACATGAGGAATACTCTGTCAAAAAATACCCTGGATGAATTATTTTGCGTTCGGCCGTGACAAACGAAAACGCGCGCGTTTCTTTATGAAATGCTATTGCTAATAATGGCGTACGCGCGCGTTTTTTGACCTGAAATTGACCGGACTGATATTGACCTTGATCATGATAAATATGAATGAGAAATTCCTTTCCGTTATGAAGATATGATCATATTTTGATTTTCACAAAATGGCGCCTGGATGACGTTATCAGTCAAGGTCAAAGTTGAAAACCTTATTGTGCTCTTTCCTAATGCCAATGCATATGTGTGCCAAATTTTAAGGCATTTGGTTGAGCCATTTTCAAGTTATTCTGCTAACAAAAAAGTGGGTCGAAATAAGAAAAATATTCTAACGAAAACATAAGGTGGTCTGTACTATATACAGCCCACCTGATATTACTACTACTACTGTATAATACTACTACTTACTACTAATACTGTATTTTTTTGCATGGTCGCGCAATGCACATAGACTGCATTGCGTGCAATCTCTATGGGAAGAATTTTTGTACACAACATCGGGTGCGCGATCAGACACCCTGACTAGGCCTACTAGATCAATTTTCGTCTACGTCTATGCTGGTACTCCATTTTCAGCAACTAAAAAAACATGTTTATGGATAATTTCACGTACCCTTTTTGTTGTTCTTGCTGTCAGCGAGTCTTGCATTTGATAAGTTGAAATCTTGGGAGAGTTTCTTTAGCCATTTTTGTCTTGTTTGGAATTGTCTTGTCTTGTATGAAAATACCGACCAATTCTTTGCACACGTACGGTATCCTCGATCGCTCAAACCAATTTCACCAAGACTGAACTATTTTTCCGGTAACCATGGTAACTGGGATTTTAGAACTATTTTTTAGAACTATTTTCCCGGTAACCATGGTTACTGGGATTTTAGACATATTTTTAAAAACTATTAGATGGGTTTGAATTTAACCGGGAATTTTACAGGAATAGTTAAAGTTTATGAATGCAATTTCGACCAATCAGATGGCTGATTTCTTAAGTGAGGTATATAGAATAAACTATTACAGTAATCTAGTTTACTAGTAACACATGCATGCATGATAGTTTTCATGCTGTCCTGATCAAAGTATTTTCGAATGCGTCTCAAATTATAAATCATGAAATAGGCTGATTTGCGTAATTTAGTGATATGTAAATCCATATTTACAGAACATTGCATAAACCTTCCTTTTCTTTGTTATTTATATCAAATACCAGAAACGGTTAAAATATGTAATTACATGAGAAAATACAATTTTGAAGATACATAAGTGCCTTCGTTCCTCGCTCGCTGACAATATTTTGACAGCAAGGCAAATAAGGGCAACGAGAGGCCCGAATATCCTCATATTCGTGTATCAAGGCCATGACCGAATATATCACTTTTTATTTATGTACATTTGGCGGCAAGGTGCCCGCATACAGTACTTTAAATAGTTTCTAGTGTGTGGATTACAAACTAATGTTTTACCAGTTTGAAAATGTCTTCTCCTTTTTATTCTGAAATGTGCCCATACGTGTGTGCATAGCACTTGACGAGAGCCAGAGTCATGCAAAATTTATAGTCTGTAAAGACTTTGGGATTTGGGAGACTAACAAAAAATTAAAATAACGCTGCTCTAGAGAAATGTACTTCTATGCATTTTGAAAAGCGCTGGACAATTACCTAAAATTACATCCTTCGTGGAAATAAGCAACCGCACTGGCGTTGCATAAATTATAATAAAAGGTAAATGTGTAGTAATGAGGAAGACAACGTGCTATAGTATTTGAAAGAATATGGGTTCATGCAGGGGATCTAATATGGGCTCGTAGCCATCTCTCAATGTGTTAGATTGTTTTTTTGCTCAGTATTGAACCCTGATTGTCCACGGGGGTAGTTGTCCTTGCGGGTAATTGTCATCGGGAGGAATTGTCCTCGGGGGGTTATTTATCTTTTTATTCTTTCTGCATTACGCACCTGTTAGCAAATAAAATTAAAAAAACACCCTAGGACCAAAAGTGTGTAGGTGACGGAATGACGGCAGTAAAAATCAGGATATTTTTTACAATAACTTTGAAAAGGTTTCGTCTAAAATCTGCAGCCAATTGGGGTGAAGTAATGCTAATAAAGGGAGCTTATATTGTTCACTGTCCCATGGCAAGATTTTTTGGGTGAAGTTGTCATGGTTTACTGGGTGGTTTTATGAAAGAAGGTAGCGGTAACGGAATTACATAAATGGTAACGGAATTAAGTCTTCTGAAATAAGCTTGAAAAAATGGGGTTTTGTAAACATTATGTAGGATTAAATTGTTGTTTAATTGTTTCAGGGGTTGCAATAAATGATTTTATCTAAAACGCAATTCATAATGTGTACTTAATTTCTAAAAACTGTTGGAAAACGCGTCTTTTATATTGTTAAATGGCAAGTAAATATGACATTTCTGAGCAAATATTGGTGTGTAGTGATTAAATTTATGTCAATATGTGTTATCATATACTAGTTTACAACTAATTTTAATTTGGTTTAGTTTGCAAGTAGGAACATCACACAAAGTATGACAAACTACATATATTATTGCCCATTTGCCGGTAACGGTAACACATATACAGATCCCTTTTGTGACCATACATGACAAACTGGTTGTGAAGTCGCCAATGCAAATTTATAGAAACAGGTCAATAATCTCCACAGTATTCAATAGGAAACAAAGGATATTCAATTATTTTATTGAATATTGTGAGGGCCTATTAACCAAGCAAATGCCACATGCAATACATTATTTCAAAGCTTATTTTATGCAGGTTTGATCAAAATCGATTGAAAATTGCAATATTACAACCTGTTGGTCGTGGATGGTTACATTTAAGCATTCAAACAAATCCAAAACACTTAAGTGCTACTAATAACACTGCCTACATCAGGAACACAGGGATCTTGGTGTAAATTAAAAACAAAACACATGAATATTTATTTAAAATGATTTCAGTCCATAAAACCAACCACCAAAATATAAACTAACTATATAAAGAGACCTTGATATATTTGTCAACAGTGTTTCAATTATATTTCACACCAGAATTTGTAAATCATTCCCCTATCTCATATTTCTGTCGAGCCAATTTTTCAACCTGCTGAGCCAATTTTGCGACATTAATGTAGGGCCTTAGAGGGAGCACTGGTTATCATTCTTTTAAAATTAATTACAAACCTTGTCAGATAATTCCATACTACAATTTCAATCCACAAAAGCTAGCACCCGATTCAAAACTAATTAATTAAGATAATGTCATCAACAGAGTTGCAATAAAATGTCAAACCTTGTAAATCATTACGCCAATTCACTAAATTATTGTCATTCTTTTAAAATTAATTACACAATTCATCAGTGTTTGTCATCATTCTTCATTCCAAACAGTTATATTTTCTCTGAGCGCTAGCGATCTAGTCAAAGGCGCCCTGCCATCCCCCCCTCCCCTTCCCATATGTATAAAACTTAGAGTATGGAAATTAACCGTCTGCAAGAGGGCTTAGTCTGCTATGGTCGTAGCCATCTAACTTCTAATAAAATACATGTTTTTTGATAGATAAGACCTTCCCCTTCAACCTCCACCTTGTCGTTTTTTAATGTATATTCTCTGAGCGCTAGCGGACCTGTACCGTATGTTACCCTGACACCTTCCCTCAGTCCCATATGTTTTACGTGTTACGAGTCGGCAAAGTGACCGTCTGCAAGAAGACTTGTCCGGTACCTGCCAAAGCCTTCTTACTTTTTATTAAATATTTTTTCGCTAGATTAAATCTTGCTTTTTCAACCTCCACCTACATGTAGTCATCGGTAAAGGTATTTGTTCTGTGTAGCGGACTGATTCAAAGTCACCCCCCTCCCCTCCAATGGCACCATCCGTATAACAAAAGTGTCTGTCTGCAAGAAGACTAGTCCGCTATGGTCTTAGCCATCTAACTTTTAATGAATTATCCTCTCTTTTTTTTTGGTAATTTACATGTAAACCTTGCTTTCCAACCTCCACCTAGCTATTTTTAGGGTGTTTTTGTGGGGTATTTTCTTTGAGTGCTAGCAGACATCGTCAATGTCACCCCCTCCCCTTTCCCTTTAAATATAGTCCCATATGTATAATACGTAGAGTATGGAAATTCACAGTCTGCAAGAGAGCTAGTCCCCTATGGCTTAGCTATCTATTTCTAATGATTTTCTTTTTCTTTTTTTCTCGATAGATTAGATGAGATCAGTGAAGAATAAAAATCAGAAAAGGCACCGTTTAAAATCGCCTTAGGTGAAGTAATATGGAGTATTTCCATGCTTAAAGATGAAGATGAGTTCTGGTCATGCGATTGCATTGTGAAAGAAACGGTGTGGAATCGACCAGAAAAGGTTGATCATCTAGCATATAAGAATTTGTGTGTATTGCAAGGTTCTGGAATCATCAAAATGATAAGAAATTTGGCCAAGTCTTGGTAAAGTTACAAACACTGTACACAGAAAGATATATATGTGACTACACGAACACGTGGCGTAAAAATCCTACCCCCGAGTTTTACGATGTTACATGACATATTTAGAATATGAAGGCATTTGAAGAGCCATGCTTTTCAGGGAACATGTCTTATCTGATGTTCTTCCACACTTGCATGATAAGAATGATAACGCTCACAAATTATTTTTCACCTCTTCCCAGAACTCAACCTTCACTTTAAATCAAAAGGTTTCATAAGAGATGTTGGTACAATTTCAATTGCAAGTTCAGAGTGAATGAAAAAAAAACACATCTGAAATTTCCAGCCTAGTTTGTAGTCTTTATGCAAATTTGAAAAAAAGTTTTAAAAAAACATTCATTGAATTTATCAAAGCCAGATCGTTAGTTTTTAGTTAGGCAATTAATATAATTAGCCAATACTTCAAAAAAGGGGCAAAATCCATCAAAAATGTTGTAACACAGCATACAGTATATGTACATGAGGCAGCAGGTCCATCTCTTGAAAACAAATACCACTCATTACTAATGCTGCTGCCCCTTGTAATTCTGTTAACAATGTAATTCCGTTACCATGTAATTCCGTTACCAGGGTTTTAATAGGAAAATAATTAGATACCTCTGAAATTGATGTTTTGGGCTGTTGGTAGGTAGATGAAGGAAGAGAATTTGCAACTACAAAAAAAATTAGAAATAACTTTGTGAGTAAAACTTCTTTCAAATTTTGGTAACGGAATTACGCCATTTTAAGGGTAAAATTGAAAAATCTCTCATATAAATTTTTTTTTCATTTGTTGAAAGTAATTTTCAAAACTTTTTCCTATTTGTGATTTACAATTTTCCGGGGGGTAATTGTCCTTGGGGGTAGTTGTCCTCGGGGGTGATTCTCCGGGGGTAATATTCCAGGGGGTAATTGTCCTTTGGGGTAGTTTTCCGGGGGTAATTTTCCGGGGGTGATTGCCCAGGGGGTAATTGTCCTAGAACTCTTCACATACCGATCACCACTATGCAAAATATATACTAATCCGATCTGCAGTGTACAAGCCGCTCAAACCGCTTATTCCTTGACAGTGTTTTTGAAAAGCAATAAAGACTGCCTTAAACTTGGATGTCATAGAACAATATCATGACAGAACTAGATAATTTAAAATGTTCGCTCTAAATTTAAGAAACATCTTTATATATTTCTGTTGTTAATTTTGATAATTTTCTGAATTATTTTTGATATTCTATAACGCAATAATTTCTAGATATAATTGATTTTCTTTCAAGTAAACATCATAAGCCTGTATGTATTTTTCATTGGGGTCTATTTAACTGTTACAAAAGTTCAAAATCAAAATCTGTAAAAAATCTCTTTAGTATTCTTGAAAATTAGATCTGTAATTATTCTGATAGATGCATGTGAAGATATCTTACCTGGGAATCTACACTGGCGATGCCCAGATAATCTTGTCCTCCCAGAGTTATGGCATGATCCGTACCCGCGGCGTGGAATTATCTTGGGGATTGTAGCTACCATCTTCCCATTCTCATCGGTGCGTTCCCGGCAGACTTCAAACATAGGTATGGTGTAGTTGAGCCCGAGACCATCGCTGCATGTTAAATTATTTCCCAAGGCTAGTGCAGAGGGGTGTAATGCAACATGAGATACTAATACTTGTTAACAATAATCAGTTGTTTACTTTTTTCGCTTCAAAAACGTGATGACTAACAGTCGTCTGATATAAAAGCACATTGATTGATTTTTTTTTAATTGATTTTTATTCGGCAAGCTTCCAACAAAGAACAATATACAATAATAACAGATCAAAAATAAGTCAGCTTGAACAGGATAACCCACGAAAGCTCGAGAGCTTTTTTCCAGTGGGGTCCCTTACAGACATGTATAAAATTAATAAGTTAAAATAGTAACATTTACAGACAGATAAGAAAATTAAAAGAATTACTTATTAAAGATAATAATAATACTAACAACCTTAAACTGATGATGTAAATGATAATGAGTACAAGAAGAAGAAGAAGAAGAAGAAGAAGAAGAAGAAGAAGAAGAAGAAGAAGAAGGAGAAGAAGAAGAAGAAATAGAAGGAGAAGAAGAAGAAGAAGGAGAAGAAGAAGAAGAAGAAGAAGAAGAAGAAGAAGAAGAAGTAGAAGGAGAAGAAGAAAAAGAGGAGGAGGAATAGAGGAAAATAATGATGAATTTTGTAGAATTTCTATATCGTACGAAAACATAAGTATATACAAAATGAAAAAAGTATGAACCGGCAGAAGAATACAATTTCAATCATATAACATGTCATTCACTTCTCTTCTCTGACTGTCAAGTATTAGGTATTCCTTTGATTTCCTCTTAAAATGAGCATAGTTTCCTATTTCTTTTACACCATTGGGAAGGGAATTCCAATGTTTTATGGCATTGTAATGAAACGAATTTCCAATACTACCTACTCTTTCTGGTAAGTTAAAGTTGAATCAGCTATTTCTTGTATTATAATCATGTACGTCAGTAACAAGATCGAAGTTGGATCAAATATAATGATGCGACCTAGTATGATATATTTATGCACGTGATGCAATACGAGTTGTTTTGATCTTTGGTCGACTTCAAGAAAACCAGCTTTAGAAAGTTCGCTTTAGCCAACATGAGTTCTTGGACCAGAACAGTTGATAAATATCACCATTTTGTTTTGTATAATCTTCAACTTCTTTTGATCTGACTTGTTTATGCTACTATACCATGCAGGGTTAGTATAGTCAAATAAACATTGAATAAGAGCAAAACAGAGTGTACGGTTGCTTTTAAATCCATGCAACTTTGATATCTGTACACAAATTTCAGACGATAATTTGCTTTTTTTACAACTGATTATACTAAAGATGAAAATGAAATTGCGCTAGCCAACTCAATGCCTCAATACAGAATCTTTTCTCTTGATTACTTGATTATTGTGTGTCACTTTGAATTCAAATGACTTTTTAGAACTACTTTTAGAACAAAACAAAATGCTTTCTGTTTTTCCCCAAGTGTAAAGAAAGCTTATTATCAGTCATCCAATCGATACACGTAGACAGCTGTTCACTGAGCTTTTCCTCAATATATTTGGGATCAGGATTTGAATAGAGTGGTACGCTGTCATCTGCGTACAATAATAGTTTTAAGTCTTTTATACAAATACACATATCATTTATATAACTTGAAAATAGAATTGGGCCTAAAATGCTTCCCTGAGGAACACCGCATGCTATAGGCATTAGTTTGGAACGAATATCAATAATAATCATGGATATCAATGCAGCCCCTAGATCCTACCCTTCTTCACGTTGTGTGCTTAAACACATCGCCCTCCCCTCCAAGTTTAAAAGTTCTATTGCCGCTTCTGATTTGAATGAAACGCCAAATAAAATATATAATACGAAAAAAAAGATGATTTGGAGGCACATTCGTAAATTCAAAGTTACTTACCTCCAATAAAAAATTGTACAAAGATGTACATTAAACTCGCAAGAGGAATATAACCTTCCATGTTAACAAAAAAAAAATACTGCATCTATTTCATCTCGAACCAACGTTCCTCGATACATGCTTTGGCGATAATTGCTTCACTTCCAATTGTTTTCCAGTAACTGAGAGATGCTGATGAATATGAGCGCTCCGCTAAAGATCAAAAGCAAATCGTAATATTTTATGCAATAGTAATACCTCAGTCACACCGCCAAGCAAACACCGCGCCGACTCATGCACACTAAACGATATTTGGCTCTTCGGGGCAAGTAATCGTTCATCCGGGGGGGGGGGGGGGGGGGGAGAATAGACACGAATAATATAAAATCTCTCACATATACTATTCTTTGATCATATGACATATATTCTAAACAGGTTATGAAAATGTATTCTTTTTTTTAATTTAATTTTTATTATTGCAATTTATGTTAAAGGTATAGACCAGTTCTGGTCATGCGATTGCATTGTGAAAGAAACGTTGTGGAATCGATCAGCAAAGGTTGATCATCTAGTATATGTATATTGGTGTATACTGCAAGATTCTGGAATCATCAAAATTATAAGAAGAAATTTGGTCCAGTCTTGGTAAAGTTACAAGCACTGTACACAGAAAGATGTATATGGGGCTACGGGATATCTATCCAGTCCGGATAGATATAATATTTTATTCAATATATCAATTAGTGGTTTCTCGGCAAAATGTGTATCATCACGTATAAGTCAAAACATATTATTTCACATGATTGGTAATAAGAGCTTCCATTTCATTTTTTGAGGGGGGGGGGGGGCGTTTCCAAAACTGGTCTATACCTTTAAGCCAAAATATCAATGTACAGTCAATCCAGTTGTATTATGAAAAATGTGTACAATATTGTTATGAATGATTTGTACAAAATATATTTGATTTGAAAGAAAATAATAACGAACATATCATAAAGAAAAACAAAGTTGTAGTCCTTTCTATCAGTCTGATTGATGTGACTGTGGTCTTAGTGTCACGTCGCGTCACGTTGAAGATCGATCGGATCTCCTGGGCCCAGTGCACAATTTCAACGTGCTTTCATCATGTCTGTATTCTTTTCGACCTTGCCGTTTCCATCACTACATACAAATGGATATAGACAATATCTTTTCAATGTGATTAACATTATGGTTACCAAAGCAACCACTTCGTGGCGCGGTTGCCATAATATTAATCACATTAACATTAATCGAAGGATTACCAAAGATATGAAAGTAATTTGATTGTCCTCCATGCAATTAATTTAATATCAAGGTCTCCTCCACCTCTCAAAGTCTGTCCTTGGTATTAGATCAATTGCTCTAGAAGGCAATCAATTTACCTTCATCTCTTTGATAATCATTTGAT
This sequence comes from Strongylocentrotus purpuratus, assembly GCF_000002235.5. Classification (NCBI taxonomy): domain Eukaryota; kingdom Metazoa; phylum Echinodermata; class Echinoidea; order Camarodonta; family Strongylocentrotidae; genus Strongylocentrotus; species Strongylocentrotus purpuratus. Next base: position 32,547,829 of record NW_022145597.1, on the reverse strand, counting down.
TAATGAGTCGATTGTAAGGGCCAAAGTTGACAAACTCCTGATGTGTAGTGACGATTGTTATTAATTAACTTGGATAATGCACATAATTCAGTAGACTAGTACTTCCCCTCCCTTCTCTATTTATCTCTCTTCCTGCTTTCTATAACTTTTCCCCCTTTTTATCATAGTTCTAGTCGATTTCCAATGCACGTTTTAATTATTGTAATCTTTTTGTTTAAATTTTTTTAGGGGGGTCTTTTTTAATAAATATAACACATGAATATCGAAAGAATATTCAAATTTGAAATGGATGATGGTTGGTGACGGTATAGTGAAATATCTATCTCTCCAGGGCGGAACTGGGAAAGTCTCTCTCTCTCTCTCTCTCTCTCTCTCTCTCTCTCTCTCTCTCTCTCTCTCTCTCTCTCTCTCTGTCTCTGTCTCTGTCTCTGTCTGTCTGTCTTTCTCTCTCTCTCTCGCCAATGAATATAAGAAAAACTTTATCTGCCACACAATGTATAGTAATATAACTATTGAGCCTTATTTTCGGACGCTATATTAGCAACCGAAACTAATAACTGTAGATTAATTAACCCCATCACTTAGCAGCAGCGGTTAAAGCTTATCTGCTGTAGTTTACAGGAGGGATTAGAACGCTCTGCAAGGTCACTGGATAGGGGGTTATCTCATCAACTCAGCTCTCAGTTAACATAAGAAAAAGAGGATCATGGGGGACCAATGGTCACCGATTAGGCATTGTTTGTTATATAGAGGGCGCAAGTAGCTACCAGTAGTGCAGTGGGCCTTTAATGTGATTAGATTTCACTTCGTCCTGTTAATCCTTAGTCGATCCATATCAAAACGTTTGGAGCTAAATGGACTCTATTGGGAATTGAAGAAAATGGATCAGTCATGTTCTGTGCACAAGAGATTAGTATCGTTCCACCACCGCGACAAAGACTGTAGGCGACACAGGTCTCAACTGAATCATCTCACCAAAAACTTTCACTCGGCAAAGATGTGATGATCTTACATCCTGGATACGCTGGGATAACGTTGATCAATCTAAACGAGTCTTATATGGTTAGAAATATAAAATCGCATAGAAAATGGCTTTCTCAACCTAAAAATTAGAAGAAGGCGGTATGCCAAATTGTGACATAGTAGTTAAGCTCTCTCGCTCGCTCGACCCGTTGATTTTACACAGAAAGCGAGCTGAAAATAACAGTAAATTTACTACATTAACAAATAAAACGAGATAGTAAATCATAATAAAATTGTAATTTGTTTGCTTTACCCAAAATAACATAGTTTTTGTCGTATTTTACTAGTCAAACTGGGCGAAATATGTGGTACTTTTAGCAGAATGAATATGGATGTAAAAAAAGACGTGTTTTCACTTCATTCTCCATAGAACATCTTTGGGTAATAAAACAAGCACTGTTTAGTGACCCGAACGTTTTGATATGTTTGTTTTCACAACTAAGGAGACAATGGCGTGTTTTTAGTTGACACTAGACTTTCTACCCCCCCCCCCCCTTCACCCTGGCATCGAATGACCAAAAGAGGGGGCTAAAGAATGAAAGAAAAAAATAAGACGCAAGCGGTAAAGGAGGAGGAGAGGGCAACATGCAGAGATGATGATACGATGACTCCACCTCTACTCCTCGATGACGATGTTTTTTCGCATTGTATACACAGGTGATACCAATGCCCCCCCCCCCCCCACATGACACCAGTACCCCCTTGATGGTTAGACCTATGCTATGCTACTGCTCTGAGTGACTTTGATTATTCTTATAGGCCTACTTTGATAAAGTATTGGCGCCGTACTTCATACCAATCATACCAATTATTTTAAGTGATTATTGCTTCTCTATACCATCCTATACCATCTTAGTATCTATTCTTTTTTCCTCTCCCTCCCTCTTTCTCTCTCTCTCTCTCTCTCTTTCTCTCTATCTCTCTCTCCCACTCTCTCCCTCTCTCTCTCTTCCACTCTCCCTCTCTCTCTCTCCCTCCTTCTTCCTCACTCCCTCTCTCTCTCCCTCTCTGCCTCTACCTCCTATCCCCCTCGCTCTCTATTTTCTCTCTTCCTGTTCTCTCTCTCTCTTTCTCTCTCTCTCTCTCTCTCTCTCTCTCTCTTTCACGCCCTCTCTCTGTCTGTCTCTCTTTATTATATTCAGCCATTAAGCAGCAACAATGGACAAAATGCTTATGATGTGGATGACTAATTGCTTTTAATTTAATTAAATGTATGTAGCTTTTACGATACATCGTGTTTGATATTTTCCTACAACCGGATGACCAGCACTCAAGATTTGGGTTTATTTTTTCGAAAACTTTGCATCCCTAAAGGTACCTTGATAACTTAATGATTATCACTCAAAGACATGTGAATTCAACATGTGTTTATGGATTTATACAAGTCTCTCGATGACCTATTAATAAATTCTTAGATAAGAAACCAATGAAAAACAGATATGGAACATGTGGATATCATACGATTAAATATTTGTATATTGCCCTTGGGGGACTAGGGACAGGACATTTGTTCAAAGGAGGTGTATTCAATCAAAATCGAATCTACTGTTTTCATTGAATTGGAAGAGAAAAAAGTTCTTAATATCATTAGGCGCAAAACGAGATGTTTGTTTGGATGATGTTTTCTTTCGCCTATCGTGATGTTGGGCCTGGTTTAAAAGAAAGAAGGGAAGGGGGGCTTACACCCTTCATACCCCATCCCTATGCCTGCCCATATGCTGTATCTTACATGTGATCAACATACTCAACCATTGTACTTGTATATGATTCCTCAACTTAAGAGAGAGAAGATATTTTTTCAGAATTCACATTCAAATATTGGTAAGTAGCTAGGACTCTTTTGTTTTCTTCATACACTGAAGTTAGTGAAGTAATTCATTATTTTGTGTCCATTCCAGCGCTGTAGGCTTTTTTTTTTAAATGACGTTATTGATATTTTGGAAATAGAAATGTATTTTGTATCGATTGCATGACACATGCTCAGGTGAAACATTGCTCCGCGGTCAGTTTGGTTTCTACACGAGGTGGCGCGATAGCTCATGTGAGGGGGCTCGTGAATATGCTCGTGTTATTTGATAAAACATTAATCCCCATTACCAAGTCCCTCAGAGTGGATTTAAAGCTGTCAGTCCCCAGTTGCTTACTTACAAGCATATACATGTTCATGCCTTCTTATAAGTCAGGTAAAACAATATTCAAATATCAAACTTACTGAACTTAAGAAATATTAATCACTTACCCTAAACGAAATCTAAAATTCGAAGGCACAATGAGAGGATTTCACTGAAATTATCATAATTATACATGTATTATCATTATTATGTAAAGACCACTCAAGGAAGATAAGAATACTTTTGTATTTATAGAAGATGGTCTTTGAAGAGCTTCCTTTAATAACATGGTTCAGTGAAAAATTGTCCAAGGGAAACCAAAATTTCAGTCTTTATAGGCAGGTAGTTATTCGATGTTTTTATTCTTTCATAAATGAAATATTTTTTGTTTTTACAGAGAATAGAGATGTTGCTATACGTTTGTATCCTACTGATTGCGGCACTCCATGGAGGTCACGCATCCCTCATCGATGACACCGCCAATGAGGTCGAAGTTGTTGACGACGAGATGAAGACATCTTTGACATCCCCACCCGGCGTTCAGAATTTTCTCGGCGTTGGTTATGACATCATCGATGGAAACCCAGAAGGTGGAGAAATCAACAACGGTGGCGTTGACCCAGGACTCAAGGTTAGCATTGCTAATTGTTTTTCTTTCCCTTTCAATATCTTCATTTGTGTGTGTGTGTGTGTGTGTGTGTGTGTGTGTCTTTCACCTCCTCCCCCCCCCCCCTCTCTCTCTCTCTCTCTCTGTCTCTCTGTGTTCTCTTTCGCTCTCTCTCTGCCCTCCCCTTTCTCTCTTTCTTCCTCCCCCTTCGTCTTTGTCTTTTCTGCCTTATCTTGATTCCTCTCTCTCTCTCTCTCTCTCTCTCTCTCTCTCACACATCCCTCTCTCTCCGTTATTATGTCTCTTTTCCACATCGTGAAATTAACTAATACAACTCCATCTCTCTCCCTCTCTCCCTCCCTCTCTCTCTATCTCTCTCTTTCTCTCCCACACCCTCTCCTTATCATGTCTCTTTATCACATTGTCAAAATAACTGATGTAATCTCTCTCTCTCTCTCTCTCTCTCTCTCTCTCTCTCTCTCTCTCTCTCTCTCCTTTATTATGTCTCTTTATCAGACTACATTCCGTGTATTTGACTTCACCTACGACAAGGGCATTGAAATGTATGGTTATGCTATACCAGACCAAGTAAGCTATGTCGATAGACAGAGCTCCGTCTCAACCTCATCACGTGACATCTTTCATGGGACTCAAAGTTACGTTCAAAAGTTGGAGAAGGAAAGCAATATCAGGGGTAAGTATTGTCGACTTGAAAACTTTATTACGTAAATTTTTTTAAAAACCCAGATTTTGACAGGACAGCAGTATCAGTACAAGAATACCTTTAAGCATAAAACATGAATCGCAATGACATTTACCTAAATAATATAATACATACAGTCCAGATGGTTATGTAAAACACGACTTGATAGTTTATTTCCCTCTGTAGAACAATGCGAAGGTTAGTATGTTCATGTATTTTTTAATTTGAATTGAATTTAAATGTATTGGTTTCTATGTATTTGTTTTAAACATATATTTTAATGTCCATGGATATATTAAATAAATATGTGGGACATATGTGTGAAATAACAAGAACATACTTAATCCATACTAAACATAAGTTAAATATGGAAGGTCACTGTCTCCTGTAATTTCAGATCACATACATTCATTCGTTGTACTTTCAGTTATATTATGCCCGTTAAACGTATCAACCTGCTAATTTAAAAACATAACTAATGCCATTTGAGAATCTTTGGAGTATTTCTTTCTCCTTCTCTTTCATGTCTATTACCTTCTCTCTTCCTCTTATTCTCTCTCCTTTTTATGTTTGTCTGTCTGTACCCCTCTCCATCTGTCACACAGGAAGTGCAAAAATCATTCGTGGGAGATTTTCTAAGAGCAAGAGTGAGTAGTCACAAATCGTTATTTTACTACTAATCTATTGTTTTTAAAACCTCGTATCACCGCTTTCTACCTATGCAATTTTGGAGCTTTCAAGTCAATAAAATTGGATACACCCTGAAAAGTAAACGGTTTTCTAATTTTCAGTCACACACCCTTTATAAGGAATGAAGTCTTCTGAGGTTCTAATACCCTGAATAATAATGTTTTGTAGAGAGAGATAGGATCGAAAAGGTCATGTTTCATTTTAAACGATTATGATTCGGTATCCCATTATCGACTATTTTCGATACTTTACAGTAATTTCACGAACTGAAATTCAATGTTCTTTTTAGATTTTCAAATCTGATATTTTGGACAGCCACCCCTGGATAATAACCCTTAATCTAAAAAAATATTTTTGAAAGAAACAAAAATGTAAAACCCATCGTGACGACTAATGGATATGTGTTCTTGAAAGTTAGGTAAACTGTTCATTATTTTATGCAACGGCGGTACATTCTATATTCATGTGGAAGCATTCTTTTCAAGAGGGCAAACTAAAGGTATGTTCATGAAGCACCTCCATCACTTTGGCTGTGATTGTTCTTAAATGCACAAAGTGGGACGTCTCCACGTGTAACAGATCTGTGGATATTTTGGAATCATTTGTACAAGTGCTTTCTCCCAAGTGGCTTATTTTGGTAATTTCTACCGGGATATTTGTCCTGGTGGTAGTTGTCTAGGGTAATGATATGAAGTTTATGGTCTTGGTATATGGGCACTCGCCTTAAACGATTTATTTTTGTTATTGTGCTGTATACTTCTAACTTTCTTTGGGTATCTAAAATTGTCGTCAAAATGTCAAGCTCTCCTGACATATTGTAAAAGAATAGACCTGTAGAAAGTCACCTTAAGTCTTATATAAAATAGCAGATTATGACGTGATCAATTGATTTTTTTTGTTCTTCTTCAAACTCACTGGTGGAATATTTCAAAAGTGCCGCTCCTTCTCTCCCCTTTCCTTTTCTTCTCTGCAAGTCAGTCTTTTCTATTTGTATTTGTTATTGTTGTTGTATCTAAGTTGATGGCTGCGGGCACGTCAAGCTACTTTGCTTATTCATGTAGCCCTCCTGCATCTAATGTATGTCAATTATGCATTCAATATATTCGTTTAAATTCGTTTATTATCCGTATAAAATTATATACACTTAAAATATTGTATCAAACCATATTATGTTCATGAAAATGTATGATGAAAAAAGAAAAAAGATGCAAAAACCACTAAATCAAATCAAATCAAATCAAATTATACAAAATTTCTTCCAATCCTCGCATGATCTAGACTATGAGTCGATCCAGGCAGGGGTTGAATACCGTGGACTGGTATACTACGAGAACAAGACAGTTGCTTTAGAAGCAGAAGCTCGGTATAACTGGGAGCTAGCTGAACAAGAACAGTACCCCCTTGACAATGGGTTTGTAGTGGAGGCTTGTAGTCTGCCCGCATCCTACAATGAAACCAACTATATGCAGTTCGTGCAGAGAAGAGGAACAGTACGTATACATATATCAAATTAATTGATTGAAACAGAATTCACATTATTTTTTGATTATCTTTGATATGTGAGTACTTACAAAGAAGAATATAAAAAAAAAAAAAAAAAATCAATAATCGAAAATTCATCAAAGTATTTATCAAAGTACAATAACAAGCGGGAGAATAATTTCCAGAATTTGGGATCATCATCAATTTACAAGTTATTAAAAAAGACAAATCGTTAAAAGGTTACGAAGGAAAAATTGAAACGGAATGTCATATACATGCAGTCACTGGATTCAATTACTATTTTACACATTAGAGTGGATATCTTCCACTCCCTGGTGACAGAACCTGCCCAGCCAACTGGAATTGACACAGCTGTTTTAATTGTATAGTACAGCGATAACAGATCAAATATTTACTTTTAATTTACTGATAATATCGCAAGATACTTCCGGAATGACCGGGTTCAGAAGGTCATTTTGGTAATTTTGATTATATCTTTTTATATCATATTTGTTCGTGTGATCTAAGGTAATTACACCCGATACAAGCTTTGCTTTTCGATGGCTTCCTTTTCAGTGTCATGTCTCTGTTGTTGTACATGAAGTATATTTTTCCAGTTGTTTATTATTTTTAATAATTAAAAAATAAAATCAATTTTAATTTTAACATGAATAATGATTATTATTAATATTCAATTCAATTCAATTCAATTCAAATTCTTTCATGTTTCCAACAAAACATTACAAATCAATTATAAGCATTTAAAACAAATTTAAGAAATACATGTTGGAAACAGAGGGGTCCACTAAAAAGCAATGCTTGTACAAGTGTGAACACTTCAAATGAAACTTAGGAATAATGAATAATTAAATTAACTAATCTGTAACTACAAAAGGAATTACAAAATAGGGGAAAGAAAAAGGGGGATGCCAACAGAGACGAGAAAGGGACAAGACAATACTTTACACGACAAAGATAGAAGAACACGGTCATAATACAAAGAGTAGACAATGACAAAAAGAAGTACAGAAAATAATACTAAATGATGAGCTGCGTGTGGGGTTGAGAAGAAGAAGAAGATAAGGAAAGAGAAATGCGCGTTTGAAAAGAAATAAGCATGAGAAGGAACAATATAATATATCAAATATCTGTATATATATATATATATATATATATATATATATATATATATATATATATATCTTGAGTCAACGAGCGGAGAATGATTTTGTATTAATGTAGCACAATAATACATTGCACTGGGCCTTTTTGATCAATTTTTTGACAATATAAACAAAAATATCTTCCGTAGAATGCATTTTCTACGTTCCATTTTCTATTTTTTCTAATTCTAACTCCTGAACAATATCATACATGACTTAAATGTTTGTAATTAGCTTCATTGTTTTGTTTCCTTATGTGCAAATATTTTGTCACTTTCTCACTTGCATTTTCTCACTTCTATTGAGCCAAATCTACCCAGTGACGACTTTTTTTTTTCTCTCTCTCTCTCTTCTCCATAGCACGTTGTGACGTCAGTTAACCTCGGAAGTAGGAAGATTGAGCGATATGAAGAAGAGACACAAGGATTCGTCCACTATGCCAGGGAAAATGTTAGAGAAGGATAATTATAAAAAGATAAAGACAAGGTTACTAGTGACACTGGCAACTAGTCAGTCCGTGTAAGCTAATATGCAAATACGATTTATCCAAGTCGTCTAGCACAATGTTGGATTTTGTTTGGGTGTCGCCGTTTGCGAGATGATTTCCTTGCTCTGTTTATGAAGTAGTGTACACCCCTCTTCTTATGTTCTGAATAAACGGATTCAAGAGCAAGAGCGCATTTTTTTTTGTGTGTCCCAAAATTTGAAAATTTGGCCGATAGATATTTCGTTTCGTTAGGGGGGGGGGGGGGGGGAGGGTAAGGTCAGTTTTTTGGGGTCACTCATTACCCCAATTTTTTTAATTATTATTATTATTTTTTGGGGAGGGGGGGGGGGGGGGGGGGGGCGGCCTGAAAATTTCAAAATTTGGCCAACCGATATTTCGTTCAGTGACGGGGGGGGGGGGGGGGGTAAGGTCACTTTTGGGGATAACCCTTTTGCACAACAAAATAAAAACAAGTTTGTTTTCTTTTTTTTTCTTCTTTTATTTTGTTTATTAAAACAAAATTGAGGGGGGGGGAGCATTTACTAAATTATCAAAATGGGGTTCATATTGAATTCACTGCAGGTAGCGAAGAGTACCTCCCTACGAGCTGGCTTCATGGGTTACAGTATTGGTCTAGCTGTTGATATGGAAGAATTCAAGGCTAACCTAGGATCTGGGATGAAGTTCGGTTCCAAAACCCACACCTTCACATCTGGTAGTTTTGGTAGGTTTAGGTATCGGGGTATGGTTAGCATAGTGTCGTAGTATGGTGGCTCATTCACTTTACTACATGTATTTAATAGTCTAAGAGTTGAGGGTTCGAATCCAAGCCCAGCATTAATGTCGTTGGGTAAGACATTAGTCCACATCTGCCGCTCTCCATTTATATCGTGCTAAATGGGTACCCGGATAATGGCCATACTTTGTATGTGGACAAACTTGAATCCAATGACCGGGGTACACATATCAATATTAAGGTGATATAAAAGTGTGTAGCGAAAAGTGATAATGGAATGAAATTTGTTGAATATACGTCGTCATTGTGTTGTTCCAATCGTAAATAAATAAATTGTACATTTATCAGAAAACCAATATACGCCGTCCAAGATTTCTAAAAGATTTTAGTGTAGTGGTAAGTTCGCCAAATCGAGGTTATATTCAGATCTGTTTGTCCATTTTTTTTTTAGCAAACCCGTAAACTGAAAAAAGTAGTTCATATCTCGTGCCACAAGCCCGTTTCATTCACCTTTCAATTAGACTTGTCGTCAAATCATAATTCTGTTTCGATATTTTCTAGAACCGATCCACACTGGTCTTGATGAGATAGATGAGGTCTTTAAGGCAGAGTATTGGACAAGGTTTGAGGACTATGTAGCTGCAGGATTATGTGATCCTAGCTGGATAGATACTCGTGAGAGCGTCGCTAAGAACATGATGACTGCTCTGACAGGGTATGCAGTCTGGAGGAACGCACAGGACGCTATAGGTAAGCCATAGAGGCGTATATAGCCATGAGAGGGCGGTACATCGCGTGTCCCCAATTGAATAAAGAGAAAAGAGAGAGAGAGAGGGTGCATAAGAAAAAGAGAGAGAGTAGAAAAGAGAGAGAGAAAGAGAGAGAGAGAGAGATAGTGAGAGAGAATGGGAGGGAAAGAGATCGAGAGAGAAAGAGAGAGAAAGAGAGAGAGAGAGAGTGGGAAGGAGAGAGAGAGCACTAGAAAGAGAGAGAGAGAGAGGGAGTAGAAAAGAGAGAGAGAGAGAGAGAATGGGAGGGAAAGAGAGGGACAAAGAGAGAGAGAGAGAGAGAGAGAGAGAGATAGAAAACGAGGTAGAGAATGAGAGGGAGAGAGAGAGAGAAGGAAGGAAGGGGCTCGGGGATGGAACATGAAAAGATAAATATGACCCATTATTTTTATTCCCTAGCTGCGCTCACTCGCTCGATCGTTTGATCAAATTAATGCACCTAGAAGCTCCCTCAACAGA